>NC_047055.1:117808609-118131291 GCF_011762595.2 Tursiops truncatus | reverse complement strand
GGACTAAGAGTCAGGAGCGGGGAGGATCCCAGAAGTCAACAGAGGGAGGAAGTTCAAAGGGGAGGCAAGGAAGGAGAGGCAGTAACAACTGAACATGATCTTGGAGGAGGTACACGGCAAGGCTGGGACTAGGTGGGCCAAGAGAGCCCCAACCCAGAGCGTACACGACCCCCTAAACATTTTGCACCCTGGGCACCTCTCCTGCTGCACCCTAGAGTCCCAGCACTGGTGAAGGGGGTGGGACTCTTCTGAAATGCGTGGAAGAGTGCTGACGCAGAGAAATGTGGAGGTAGGGCAGCAAGAAACAGGGTGTGCGCTCTGCTCGGCGGAATTAGGGTTTGGAGGTTTGGCAGAGGAAGAAAACCTATGGCCCGATTCCTATTCCTAAGGGGAACAGGGCAGGGAATTTGGAGTAAATTTGGAGTAGCCCTGAGGGCTCAGCGACTAGCAGGCACGTTCCCTGCTTTCCATTTGAAAATCATGACGTTAAAGAAGCGAAATGCTTTGCCCCCCAGGAGTGAGGTGTCGCTCAGACTCAAGCATGGAGCTTCCAACAGTGGTACCAAGTGGCCTGAGTCCCAGCGCTCAGGCTCAAAATGGGCTCCATCACTTACCAGTTGGGTAAACTTAGGACATGGGTGTATCGTCTCCATGTCTCTGTTTCCTGATGCTTAAAAAATGGATAACACGGTTTCCCTTTCGGGTGATGAAAACGTTTTGGAACTACATAGAGCTGGTGGTCGTTCAACACTGTGAATATACTAAATGCCATTGGATTGAATGGTTAATGTTATGTGAATTTCATCTCACTTTTTTAAAAAAGGGCTGACTACTGACTTCATAGGGTGGTCCTGGGGTGAAATGGGTCAGGCAAGCCACATTAAGCAATGACAACACAGTCTGCCACACAGTAAGCCCTCCAATGAGACTGATCACGATGATATCATCGTCCAGCTGCTTCATTCCATCTAAGTGCCATGAAAACGCGCTTCAGGGATCTAGACCACTCAAGTGTCTCAGTTTTTCCCTAATGAGTGATAAAAACCCAAACATTCAGAGTTAAAAATGCATTTCCTCTTAGAAATGTATCCAAGTATCCAGTCCTCCACATTTTCCATCATCGAAATAGCAAGTTGCCACTTCATTACGCTGTATTTCGTCTTTTAAAAATTAAATACAGCATATGGGCTTCCCCGGTGGCGCAGTGGTTGGGAGTCCGCCTGCCGATGCAGGGGACGCGGGTCCGTGCCCCGGTCCGGGAAGATCCCACATGCCGCGGAGCGGCTGGGCCCGTGAGCCATGGCCGCTGGGCCTGCGCGTCCGGAGCCTGTGCTCCGCAACGGGAGAGGCCACAACAGTGAGAGGCTCGCGTACCACAAAAAAAAAAAAAAAAAAAAAAAAAAAATTAAATACAGCATAAAAAAAAAAAAGACTGGCCTCCTTTAAATAAGAAAAAGCACTGTGTCATCTTTTTTTACCCTGAGCAGCACCACCAGAGAATACTTAATAGTATATATTGTGCAAAAAGACACATTTCAAATCGAGCTGCCAGTGATTTACAATGGATATATTAATACTATTTTTATCCAAAAAGAATGGGATTAAGAAAGACATTATGAGGCAGTCAAAAGCCTTGTTTCAACAGTTTGTAAACAGATGCAAATAAAGATTGAAGCTCCCATCTAAGAATAAATCAGAAAATTTCATAAACAAAAGCCGACATTTCTCTGGGGCTCAAGGGAAAAAAATTACCAAAAAAAGAGAATGGATGTTAGGGGAAATTAATACAATCAATGGCCTGTCCCTTGGCCATTAGATTTAACAGATATTCATCAAGCATCGAGTATACACAACACATTCTGGAAGGTGCTGGGGGACACAAGAACTGGTGGGCAACTTTGAATGCTGGAGGCTCATGGGTAATTCCTGCAAGGCTGGGGTAGGAGGTGGTGACAGTGGTCCAGCCTCAGAAATGACAATGTATGGCACAGGGCAAGAGCTTATGCGCTGTTGAAAAATTAACTTATACACTGTTGTAGGCTGAATTGTGTCCCAACAAAAATATATGCTCAGGTCCTAACCTCCAGTACCTGTGAATGTGACCTCACTCAGAAATAAGGGTGTTTGCAAATGAAATCAAGTCAACATGAGGTCATACTTGATTAGGGTGGGCCCTAACCTGATGACTGGTATTCTTCTAAATAGTGGGACATTTGGACACAGAGGAGAGATACAGGGAAAATGTGAAGGGAGAGGCGGAAACCGCAATGATGCTTCCACGAGCCAAGGAGTGCCAGGGATTGTGGGCAACACCAGAAAGTAGGACAGAGGCATGAAACAGATTCTCCCTCAGAGCCTTCAGTAGGAACCAACACTGCTGATACCTTGGTTTTAGACTTCTAGACCATGGAACTGTGAGAAAATAAAGTTCTGTTGTTTAAGCCACCCTGTTTGTTGTACTTTGTTACAGCGGCCCTAGGAAACGAATTTAAGTGCCAAGCTGCGCATACCTTCTTCAGGCACAGACTCTATAGTCAGACATTTTGACCTTGCCACACAAGAGGTGCATGGCCTTGAGCCAGGGGCTAGATCTCTCCGTGCCTCAGTTTCCCTGTTTTCAAGTGCGGATAATAATAGGATCCGCCTCACATGGTTGTCAGGAAGAGTAAATGAGATCAAAGTCGTGAAGGCAGTATGAATGCTTTTATCGTTATTCTGGAATTTAAAATTTTTACCCTACATGCATAACAACCCCCTTTCCCTCTCTGGCCTACTTTTTAATTCTCGGACATTTTAGTATTTCAAACATGGTAGAATCTACGATGCCTCTATTTCAATGAAAACCTGAGCTTCACGAACAACAGAATCAAGTCTATTTTTGCCATCTCCAGTTGTTACTAGAATAGCCCAACAATAGAAAGGCAAAAATAGTAACAAGTGCCTTTGAGCGCAGAGAACATGTGTCCATCTCCGCCCTTGAGACGCTGCAGTTGGGTGCTGGTAGAGGGACACACATCCTCGAAGCCGAAAGAAATAGGGCAGAGGCAAACGAAGATACGAAAAGACAAAAGTAAAGTTTCTTGAGGCAGAGCTGAATGAGAGAGGCCTCTGTGGGACACACGAGTCAGCAGAAGCTGCAGGGAACCACCAGGAAAAGAAATCGCAGTGGAGGCGAGTCCTAACGTGGGTTTGAAAGAGAATGGACATATATGGCGTGCACAGAAGGCCATGGGCAGTTCCTCAATACGCGAAACATCAAATTACCATATGACCCAGCAACTCCACTCCTACGTATACAGCCCCCCAAAATAAAAACAGGTGTTCAAACAAAAACTTACACACACACGTTCATGGCAGCACTCTTCCCGAGAGCCAAAGGGTGGAAATAACCTAAATGTCCATCAACCGATCAATGGATAAACCAAATATACAATGGAAAGGCATCCACCCATAGAAAGGAACAAAGTACTGATACACGCAACAGCGTGCATGAACACTGAAAACACGCCAAGTGAGAGAAGGCAGATACAAAAGGCCACATGTTGTATGAGTCCATTTAAATGAAATATTCCAAATAGGCAAATTCAGAGACAGAAAGCAAATTCATGGTTGCCAGGAGCTGAGGGGAGACGGAGACGGAGAGCGGGGAGAGAGTTTTTTGGGGGGTGATGGAAATGTTCTAGAACTAGACAGTGGTGATGTTTGCACAACATTATGAATGTGTTACTCGCCACTGAATTGCATACTTTAAAATGGCTAGATGGAAACTTTTACGTTACATATATTTTTAACCATAAAATAAAAATAAATTAAATGAAAGGAAGAAAAAGAAGGAAAGATTCCACAAGAACAACAACGAAGAGCCATGCTGAGTGTGACAGGGTGATGTGTTGTGTGGAAATAAGAGAACCAATGGTAATTCATTTGTCACCGAGATGGGATGAACTTGGTACAACACCTAAGGCAATTTTTCAATATCCAAGATCAGAAGAAAAGCCGTATGCAACATCCTCGAAGCTCTACACAGTCTGAACCTACAGGCTGGGTCCTCCACTACTTCTGGATCACTCATAAGGGTATTAATACATCTGCAGGTCACTGATAAATTGTTATTGGCTGGTTAGTCATCAGGGGACGCACACGGGTGAACAGACAAGGTGTCTACATCTTCGTCTTCAAAATTTTAAGTCTCACTTGTTCAAAATTTCTACCTGCAAATGTTCTCTGAGGAATGCCCACAGGTCCTGTGTTCCCAGCATAACTGGTCACCCAGGCGTGGTACCCAAAACCCTAAGTAGATCCTGTCACAGGGAACTTGAAGCTGTTTCTCAGAAACATTAGGGAACGAGATACCAGCAGCGTGCAGGGCAGATGGTGGGATGGATCCAGCCAGACGGTCAAGGGTGGTCTGGAACAATCTACCGCTTGTGACGATGGCCTGCTGCTGACTCTGGAGGCATAAGGAACCTTCTGCAAGCCTGTGCAAGCTCCTCATAGCACATCCATCTATCAACACTGGGGACAGCGGACAAGAGAACGGCTGTTTCTCAGGGGAACCCAGCCTCCGTTACAGAGTGCCGCATGGCCGACTTGAGTGGGCGTGTTGTCCAGCAACGTCCGAGATGACATCATGCACATACCGTGATGCTGTGTCACCCCCTCTTCAGTGCCTGGAATAATGGGCAAGCCACTGGGGTAATGTGCGATCACCATCTCAACTCCCGAGCTGGGGGGCGAGTCCGGGTTTCCTATGAGTACACGGGCAAGACCATTTTCTGGGTCACCCAATTTCCAGCTGTGTCTCAGGGCCACTGCAAGGCCTGGGTCATAGGGCAGCAGAGGACACTTCCCCGGCCATATCCTCCCACCAAGCAGCCCCGTGCTGCACCCACACAGCTGAAGATCCACTGGCAAATGCATACCGGCTAGGACCGTACATGATCATATAGGCTTTCTGCCCAAGTAAGTAATGCTTTCCATCTAGAAGGGGGGTGTGTCCTTTAGAAGTTGAAGAGCGGGTTGTGATATGCAACAGAACAAACGTAACAAGATCAACATTCTTTAAAAGGTAAATGATGTCCCACCAAAGAGCAACCAGAGCATGTGAACTTGACAGGGATGTTGAGGTAGAGCACTTCCTTAGGGCGCCTGATGAAGCATGAGTTATTTAAACAGAGAAGAGTTCGGGAGCGTGAGGGCTGTTATCGTTAAAGCTCCTAGCATCCAAGTTATTTCTCCCGTGCGGTACTAAGAAACAGATAATTGTTTCAGAAACTGTATTTCTGGCCACCTGGGTCCTTTGATTCACTTGATTGTATATAATATTTTAAAAATCATTTCACCATATTTGCTTCATCTCTTTTTTCTAAAGACATTTCACAACTGAATATTTCAGTATGTACATGCCCCCAATGCACATTTTCCTACATAACCGCAATACTATTATCACCCCTACACAAGTTTAACAACAGCTGCTTAATATCGTGTGAGACCTGTACACATTCAAATTTTGCTAACTGTCCCCTCCCAAATGTCATTCACAGTTGGTTTGACCCGACCAGGATTTGACAAGAGCCTGGATATGAGACAGAAGCAAATCTAGAAAGCAGAGAGAGAGAGAGAGAGAAAAAAAAAATCAAAATTATACCTTACTAAAGCTGATTTTTTAAAAAAACTCAAATGAAGCACACACGCTTTTGTGGATTTTTTTTCTAGCCAGGGTTTAAAGCAGAGGGGAAAATAGGCACAGATTATTCGGGGCAGGAAAGGTTGTTCCCTCCCCCCTTCCATTTACAAATGCTCGGATTATCCCTCAATCTCCCTAACAGCAGGGGGCCGGGGTGGGCGGGGCACGGAACCAGCCGCCAATGGGGGTGTCAGGGATGAGAAGGAAGCATTTAAGTAATTTTTTTTTTTTTTTTAATTTCATTTATTTATTTATTTTTGGCTGTGCTGGGTCTTTTCTGTGCGTGGGCTTTCTCTAGTTGCGGCGAGCGGGGGCCACTCTTCATCGCGGTGCACGGGCCTCTGACTGTCACGGCCTCTCTTGTTGCGGAGCACAAGCTCCAGACGCGCAGGCTCAGTAGTTGCGGCTCACGGGCCTAGTCGCTCCGCGGCATGTGGGACCTTCCCAGACCAGGGCTCGAACCCGTGTCCCCTGCATTGGCAGGCAGACTCTCAACCACTGCGCCACCAGGGAAGCCCGCATTTAAGTAATTTTTAAAAGAACCAATGTAGAGACTTTGGGAATACACACACAAAAAAAAGTGCTGGGAGATTTCAGACACTCACAAAAGGTCACCAGCATTTACTGAAGAGCAGCTCTGTGTCAGATATTTTCACAAATATCTCATTGAACTCTCAAGGAGATCCCTCAGGAATTTCTTACTACCCTCATTATACAGATCAAGAAATTGAGGCTGTAAGGAAGTTCAGTGGCCTGCTGTATAGGCGGAACCATGGCTCCCCACCACTACCACCGCCCAAAGATGTCCCCATCCTAATTAAGGTTGTTAATCAGTGACCTGAAAATAGGGGGAGTAGTTTGGATGATCAGGTGGGCTCAGTGTAATCACAGGCTCCTTAAATGTGGAGGAGGGAGGCAAGAGAGGTCACTCCCAGACCCCATTAAAGCCATTGCTGGCTTTGAGAATGGAAGATGGCCACAAGACAAGGAATGGGGGCAGCTTCTAGAAAACGGAAAGGTCAAAGAAATGGGTTTCCCCCTAGAGCCTCTAGAAAGGAACATGGCCCTGGTGATCCCCTGGCTGTAGCCCACTGAGATCCCCGCTGGACTTCTGACAAAGAGGTAGATGGACTTTTTATAGTGTACTTAAGCTAAAACAGTCAGCTGCTTTCCTTAAGCAGTGCTTTGGTCAGAATGTTTGTCCCGCACAAATTCATATGCTGAAATCCTAACCCCCGAGGTGATGGTATTAGGAGATGGGGCCTTTGGAAGGTGCTTAAGTCATGAGGGTGGAGTCCTCATGAATGGGATTAGTACCCTTATAAAGAGGCTCCGAAGAGATCCCTTCCCCTTCCACCATGCGAGGACACAGCAAGAAGACAGCCCTCTAGGAACCAGGAAGTGGGCCCTCACTAGACACCAAACCTGCTGGCACCTTGATCTTGGAATTTCCAGCCTCCAGAACTGTGAGAAATTAATTTCTGCTATCTATCGCTAACTGAATACCACTGAATGACCCAGTCCACACCACAGGCAGCAGAGGAAGCAAGTCAAGTGCTACATGAATTCCTGCTCCACAAAGCAGTGAGACAGAAGAAAGCGGCATCAGTATAAGCCAGTCTATGGTATTGTGTTATAGCAGCCCCAACGGACTAAGAGAAGCAGATAATTTATAACCAAGTATAAGATTCATGTACAAACAGGTTGGCTGCTGGCAGGATGCACCCAGGGATTAAAAACTCATAGAGGGAAGCTGTAGTGTAGACAGTCCACCCGTAGGCAATTGAGAATCCGGTTTTTAAAGTCAAACACAGTGCTGCTGGTTGCTCCCGGTAGGAACTTTTTATCAGGACCGCCAGAGGCTTCTACCAATTTACACCGTAAAATTCAGCTCAGGGAGGACGTAATTACATCAGTTCTACAACTCTGAAAATTCTGATAAGCAGCCCGCTCAGAAACCTCGTCCATATTACCCCCATGCAGTAGCATACAACGAGAAAGACCTAAATAAAACACGAATAGCCTAAAACACGAAGAGCTGGATTCAAACCCTTGGATCCAAAAGCTACCCAAATGCTCAAGATGGACTTTAAAAGATTACCCTGAAAGGAATGGGGCTCTGCTCCTCAGGCACTTGACAATATTCATTCCGGGCAACCATCTCTATCAGCAAGAAGCAGTGGTTCCCTCGATTTTGACAGGGGTGTCACCTGGAGAGCTTGGTAAAACACTGCTGGGCCCTTCCAGAGTGTCTGATTCAACAGATCTGCTGGGACGGGGGTCCGGGAATTTGCATTTCCAGCAAGTTCCCCGGTGATGGTTATGGTGATGATGATGCCGGTCTGGGAACCACACTTTGAAAACCACTAGTATAAATCCATCATCCCTACCAAAAAACGAGTTTCACTTTGGGGGGAATCAAAACCAGCCTCTTGTTTACCCAGAACAGAGTCCGGCCATTTGAATGGCTAGTGGCAAGGGTTTCTTTTCCCTCCCTTGCAAAGCACACAAAAGACCTCTGCTGACACACCCACTGATTCTCCTAGGAATATGCCAGCATGTACCTGGTCACGCCCTATTCTGAAGGGCAGACCACGTTAGGGTAAAGGCCTCACCACACCACCTTTTACAGGCAGAAAATGATACTTTTCGGAACCCAGGGCTGGCAGATGAGGTAGCTGCAGGGGAGCCGGCTGTGCTCAGTCAGGGATGGAGAGCTGGGCCTGATCTCTGAAATGCTCTTGTCCACTTCCCTGCTCGTCTGCTACTGCCTGTTGCCCTTCACAGAACTGCCAGATGCCGAGAGCAGGCCTCTTGTTCGCCTCCATCACCACGATGTTCCCAACAACACAAGCTCTAACTGGAATGCAGAAAACACTCAGTAAATAGTTATCGAATGAACAGATAAGCCGGTCCAAAGTGAGACATGGGGTAACAGAACAACTTTTCAATGAGGATGATGATCACGTAAGAGCTGATGCTATGACAGCACTATTCACAATAGCCAAGACATGGAAGCAACCTAAATGTCCATCGCCAGATGAATGGATAAAAAAGGTGTGGTACATATATACAATGGAATACTACTCAGCCATCAAAAAGAATGAAATCATGCCACCTGCAGCAACATGGATGGACCTAGAGATGATCATACTGAGTGAAGTCAGTCAGACGGAGAAAGACAAATACCACATGATACTGCTTATGTGTGGAATCTAAAATATGACTGAAATGAATCTGAAACAGAAACAGACTCACGGACATAGACAGCAGACTTGTGGTTCCCAAGAGGGAGGGCAGGTGGGAGAGGGATGGAGTGGGAGTTTGGGATTAGCAGATGCAAACTAGTATATACAGGATGGATAAACAACGTCCTACTGTATAACACAGGGAACTATATCCCATATCCTGTGATGAACCATAATGGAAAAGAATATGAAAAAGAATATATATAACTGAATCACTTTGCTGTACAGCAGAAATTAACACAACATTGTAAATCAACTATACTTCAATAAAATAATTTTTAAAAAAAGAGCTAATGCTATGATACAATAGCTCACCGCTTAGGACAAAGTCCTTTAGGTCTATTAGCTTATTTAATCCTCACAAACCTAGGAGCTGGTTACTACTACTAACTAGCCTGAGCCTTCAGGTGACGAAACCTAGGCCTGAAAAGGAATTTGCCCAAGATCAGAAAGCCATCAAGTGAGATTCGAACCCAGGCACTGTAGCTACAGAGATCATGCTCTGAACACTGAAGTGCAATCCATCTGCCTTCCAATGTCACCGGAACCTGTCATTTTCACAAGTGCAAACTGAAAGAAGATGCCTTTCCAGTTCTCACAGAAACATTTCATTTTATTTTTTTTTTTTTGTCGCGCCGCTCGGCATGCAGGATCTTAGTGCCCCGACCAGGGATCGAACCCACAGCCCCTGCAGTGGAAGCCTGGAGTCTTAACCACTGGACCACCAGGTAAGTCCCCAGAAACATTTCAGACATTAGTTGTCTCCCACCATGGTCTTCAGATGAAAACAAAGATTTATGGGCAGAGTGGTTTAGCTCCTAAGGCCAACTGTTTAAGTTTTCTATCACATTTCTTCTCCAAGAGTTCCTTTTTTCAGTGTGCAAGTCACCTTTCTAAATCAAGGCCAGAATCTTGGTTAGTTATCCATCTCTCACTATCTGGACTTAGGAATGAAGATGGAGAGCTGTGTTATCCAGTACAGTAGCCACTGGCCACATGTCACCATTGAGAAGGTTGGAAACTGTAAAATTCACACGAGACTTCAAAAAGACCTAGTGTGAAAAATAATGTAAACTATCTCAACTTTTTATATTGGTTACACGTTGAAATAACATTTTGGATATATTGGGTTAAATAAAAAATGTTATTATTTTTTCACCTGTTTATCCTTTCAAATAATTTGTAATAGCCTGTCAAAAATGACATAGTGGTTCACATTAGAGTAGTTTTCCATGTTGGAAATGCACATTTTCTTTTTTTTATATATAAACAGTTGATTTTACATTACTCAGTTTTCCTGACTCATGGCTACAATTTTGGAAAGAAAGATACTGTATCTATTTGCGTTTGTCTGTATGATTATGTATGTCTTTTTTTAGAATAGTTTTCCATCCATGTTGGAAATGCATATTTTCTTAATCAGGTTTTTTTCTAGAAACAAATATCAGAGTCCGCTAGATTCTAAATGTCACAAGGATTCACCAGGCCTCCTTCAACTTAGCCGAATGCACAAAACTAACAAATTTGACGTTCTACACTTTATTCTCCTATTTCAAGAGCAGTGCATTTAGTGACCATATAGCAATTCTGCCTTGTTCTGAAATAGATGGAAATGTTTATAAGGTCCTATCAACCAATAATGCAAAACTCCCTCAAGATTCCGTAGATCTCACCTCGTCTTTCTTTACTCGCGTTAGAAGATTCTGGAAACACGGTGTAAGAAGAAATAACAAGCATTCTCCATTTTCTTAACACATTTTCCCTTGAGAGCTACAAAATGATGCAGCAGGACATTTAGTGGTCCGAGTATTCCCACAGATGTTAGATAACTGAGCCTGGGTTCCTGTCCAAGGATCCAAATCAGAGACAGAGGCGTGTAAATAAATGTGACAGATGGAAATATACGACCTCCAGCCTGCACAAGTATTTAAAATAGGACAGGAGGATCCATGTAGTAGATGGACCCAGAGGAGGCCACACCAGAGCATTTGGCCTGCCCCAAGATTTATATGAGGGGAAACAGGAACCTAAGGGAAGGGAAGGGCTAGGAAAACAACATTTGTTGTGTATCCACATGCATTTTGCTTCAGGAGAAATCCAGTAACCTGTTAGTACCTGAGTCTTGTTCCTAAACTCTGCATTCCCAGCCAGGGCATTTTTGTTTTTAGTATTTTAAATAAAAACCCATTTTAATCCACACTAACCCATGAAACAAATCTCACACACGCTAAGAAAAACAATTAGCTAGACAGGTAAATAAACATACACACCAAAAGAACTGCCTCCCACAGAACTGTCATTAAGGCCAACGAGAGAAGTTAGTCCTATCCACGCATCGGACTCCGATAAATATTAAATGTCTATGACAAAAAGAATCATCTAAGACTGTGACAGGAATATTTGCTCCTTCACTGACTGGGTCCTTGGCCAGTTCTGCCGCCACCTTTAATATTTGCATAGGTGGGCGGTAGCTTCCTTAGGTATCTTTTCAAACGCAATTACCCACAGTGAACAGTGTAGTGTGAACGACCCCTGTGGTTCCTTCTCACTAGTGAACTTCACTGGGTCAGTTTGTTCGAACACCCAACTGAAGAAACTAAAGGCCAGGGCATTTTTTAAAAAACCATTCTGCACCTCTTTTCTAGCAAATTCTATAAACTGTGCATAAGTAAACTATTAAGTACAGATACACGGAGGACTGGTTTAACATAAGACATACAGACATCATATGGAAAACAAAATTTCTCTGTGCCTTTATTTCATGCAGAACATATTAGCAAGCACTAAACAGTCATCTTGTGCCCCCCTAAGAGGAATTCTTAGCTGTTCAAGTAGATGTCCAGTAAGTGTCAGCTAAATACCCCCAGTATTTGCCCCCAATAAGTTTCACCCCAGCAAACAGAGGCTACCTCCAGAAGTATCCCCTACAGTTTTACAGTAGTGGAGGGGGGGCGCCGTGAAGCTTTGGTTGGGAAGTTAGCAGGCAAGGACTCTAGAAGTGGACCTGCCCCCTACCCCCATCCAGGAGTCCTTTGCTATTTCTAACCCCTCCTCAGCAAGATCTCCAGAGGAAGGTCGAGGGATGCATGAATGGGGGCGGGCGTCATCCCCTCCCCCCCCCAAAGTGCTTATAACCCTACATCTGTGTAAACAAACCCCAGTGCCAGGGTCAGTCGCTGGAGACCAGAGCAATGGATGGAGCGGTGGACGTGCAGTGAGGTAAATCTAACAGCGATGAGCGAGCAGGGGAGGACAGTATGCCTGGCAGAGGACCCCGGCTTGCCTTATACGGAAAAGCCATGGCATGTTTTACGTTTGAATTTTGAGAAGTTTTTCTTTCTCACCCCCTCATGGCTTCCAACTGTCATCATCATGGACCCAAGTGAAAAGCCGGCCTCTCTTTTTAAAAGCGAAAACATGCACAACAAAAAAACCCCAAATATCCGAAGAGCACAAAAACTTAGGCTGTATGCTTTGGGGATGCACTTGTAATTTGTTCCATTAGCAACAGAAATGCCACTTTGACCTTGCTATCTACCCGTTTTCTGTCGAGTCTACAACGAACAAGCATAAAACCCACTGTTTTTCTGGTTATGCGCTGCAAAAAGATTTCACCAAATTAGCATTCTACTTCTGCGCTGATGCAAATTTATCCAAATTTTAAGCTAATGAATTAGGAAGCAAAATCTCGTCCTTAAGTTTCATGTTTAATCAATGATTAATTTAACCCAATGCCTTTAGGAACTCAAGTGATACCTTCGTAGGCTACACCACATTTTTCTCCAGTGAAATCGTCACACATTCCCCCCTAAATACCGCGTTCCTTCACCTTTGTGTGTATAGTACTGCATGGATCAGGATATGGCCGCTTCACTTGAGCACGTGAAAAATGCCTCCGCACATACACAGTATTTGTAAGTTCCCAGCCCTGTTGGCATCACAGGGCATGGGAGGGATAGAGTCCGTAGATAATCCAGGCCTCTGTACTCAAATCTCGAGACGTTTCCTCTCTTAGCCCACATGGAGAGAGGCCATGACACCCTAAGCAGCCACCCTTCTGCTGACGTCACTTCTCCAGCTCTCAGCGTGACCAGCAACATCAGACCAGAGAGAATGCCGCCTTCTGGGTCCCACCTCTCTCTATCCTAAGCCACTGCTGAATCAGAGATGATAGCAAAATACAGAAACCTTATCCTTAATGGCTGATGCGTGAACTCGGGTACTGAGCCACACATGCTCCCTCTCAGTGGCCCTCATCTTCCAACTACATGAACTGCAGTCCTGTCCGTGCAATTGTGACCACTGACACATGCTTTATGTTTCCACTGCAAGTAACAAACAAGGAGATCAAGCTCAGAGGATGACCACCCAAGTGGAAAGAGTTAATCAAGTTCATCACTTTGAGTTGCTCCTTCAGGACGGCGTTGGGGCCACCTTGGAGGGAGACACAGGTAAGGATGCTGGAGTGAACTGTGAACTTCCTCATCCCAGTCTGAGTACACCAGAATCACCAGCGGCGGGAGGGCTACCTCTCTCTACAGGAAAGGCTCAGAGGCCCACGCGTTGGTTTCCATCACAGACCCGCCATCCACACGATCCCCCAGCCTTCCTGCCCTTCTTCTCGAAGCCCTGGGTGGAAAAACAGTGATTTGC
Source organism: Tursiops truncatus (assembly GCF_011762595.2). Taxonomy (NCBI): domain Eukaryota; kingdom Metazoa; phylum Chordata; class Mammalia; order Artiodactyla; family Delphinidae; genus Tursiops; species Tursiops truncatus. The sequence continues at coordinate 118,117,704 of NC_047055.1, read as the reverse complement.
AGTGTGGGGAGAGGAGGACGGTGGGCTGAGGCGGCGATCTCCAGCTTGGCTGCACGTGAGAATCACCTGGGGAAATCGTCACAGTCCCCTCCCTCCCGCCCCCACCCCCGCCAGGCTGAACCCTCGAACAATTATATCTGAATCCCTGCAGACGGACGCCAGAGAGCAGTAGCTTGTAAAGCTCCCCAGCTGATTCCAATGCACGGCAAAGCTTGAGAACCAGTGGTACGTGGGGCGTATTAGAAGTCAGGATTTTTTGCTTCCCCAACAAACACATCTCCACCCTTAAAATTCATGCACTAGGAAGCCAACGCTCCTAGTGGCAGAGGTTTAGATTCTACAGGTGGGTTGGGGACAGAAATACAGACGGAGAACTGCTGAATTCGATCATCCCTAAGCCCCCCGTCAGCAGCCGAGGTCTCACTGTCTGTGATTCTAGTAGCATCTCACATCCTATATGGAAGGCGGCAGAGCTTTGCAACATTTCTCCACGTGGCCGCGGGTTACTGGGAAGTCCGCTTTCATGCAGAAGGCCATCTGGTTACAAGCTTGGTCCTGACCCAAAAAAAAACCCTTTCAATTATTAACCGATCTTCCAAAGCACATACAAAAGTCCGGAAAGTAAAATTAATTATCTTCAATCGTCTTTCACCCGAAGCCTCAGAAGACACAAACGCACACATTTCTGCCTCTTTCGCCCTGGTACGTGAAATCAGGAGTTGCACTGGTCACATGGTTTCTAGCGGAGCCAACACTCTGTTCTATATCCTTTGTTCGGCAGCCCTGCACACACTGAAGCATTATGCTCTGGCCCTCAGCGAGGGCAAACAGGAAACACATTCTTTTCTCTGGAAGAGAAAGATGGAACTTTCTCCCTTTTCTTTTTCTTCAACACGGGGCAAGATGATTTGAAAAGTGCACTCATTTGGTTTTTCAACTGCTCCCCTCCGTCCCCAGCACCGACCTTTTTTTTCCCCCGTTTTGGTTGGTGGTGGTTTTAAAAACCAAGACTAAAAATGAAGTAGAAACACTGTGGTTTTGGCCTTTCGTTTCCCGAGCCAATTATCTAAAATCACAACTGATGGAGGTGGTAAGGACACCTCTTTCTCTGTAACATATTTCTGCAGTTTAGACCTCTCTCTGGCCTCCAAAAACACACAGCACCTTCCTTCACCCTGCAGTCAACAGCCCTCCAGGCCAACTAGAATAATGGCACATGAACAAGAAAGGAACTTACAAACCCTCTGAGGCTTCGACAAACACAGAAAAACGCAGCTTCTTTTTGCAGGTCTGGGGCGGGGCCTGAAGTTCTGGAATTCCAACAAGGTTCCCGAGGTGCTGTTGATGCCGCTGGTCTCAGGACCACATTTTGAAAAGCAAGGACCTATTTGGTGGTTCTCGACCTCGGGGCACGCTGATGCCCCCACCCTGACATAGATCAATGGAACCTGAGCCCATGGGGCGGGGCCTTGGCATGAATAATTAAACCACTCCAGGTGATTCTAATCTAAGCCAATTCGTAGAGAAGAACATCAGAAAAACAGTGCTCAGTCGCAAACTCTCCATCTTACAACTCCTCCAGTAGCAGAGGCTAGAAGACAGAAGATGCTAAGTCTGAATGTACGGATAACAGCCAGTTCCCGTTCCCAGGGAGGTGAACATATATACCATAGTAAATCCATCCATCTAACGAGAATTTGTGGAATGCCTACTAAATCCCAGGAAAACCCTGCTGGGCATTTGGGGTACCGTGCAGAGCACAACAGACGTGGTCCTTACCCTCGCCAGGCGGACAGTTTACTGGGCAAGGGCATTATTCAAATAATCACCCCAATCCCTGTGATTTTAAGCCACCGTAAGCGCTAGGAAGAAAGTACTGAGTGTAACAAGAACGTGGAGCGGAGTGCTAGTTTCACATGAGAACCGGGCAAACACGGTTTATTGTCAAATCAGTGATCACAGAAGCACGGAATTGTAAAAAAAAAAAAAAAAACTGTGGTAATATATGCATAACACAAACTTCATAATTCAGTGGGATTAAATACATCCACGGTGTTAAGCAACCATCACTAGCATCCATTTCCAGCACTTGTGCAGCACCAGAAACAGAAACTCTGTAACCATTAAACAATAATTCCCCATTTCACTCTCCCAATCGTAGAATTTTTTTTTTTTTTAACTGAAAGGGACTTTGGAAGCTTGTACTTCCACAGCCTGATTTTCTAGAGGAGGAAAACTTGACTTTGCAGTTCAGAATATTGGCCACAGTAAAATGTGGTAAAATAGAAAAGCTCTTAGGGGCTTCCCTGGTGGCGCAATGGTTGGGAGTCCGCCTGCCGATGCAGGGGACACGGGTTCGTGCCCTGGTCCGGGAAGATCCCACATGCCGCGGAGCGGCTGGGCCCGTGAGCCATGGCCGCTGAACCTGCGCGTCCGGAGCCTGTGCTCCGCCACGGGAGAGGCCACAACGGTGAGAGGCCCGCGTTCCGCAAAACAAAACAAAACAAAAAATAGAAAAGCTCTTAGCTACATGCTCTTAGTAGTCGCTGGACAGAGATGGGCTGAACTTGCCAGCCCGTTGAGGGCAGGAAAATTATACCAGCTTTCTCTACCCGACACCATCGCTATTTGGGCTGAATCATTCTTGTGTGGGCACCGTCCTGTGCACTGTAGGATGTGTAGAAGCATCCCTGGCCTCTACCTGCTTGACGCCGGTAGCATCCTCTCCAGCTGTGGCAAACAAACACAGACACTGCCAGGTGTCTCCTGGGGGGCGCCAGTGCCTGGTGGAGAACCAGTGAGCTAGAAGGATGCTGTCTTCAAGTACTACCTTTTCAAGGGCTGAAGAACGGGGTTCAGTCTCACTCGGGACCCAAAAAGAAGACGTATTCTCCCTTCCAAGAGGACAAACCCACTTCCACCATGTGCAAAGCCGCATCTCCCCACCACAGTACATATGAAAAACACCTGGGAGTTTTTTTTTTTAATCCCAGGCTGCATACCCCAGACCAGTTAAGCCAGAATCTCTGGGGGCAGGCTTTGGGCATAAGTAGGTTTTTTTAAAATTTATTTTGTTGAAGTATAGCTGATTTACAATGTTGTGTTAATTTCTGCTGTACAGTAAAGTGACTCAGCTATACATATATATATCTTTTTCAGATTCTTTTCCATTATGATTTATCACAGGATATTGAATATAGTTCCCCGTGCTCTACAGTAGGACCTTGTTGTTGTTTTTTTAATTTACTTTATTGACATCAGTAGATGTCCTAGCACTTGCTGCTCAAGCGAGGCAGTGCGGAGGACCACCGGTATCACCTGGGAGGTCCTGAGACATGCAGAGCTTCCGGCCTCACCACAGCCCTGCTGAATGCGAACCCGCATCACCACTAGACCCCCATCCCGTGACTTCACATTCAACTTTGAGAAACGCTGCTCTGGACTTCATGAAGCACAGTACCCTGCCTTGTGAGCAGTCATGCTAATCCTTCTTTTCCAGCTGCACAGAGCAATTCAGATTAAATCCCCTAAAAAAATAAATAAAAAGGGAAAAAAAACCCAACCTTGCAAGTGGTAATTTTGAAAGAGCTGCTTCTCAATTTCCCTCCTCCAAGCCCAAGAGGCCACACTTTCGGGGGTGGAAACGCCAAGGGAGAAGTGGGGCATGTTTGCCATTGTTTGAGCTTAGAGTCGCCCAGAGGGGGCTGGACACACTGCTATGCGTTCCGTGGCTGCTTAATAAACATGTGTTGGCTGGCTGACCAGCCCAGATGTGAGAACAAAGTGTGTCCCCGAGTTGGGGTAAATGGACCGACGTAACCATTTCTTGCGATTTAGGGCGAGCAGTCCCAAGTCGGCTTGACTCTGGGTTTTGGAAAGCAGTGGGGCTGCAGGCACGGAGGCGAGGGAGTGACTGCAACAGTAAGAGGCCAAGCAAGAGGCTGCCGAGAGCACAGAATGCATTACTGTACTCAGGGCATGAAATAAACAGAAGAAAAGTATGCCAATCACCGCCTAATGAATTCGCTCTGGCTGCCGAAGTAGGAGCCCCAGAACAATGAACAATCCGAGCGGCCTCTGTTTCCACAATGCAGCCTTGTCAATGTCCACGGGCAGAAAATTTTGCCTACCACGCACGGGGCATTTTTCTTTCTGGGCTGTGCTCTTGATCTGGGCAGCGAATTGTATACCTAGGAAACATTTCATTCCAGGGCCAGGAAAATGAACATTTGAACTGCCTGTCCTGCAGAGTCCTTGCGTATGACAGGATTTCTTTTTCTGGAAACCATTTTCTGAAGTAGAAGCGAGGGCTCAAAACGGCAGTGGCTGTCTGGTGAGCTGAAAAGAGTTTCGAGAATCTGCTTGCCAACTAAACCGCCTCCTGGGCACAGCTTGGCCGTCATCAGTCTGCCTTTGAGCCTTCAGTCATTATTTGTCAACTAACTTGACAAGTCATGTCAGTATCCTCCATGAAAAAGTTCTGGCAAGTACTAAAAAAGAGCATGATAATACAAGGCACGCCTGTGCGCCACAACTACTGAGCCTGTGCTCTGGAGCCCACGAGCCACAACTACTGAAATCATCCATTTCTGTTACCAGGTGGCCTGCCCAAGTTGTCCCTAAACTAGCACTTTTTTTTTTTTTTTTTTTTTTTTTGCAGTACGCGGGCCCCTCACCGCTGCGGCCTGTCCCGTTGCGGAGCACAGGCTCCGGACGCGCAGGCTCAGCGGCCATAGCTCACGGGCCCAGCCGCTCCACGGCACGTGGGATCCTCCCAGACCGGGGCACGAACCCGTGTCACCTGCATCGGCAGGCGGACTCTCAACCACTGCACCACCAGGGAAGCCCCCCTAAACTAGCATTTTGAGAAGTCCAGGAATGCTGACTTACTCAGACAAAAACTGGGGTCTTTACTAATGTCTACCTGGTACACACAGGAAAAATTTTCAGTCTGGTTCCCTCTCTGTAAAGCTCCTTCCAAACAACAAAATCTTCCCTTCTTCAATCAAACATTCAAACACGCCTGAGTCAAAGACGGCGTGTTCATTTGCTTCCGCTTGAGAGCTCAGCCTCCTGAGCTGAATGCTGGATTTTAGGATGGGGCCTATACCATGTGACTTCTAGAGAGAAAACCAGCTCAAATGATACCTGGGATGCTACAACTGTGGTGAGCAAACTGTTCGTGAAACACACAAAGGCATCATTTATATGCCTTCCAATACCTTTTTCCTTCGCAGTTCAAGTACAGAGCTTTGGTCCATTCAATTTTCATGAAGCCAACAGCCATCTACGGTAACCTCCCACCCTCCCTCCCCACGCGGTTCTCAAACACACTTGAGGTGCCAGCAGGTTCCATGGGGTACCGACTGGTTCCACAAAGAAACTGAGGCCTCTTTCCCGAGGACTCGATCCAAAATAAATGGCCTCGTATGTAGCACACAAGCTTTAGGAAGTAATCACATTGACTCTTTTTTCCCAACAGTCCCCCCTCCAATTTTTATTGATATACCTCTATTACTTCGAAATAAAAGCTCATATATTCCTAATACATGTAAATTTAGGTAAAAGTACTAGATGTATAGTAAATATAAGTTTAATTTCGTTGTTTTTAAATAAACATAGAGGTGTCAGTATTCTCTTCCTGCGCCCTGTGAAGTGCCTCGTACATCCTGCTGTGGCGAACATGGCTCTGTTCCCCCACTTTCTACTCAAGAGTGTCCCACTAGGTAAAGATAATTTAAGGCAATAAGACAAAATATGAATCTGCTGTTCTCTGATTGGTGTCGTGACAATTTAGTTGTGGGTTTTTTTATTTATTTATTTATTTTATTTTTGGCTGCATTGGGTCTTTGTTGCTGCACGTGGGCTTTCTCTAGCTGCAGTGAGCGGGGGCTACTCTTCATTGCGGTGTGCAGGCTTCTCAATGCGGTGGCTTCTCTTGTTGTGGAGCATGGGCTCTAGGCTCGCGGGCTTCAGTAGTTGTGGCTTGTGGGCTTCAGTAGTTGTGGCTCGTGGGCTCCAGACCACAGGCTCAGTAGTTGTGGCGCACGGGCTTAGATGCTCCACGGCATGTGGGATCTTCCCGGACCAGGGCTCGAACCCGTGTCCCCTGCACTGGCAGGTGGATTCTTAACCACTGTGCCACCAGGGAAGCCCGACATTTTAGTGTTAACCTTAAATGCATTTCTGAGAGTTTCCTTTCCTTTATAGAATGTTCTGGTATGGAATTCCTGTTCCATTTTCCTTGCAGCACTTGCTGTACTGTGGGGTAACTCATTATTAACAAGAGGGTAAGCATATACCCGGAGAAAACGTTAATTCAAAAAGACAGTGTTCATAGCAGCACTATTCACAATAGCCAACACATGGAAGCAATGTAAGTGTCCATCGACAGATGAATGGATAAAGAAGATGTGGTATATAGATATATGTATCTATATACTATATCTTCCCTACCATATCAATGTTCCACTGTATATATATACAAAATGGAATATTACACAGCCATAAAAAAGAATGAAATAATGCCATCTGCAGCAACATGGATGGACCTAGAGATTATCATACTAAGTGAAGTGAGACAGAGAAAGACAAATATCATATGACATCACTTATACGTGGAATCTAAAAAATGATACAAATGAACTTATTTACAAAACAAATACTCACAGACACAGAAAACAAACTTACGGTTACCAAAGGAGAAAGTGGGTGAGAAGGGTTAAATTGGGACTTTAGGATTAGCAGATATATACTACTACATATAAAAAAAAAAGAGAGAAACAACAAGGACCTACTGTATAGCACAGGGAACTATATTCAGGGAACTGCAATAACCTAGAATGGAAAAGAATATGAAAAAGAATATATGTATAACTGAATCACTTTGCTGTACACCTGAAACTGACTTTGTAAATCAACTTTGTAAATTGACTATACCGCAATAAAAAATAAATAACAACAACAGGGTAAGAGGGTGACACTCATCACTCCGTTTGGTCTCACAGCGAAGGCAGCAAGCCAAAGATAGGCTTAAGGATAGAACTTCTATGAGCTCAAAAAGATGCACCAACTTTTCCAATTATGGAGAAGGGAGTTCCAAGAATGGTCTTCTACAATAGGAAACATGCTTAGTCTTCCAGCCTAAGTACAGAATGAAACAACCAGGGAATGTGCACGTAACCACGCGTCCATTAGACCAGGGTTTATTAAGCACCTTATCATGTATCAGCCTTGGTGCCAAATTTAATAAGTCACAATCACTGCCCTCAAAGTGCTTACAGGCTCATGAGGGAAACTGACATGTACACAAATAATGGTAATACCATGTGATCCCATGGGTAAGAGAGGCATAGCCTATGCAGAACAATACCACAAAGGAGAGAATAATGAAACTGCCTACAGAGAGGGAAAGAAAAGGGTTCTGGGAGGAACACTGAAGCAAGAGTAGGGGTTAGGCAGACAAGGTGAGGAAGAATATGCAAAGGTGGAGCATTATGAAAGATTATGGCGACTTTAGGGGGGCATGAACGAGTTGCCATGATGGCAGTAAACAGTATACATGGGAATACGTTAGGAAGTGTGACCAGAAATATAGATATAAGCCAACAAAGACTTGTAAAAACTGTATCTCTATCCTTTGTATCAATGATCAAATCCATTTGAGACTTTTTTTTTTTTTTTTTTGCGGTACTTGGGCCTCTCACTGCTGTGGCCTCTCCCGTCGCGGAGCACAGGCTCCAGACACGCAGGCACAGCGGCCGTGGCTCACGGGCCCAGCCGCTCCGCGGCATGTGGGATCTTCCCGGACCGGGGCACGAACCCGTGTCCCCTGCCTCGGCAGGCGGACTCTCAACCACTGCGCCACCAGGGAAGCCCCATTTCTGAGACTTTTAACAAAATTCCCAGGGTGGCCAGGGGAATGAAATAATCCCCCAAATCACTCGAGTTTAAGGTTGAACACCGTAAACCCTGTAAGAGGAAACCGAAAGGTCCTGTGGGCTCCGAGTGAGGTGGCGGGAATGCTGTAGAGATCGCTTCTCCCTTTAGTAGCCAGAATTTAAACTCGGGGGTGGTTTTTTGCCGGAGGCCCCCTACCCTGTTACCTCCCGTGGCTAAACTCCTGACGGACACTGGGGGGCAGAGCGGGCTTGCCTGCGATGTTTCCTAAGTAGAGGCACCATTTTAGAAGTCACTCTTTGTCAGGAGATCTGGGGAAGATTTTTGCAGGGGAGGTTAAGTGCAGCTGATGCATGGTGAGCCATCTGGCGTAACTGCAGGGTTTTGCTCAAAGGACAGAAGCTTTGAACAGCTCAAGGCTGGACACGACAATGATGCCTTCCTGTAGCCCTGTTCTGAGTCAGCATTTAGCCAATTTATTCTCAAGCATCGACCAGATCTCCACAAGCAATTTTAACTATTGTGACTTCACTTGGAAGGTCATCGAACTAAACTTCAAACAAGCATATTCTGGATCATTTTAATCAGGAATCAGCAAACGCTTTTGGTAAAGAGCCAGAGAGTAAATATTTTAAGCTCTGTGGGCCACACGCAGTCGGCCGCCATGACTCAACTTTGTCACTGCCGGACAAAAACAGCCAGGGATAATACGAAAAGGAAGGGGTGTGGCCATGTTGCGATAAACATTTATTTATGGACACAAATTTGATTTCATGTAATTTGCACCTATCATGAAAGATTATTCTTTTGATTTTTCTTTCCACCATTTTCGAAATATAAAAATCCTTCTTAACCTGTGAGCCACTCAAAAGCCGGTGGCAGTCCAGATTTGGTCCACAGGTCATCATTTGCCAACCTCTGATCTAGGCACCCATTTTATAACCGGGTTTCATCCCCAAATTACGTATTGGCAGTTGTGTTTATTATGAATTCTATCGAGTTAAAGATTTTTACTACAAATGAATCATTTCTTATACATGGTCTTGAGGATACTCAAGATCTCATGTCTAATAATTCCATCTGAGTTTCTCGAAGGACCAGCTCTTCCTTCTAGCTGAAATTGAGCTACCAGCTAGAGTGAGACAGCATTCCTTCTTTCAAATACTGGCTTCTGACCAACACATTACTGGAGTTGATGACAATTTATATAATGTCCTAGCCTAAACGTCACTCCTTTTCCCTGCTCTGTATCTGACGACCAGTACTAATGAAAAGCAATGGTCACGTGTGACTGAATGGCCAAAGAGGCCAGCAGAGAAAGAAGCAAATCAGGAATCACAAAGTGCTCTGTCCTGGGTTACTAGTCCCCAGAGGGCCAAAGGTTTTTAATATTCCACAAGTAAGGGCTCATACCCCAGAGGTCACCTACTAGCTGGTGTCTTTACCCATGCACTGAAGGTCCCCACGTCAGTGAAGAGAAGCCTTCCAGAGAGCTGGCTTATTTCCTCCACGGCAGTAACTAAGCACCGTCCACGTCCACCTTTGTCATTAGGATGCTGTGCAAGGGAGGAGAGGTGGCCTTCTCTGCGGGGAGTTTGTACCGCTGACAGAGATCTGTCTCCTCTTCTCCCAGAGGGTCTTCAACAGGCCTGGAGATTTGGAGTAATAGGCTGCAACTCTGCAGGGCGGCCCATCTCTCCACGCCCTCAGAGACCTTGTAGGGAAGAACCTGCTGGTGCTAGGCCTGGATCCTCCCCAGGGCTAAGCGAAGCTGGTGCCAAGAGCAACGGTGAGTCACTGTCACTGGGGGAAGGGTTCCCTCTCCAGGACATCTCAGGGAACACTCCCTGTTTCCACAGGGCATAGGGGAGAAAGAAAGCAAAGCCTGGCCACTCTGATCCCCTCCAGGTGACCCCAAACATCTCGCCCCCCTAGCCTTTAAGCAAGCCCACAGATTAAATGAACGTGCATCACAGCCCCCGTACGAATGACACAGAACTCTTCCTCTCCAAACTAAAACCTCAACTCTTACATCAAAAGAGTTGGAAAAACCTATGCTGTGTCACTGTAGTAAATCTAAACAAAATGCTGTGAAACCTGGCTAATCGGACGAGCTAGACAGCAGAAGCTTATCACACAATTGCCACCCAAACTCGATCCCTGTGTGAGTTTGTATAAGGCAGTTCTTTTCACCCGTGGATCTTAGAGTGTATTTCATTTGACTTATGGTCAGAGATGAATATTCCTATTCAGCATACTCATCCTAAGATAGTTGAACCACATGCTGAGGGGTTTTTGGTAACTTTTTGTTACCAACTAAATCATAGCTTCATACATTCATTTGCCAGTGATTATTCATGCTGAACAAAAATTCACAAAACCACGTAAGAAATAATACAGCAGATCAAACAGTTGGTTAGAAACGCAATATTGGGTTCTTTCCTCGATGGGAACTGGCTATGGAATCACTTTCCAGTTTATATCTTGCGTCTGCGACAAAAAGGTCTGCTGCTTTCAATCTACTGGAAGGAAATAACATATAAATTCACTAAAACGTGGAGCTTTGTATCAACAGAGAGCCAGAGCAGGCCTCCCATATGCTCCCCGGCTCTTATCCTCTCTGACAACAGCTCAGCCCCCGGGAGATACAGATGACAATAATGAGTTGCAGTTACTGTTTTCCCTGAAATGTTACAACATCATTTTGGTGAGAAATGCGCTCTTCCTTACTTGCCATGCAAATATTTTCTTTGGGGGGTTTTTCTCATAATGGGAGCGATCTTAATTTGAGAGTGTCTGCTGGGGCATCTCGGCTGACGTTCTGCTTTCATTACAGCTTCTAAATATACCCACATAATCGCAACAGCCTGGGGTGCGGGGGTCAATAAGCTCCTTAACACCTTCCTGCTATGATCCTGCCCCACAGTAAGGCACCAACAATGGCCACAATTAACCTGAAAATCTAATTTCCACTGAACATAATAAAAATCTGGTCCTTTTTTTTTTTCCACTTAGAGTTGTTTTAAGATTTCTCAACTTGTGTTGAAACACGCTGCTTTCATTTCCCTAGAGGGGAATAATATTTCTTTGGCAAAATTCTTAGGTCAAGCTCATGTGTATTTTGGAATGGGCCAAAAGCTGGAAAAAAAGAACAGCTATCATCTGGAGGGGAAAATCCATCAGGGACAAACCTTTCTGGAAAGTGACTAGCATGGAACAGGATTTCCTGGACTGTACAATGAGGACTGCTAGTACCCTGGGATGTTACTAAGTATTCCATAGCTAAATAGCTTTGAAAAATGATAATTTGTATCTCCATCATGGAAATTAGTAACACACTTTAGAATATTAGCAGCAAAGCAACCATTTTAAAAAGCTCAGTGTGGACTTCCCTGGTGGCGCAGTGGTTGAGAGTCCGCCTGCCGATGCAGGGGACACGGGTTCGTGCCCCAGTCCGGGAAGATCCCACATACTGCGGAGCAGCAGGGCCCGTGAGCCATGGCCACTGAGCCTGCGCGTCCGGAGCCTGTGCTCCACGACGGGAGAGGCCACAGCAGTGAGAGGCCCATGTACCGCAAAAAAAAAAAAAAAAAAAAAAAAAAAGCTCAGTGTTCCAGACATTTCTAGGACCTCAAAATCCCCATTTTCCCCCAAGGAATTTCTATCAGTATCTTGAGATACTGGTGTCTGGTTGATAGGATAGTAATGTTGGGATACAATAAGGGTTTTTTTGAATCTTAAATGTGGTGCTTATGAACAACAATTAAAAATATATACAGCTAGAAGATAGGTAGTTCATCATTTTAAAAACTAAGTGAGAGAAATGAGACCTTGTATGGCTGGAAAATAACAGAACCAACCACCGTGACTCACGCACTGTTAAGTTTCAGGTGCCACCCCCGTATGAAAGGTGTTACTAGTGTGAAACCGTATCCTGTACACAGAGGAAAAACACAGCGGACAGAGCCAGCTAATCGGAAAATACAAATTATACCTAGATATTACCCCTCGTGCTTCTCAAAGTTTTATTTTTAAATATCAGAATTAAAATACATTACTAAATAATATTAGACTGAACCACATGAGATTACCAGTTCTGTAGGCAGGAAATGGCCCCATGTCGGCAGTTTCATGTGCTTTATTACACTGAGAAAGGTGAAGAGAGGGTTGACTAGCGTTTTAAAAATTAAACAACAGAAATTGTGATGATTCAGATAATTAATCTGATTTTACCAGTGGGAACAAAAACTAAGGAACATCTATTCCAGATGACAGAGTCAACTGCTCAGCAGACATGGGTTTTTTGTTTGTTTGTTTGTTTGTTTGTTTTGCGGTACGCGGGCCTCTCACTGCTGTGGCCTCTCCCGTTGCGGAGCACAGGCTCCGGACGCGCAGACCCAGCGGCCTATGGCTCACGGGCCCAGCCGCTCCACGGCATGTGGGATCTTCCCGGACCGGGGCACGAACCCATCTCCCCTGCATCAGCAGACAGTCGACTCTCAACCACTGTACCACCAGGGCAGCCCCAGACATGGTTTTATTGTAGGAAAAGTCTGGATTTTGTCTAAAGTATATGTAACACACAGGCTCAATGATCCTTGACCAACAGCTGAGCTCAGTCTACAAAATTTCACTGGTCTTGGGATTTTTTAGAATTGTGCATTTTAGATGCTTCTCTCCTTCAGGGTTAACAAGTTTTAAAATCATCTTAAAGTAACCCAACAAATCTTTTCTCCCTTCTGTGAATGGATCGGCATGACTCAGTTGACATTAGGTGACTATCATGTTATCTTCCAAGAAAGACTGCAGTTAGAATAAACTTACAGATCTCTCTCAGGAGCAAACTGCCTAATATTAAGGTTCTTTTAACCCAAATGGAAAATTACACTCGACAGAAGAGAATTTTCAAACAAGCCATCCTCAGAGAAGCTACTTTTATCTCTTGCTGTTGTTGTTTCAAATGATTCAAATATAAATGGATTATATAACTACATTGAAAAATCCAGATGTTCCCACACATACATCCCACGAAACAACACTGGTTTGTGAATCAGCATACCTAGACCTATGCATCAATCTGTATTTGTCACTCTCTTGAAGGGAAAATCTTCCACAGTGAATTATTTCTATTGTTAAAAAAGCATCTTCAATCCGTGGGTCATAACACTGCACCACTTTCCTACCCAGCTGCAAGTCGTATTCAAGAATCCAAAGGAATGTTCCAAGTTTGTTCCAAAAATGTCCAGATGGGCTCACTCGCATACCACTCCAGTAAACCCTGCCGGCCAGGCGTGCGCAGCCTGATCGACCCACTCCATTCACACTCCACGAGGTGCAGGCATGCTCATCCTTCCTCCAGCAGGGGCCCCTGCTACATGCACATGTAGATCTCCCTGCAGACCTCATGATTACAAAAGTGTTTTCCTTTTAATCTACTTAACTGTGTTTCTTTATATTACCATTAATTTACTTTCCCATTGAAATTGATTAGCGACACCTATTACTGTCAATTGCAGAGCTTGGCCACCACAGAGGAGTTGGTGCTACCAAAGTGGGTTAACATTACTCTTGTGAAGGAGGAGAGGGGGCTACCTGTATTAGTCTGTGTCACCTTACTGGGGGCAAGTGTGTGATTTCCTTTAGGCAAGGGTTTCCATTTCAGCACTAATGACATCTGGGGCCGGATCATTCTTTGCGAAGGGAGCTATCCTGTGCACTGTAGGATGTTGGGCAGCATCCCTGGCCTCTACCCACTAGGTGCCAGTAGTGCCCCCTAGATAGGCAGCCAAAAATGTCTGTAGACATTGACAAATGGCCCCTCGAGAGCAAATCGCCCCTGGTTCAGAAGCACCGCTTTAGACTTTCTGCAATTCTGAGAATAGTCTGAGGACCCCTTGTAACCGTCTTCATGTTCTCTTAGGATTTCGCCCTGGATCAGTGGCATCTGCAGCATCTGGGAGCTTGTTGGAAATGCAGACTCTCAGGCCCCACCCCCTTCCTGCTGAATCAGAATCTGCACTTGAACAAGACCCACCGGGGATTCTCCTGCACACTGAAGTCTGAAAAAGACCAACTCTTCAATATGTTGGGTTGGAATCTATCATTTAGTATGTTATAAAGAAGATGATTCATTAACTAAAGGTGCTAAATATAGGCTGACAAGCCAGAATCATTTATTATTCAACAGCTGATTTCTTCCCATTTGTTTCTGACTAGATATGTGCTCTTTTTTTTAATACAGAGACACCGAGAGGGGTGGGAATCAGGCGCTCACTCTTACACCCCACTTTCTCATAGGGACCAGCCTCTGTTAGTCATCCAGCTGTACTTCCTTCCAGGCTCATTCACATGAAGCCAGGCAACACAGTCCCAACAAGAGTCCTCAACCGCCACCAACTTAAGGATACCATTCTCACGTAGTATGATATTAATTTTCAAAGCAGATCTATTTAAGATAATTGAAGATCTGGGATGTGCATTTTCAACAGGGGCAGTATCACCCCCAATAAGATGAAAATGAGTTCTTGAGGGGCAAAATAAAACTACTCTTTTTACATATAAAGCACAAATAACCATAAAAGCACACAGTACATAAACATATATACAGTATATCTGTGGTATTAAGATTTCACAGGGAGGCAATCAGGAAAAAAATGTCTACAAAGTCTTTTTGCGGGGGAAAAAAAATCTCCAAAAAGTAGTAATAAAGAGGTTGAGAAACCCTGATTTAAAAAAATGATCTCTTCAAAAGACAAAGTCTTCTAAGACCCCGATGTAGTCTTGGGTAAAACTCACTAGTACTGTGTCGTGTCAGTAGACAGAAACACGCAACTTGGAATGGGAAAGATGATGAACAGAGAGTGGGAACCGTCTGGGGTCCACGATGCTACAGAGAGAGGGGCTGCGCCTCAGCCCTGAGTCCCAGCCCGGTCACCTTCATGCTGTAGGAATTGCCCCTCTCCCTCCAAGCCTCAACTCCCGACTACCCGCGTAGGTTGTCATGAGGATGAGATGCAGTGATTATTGAAGGCGCCCAACACGATCTGGCCTAAGGTAACTTTTAGTGGAATGTTAACTTTCTTTTTTTTTTTCTTTCTTGGCCATGCTGCGCAACATGCAGGATCTTAGTTCCCTGACCAGGGATCGAATCCACGCCCCCTGCAGTGTAAGTGCTGAGTCTTAACAACTGGACTGCCAGAGAAGTCCCCCTCTTTTCCTCTTAAACATCCTCTCCAGCTGTAAGATTTTTTTTTCCCTGCGGTACGCGGGCCTCTCACTGTTGTGGCCTCTCCCCTGCGGAGCACTGACTCCGGACGCACAGGCTCAGCAACCATGGCTCACGGGCCCAGCCGCTCCGCGGCATGTGGGATCTTCCCGGACCAGGGCACGAACCCGTGTCCCCTGCATCGGCAGGCGGACTCTCAACCACTGCGCCACCAGGGAAGCCCGATTTTTTTTAAAATATAGTTGTTAGTAGTTACAACTACTAGTATATAGTAGTTACAACTACCATACTAGTAGTATAGTACTTACAATACTGTGTTAGTTTCAGATGTACAACAAAGTGATTCAGGTAAGAGCCCTACTCTCTAATACCGTAGGTTGGAATCTATATCATATATATCTGTATATATATTCTTTTTTCGATTATTTTCCATCATAGGTTATTACAAGATTACACCCAGGTTTGGGGGGATGCGGCTCCTAACGTACCGGGTGAGCTGGGCCAGCTTGGAGACGCACGAAGTGTGAGTGCTGGTGTGCTCTGTGTGTTCCGACTCTGCTCAGCTCAGTTGGGTCTCTGCTTTCACCCAATGTTTCACGAGGAGCAAATGGCACATAAGCAAATGTGAAATTCCCATTATGCGTACGCGGTTCCCTACTATATCAATCCCACTGGAACACATTTATGGTTTCGAAACAGAGCTACAATGGAACTGACTGTATTCCCCAGACTGCTTAATTTCTTCCCCTTGGATGTTCTACAAAAAGAAAGGCTCCTTTTCCTGAAGAATGTTTTCATTCAGAATCAGATCCATCAGCTAGAGTCTTAAACCTCCAGACACATCTAGCCATTTTCCTGTACGCCAGTGCTTCAAAGGAACAGCATTTCACACCATTCCTGAGTCGCCACAGAGTTCAAGAATTCACAAAAGTGACACAACATGCTGAACCTGAGAGGCAGCTGTGAAGAGGATTCTAGATTACAGAGAGGGGTCTATATGCAAAGCCCTGTCTGTATGACCCGCAACATCCCTTCACCTCTCTGAGCCCCGTTATCAAATCTCTGAACTCAGGTTGCTTCGAGGATGAGATGAGATAACGTATCTTGAAATTACCTGGGCCAGTGCTTGAAAAGTATCAGTTGAATGTAAATCTGGACACAGACCGACCGATCATCGTGAAGAAAGCACAACCGTATCCTTCTACAAAGTAAGGAGCACCGTATCCGAAACATCCTTTATTTCACTGCCTTGGCATAAAATGGTCATTGAGGTAGCTATAAAAATGCAGAGAGAATAGAAAATAAACATGTGAAACACTAAGGCAGTTTACAGGCACAGGAAGGCGTGGACCTCTACCAGCCCAGAGAGAATTGCATTTCCTCCCTCAGGGTTTCATTAGCTTTGGTCTCCTCGGATTCTTGCCTTACAGTCTGGAATGTCCCACTTCCTCATCTAAAAAAGAAGCTCCAGTCTCCTGAGTCTACACAAATTATTCTTGCTCAATCCATTCCTCCTGTCGGTAGCATTTTTGAAGGAACTCCCGAGTCATATGATGTGGTTTCCCTCTTCCCCTAGACCTGCCAGGAAGCAAGAGCTCTTGTTCCTGAAGTCCAGCCAGCCAGCCAAGGTCATGCTGCCAAATCCCAAGATTTCTGCTTGTTTTGGGGACTCTGCGTTCAAATCCGCTTCTACAGAGAACATGCACGTGAACCTGAAGACAGACCCAGACCGCAAGAACGGGGCTGTGAACTCGGTGAATTTTCCTTCCTGTTACTCTCTGCTTGACCCGGTCCTGAAACTTAGACCCCAGGGAGTTTTCGCAACCAAGAAAGAGACGCTTTGAAGGCCAAAGTCGGCCTGCTGGTTTTCTCTCTCATTACACATTAATTAAATGACCTCCGATCTTAAGTTTTACTTTTAAAAGAGAACTGTTTAGCACCACATAGAAGCAAAGGTGACAATACAAGGTGACACTAGAAATGTAAACTTCTGGTATCAAGACGCATCATTTGTTGGTCTGACTTCAGAATTCCTATACAATCTTTGGGCTATTAGTGGATGGAAAAATTAGGAGATTGTATAACAGGAGTCCAAGTGGGTGGTTTCCATATTCAGTCCACCGTCAGTGAAGCAGAATCTCCTTTAATGCATATCCTTGGCAGTAGAAATACAAATAGGATCCTATTTACTAAGGTCTTTATTCCTACCTGACAATGAGTGCCTTCAAACACAAGTGGGAAATACTCCAGGCTTAAATTCAGGAATGTACCCTCTCACTTAATTTGTTATTAAAGGGATTCCATAAAGGTGGATTGAATTTATTGCACATTTATGCTGATTATCTCGATCATTTCAGCCACTCTGAGCTAGAGACAGCATGCTTCCCCCCAAGTCCTAATGAAAATGGCTTGCCCGTAAAGTGATTTCCCAGAACTGCCTCATCTACTCCTCGGGGAGGGTATTAGCCAACTTCAACAAGGTCACTTAAGCACAGAGGCTAAGCGGCTTGCCTAAGATCACGAGACACAGTGGAAGTCACAGTGCTAACACCCAGGCCTCTGGCCCTTGTCAGGCACGCCTTCTACTCGGGCACAACAAGCCCCACTGAAGGAGCTGCCGAAAGGCCAGCAGGAAATCACTAAGGAAACCAGAAGGAGGAGGTCAGGCTTCTGTCCCAATGACAGTGACTGGTGCCCTCCAAACACTAGAGCTGCAGTACCAAGGGGTGAACTGCAGGGGGCCCACTTGAGCCAATCCCACAGAGAAGGTACTGAAGTTCAGGCTCCATCAAGATGGAAGAGGACTCAGGTAAGGGCATTCCATTGGCTATTAAAGGGTATATTGATAATGACTCCGCCAGGTGATCGTGAAACCATCCCAGGGTTCTCCGGGGCTGGGCAGTGGGTCCTAGAAATGACCACAACCAGACACGATGTCAGGGTCAAAGCTTTATATGTAATCATAAAATACGTAATTATATATACTTATATGTGTACTCTATTAATGCTGCCAAAGGTATAGTACACAATTTCAAAGTCGTGACAAGTATAACGATATTTGGAGATTCTTGCAACAACTGTAATGAGATATGGATACAGGCAGACCCCGCAGATATGGCGGGTTCCGTTCCAGACCACCGCGTTAAAGCAAACACTGCCATAAAACATCACACAGTTTTTGGCTTTCCAGTGCATATAAAAGTTCTGTTTATACAATACCAGTCTATTAAGTGTGCAGTGATAGCGTTATGCCTAAAAAAAAGTACGCACCTTAATTATAAAAAATGCTACCAGTGCACTTGCTCGACACAGGGCTGCCACAAACCTTCAATTTGTAAGAACCACAATACCTGTGAAGCGCAACTAAGTGAAGTGCAGTAAAACACGGTGTGCCCATATATCCGTGATTCCCATTCATGGCAAAGTCACAGGTCTGCAAAAGTGTTGCCCACATTCATACGAGAGCAAATGCTCAGTTTCTGTTGGACGTTAGTGAATAGAGGGGTGTATCTTTTTCCTATCCCAGTTCCTCCTGAGTTCTCTCCCCAGGAGCCCTTGAGAAGCCCTTGCTCTAGACCAGGGGTCAGCAAGCTATAGCACAAAGGCCAAATCCGGCCTGCTGCCTGTTCTGAGACAGTTTTGAGTTTTACCGGCGCATGGCCACACCCACATTTAGGGGCCCTCTGGTGCTGCCCCTGCCCTGCAACAGCACACATGGGTAGTTGTGACAGATACTGACTACCTGGCTCTTTACAGAAAGAGCTTCCTGACCCCTGTGTTAGACAGACTCAGAGAGCTGGGGATTCTCTAAACCTCTGGGACCATCTGGGGCTCAGCCCTGACACTCTGGGGGTGGCAGATCCCAAGCAGGCCCTCAAGGCCCGGCCACATCCATCCTCTGGGCCTCCTGAAGTCTCTGAACCTCGAGACAAGATGTTTGCCCCTGGGCCTGAGAGACACTGAGGCCAGGGCAGGCTTCGTGCTGTCGGGGCCCGCTTCTGCCTTCATGAAAAATCAAATTCTGTGACGCTCCAAGGACGTGCTATGGCCTTCACAGACCACATCATCCTGTACTCAAACGCGGCTCTGTTCAGACTTCTAGCTCTTTACAGTTTCTTAGACTAGGTAGCTGACGTGGAATACTTCCTAATACTACGATAAAATCGCCTTTCGGAGTGGGCCCCCTTGTAAAATGCAAGAACTCGCCCATGGGACTAAGAAATGCAATGATAAACGTATTGCATATGCATAAGCCATCTGGACAACATGGAAATGAGCGTCTCCACGAAAGCCTTTTCTAGTCCAGCGAGCCACTCTGCCTCTTTGATGTCTCCCCGGGTCGATTTTTCAGAGCAGCCATATATGCATTTTGTGATAACAAGAGCACCCCACAAAATGGATCAAAGTGCCACCCCACTGCCTGCCTTCCCACTTTGCCCAGCTTTATACCACGTGTTATTCTCCTGTTATAATACTTGTTATTCTCCTGTTACAAGCTTCAAAACCTCTATGTGATCTCGGATATGAGAAGATTTAGCCTGAGACAGCCACGTCTTTCATTTGTGAAACAGTGGGGATATGACAAAACAAAACCAACTTCCAAATTCATCTCGAGGCTGAATATTAAGCGATGGTTCAGAACTTTAAAATGAAGGGCCAGGCTGATTGAAGAGTCCCTGGTCTCATGTCAATTTCATTTCCGCACCAATCTACCAGCTTCCTCCACGGACTTCATTTCATTGCTCCCCAAATAAAGAAGAAGGATAAACCTTCCAAACTTGAGGGCTATCAAATGTTAAGTGAGGACTTCCTCTTTTGATAACTGGAGCAGCTGCCGTGGCAGAACTGTTTTTCTTCACCCCCTTTCACTGGGGTTTCTCTCCAGCAGCTGCTTTTGTTTCTTGTTCATGTGCCCCCTCCCACTTCCCCACCCCTAACCAGTGACAAAGTTGGGGTGTGGGGGGAGGATGCTGAAATACAAAGCGGCGCTTGTTAAAAATTTGAGTAAATCTGGGCTAATAGCCAAATTTAATTCTAAAGACCCATTTTGGAGTCTCAGGACTAAAATGGGCCCTAGTATAGGCCTGGCTGGTTCTGGGACACCATGTCCCTATCGTGGGGAAAGGGGCGGGTAAGAGATTGATTCTACTGGCCACCATGTTTGGAAGATTTGATACATATTAAAAATAAACCATTTCTCATAGAGCTAAGCAATGAAGAGATTTTTAGTTTGAAACAATTTACGATTAGATGAAATTTTAAACTCAGTGGCTGTCCACAGAATTCTGATACTTTCCACACTACACCTAACTAGACCTTACCTTCTTACAAACAGAGCAAATCTAGCATTTTTTTTTTTTTTTTAAAGAAATGTCCAGCCTAATGACCTTCACATTTTAGGATTAAATCCACTAGAAATATCTAGTACTTCAGAAAACAGAGTAGCTGCTGAGAAAGAAATTCACCACTCCGGTTCATAAACTCCTGTCAATGATCAGATTACTTTCCAAACTGATTCCAAAGAACAATAAGCTAATCTCAGGATATCATTCTTTTGTTAGCGAGTGATGTGGTAATTATGGGAAAAAGTGCTCTTCTGTGTTTTACAGCCATCCCCAGAAAGATTCTGGAAAGATGGTCATAAAAAGATCACTAACTTGAGAACGATCCGACTGCACTTAAACTTACGGGGATACATGCACAAAAGAGGCTGTATGCTCTTTCTGCTTCTATGTCTCCTATTAGTTCTACAGCCCAATTGCAGATTAATTAGGACATAAAGCTAATTGTTTACCCTTTTGTGCGCTGTCAACTCTTAAGAGGCCACACGAACCCTGTGTGGGATAAAATCACAGATAGCAGCTAACGTTTACTGGGCACTTATCGTGTCCAGACGCAGTGCCTGGCACAGGTCTTACATCTTCTCATTTCCTCTTCACGACAAGCCAGAGAAGGTTTGATGGGAGTGGAGACTGGCTTGTAGAAGCTAAATAACTTTCTAGCGAGGGGCAATACCAGGATTCAGATCCACATTTGTCTGCCTTTAACAACGACTCAACAGCTTAAATTTAAAGTTAGATTCAAATCCAGGTTTGTGTAACTTTCGAATGGACTATCAAATATTGCACTTGATTTTTAAAGACAGCAGAAAAAAATTGCTTCAAAGAACACCTATTAAAGTTCATGTACTTCATTTCCCGAGGACTCTCCCAAGTCTCGATTTACAGCCTATTCGTTTTTACTTTACACATACTTGTAACAGCTTATCTGCTTTATCAATTGACTCGGGGCAGAACTCTGCAAATGGTGAGAAGCCAGCACTGAGAGTACAAATGAGATTAAAAGGAGAAAATGATGAGACTTAACACGTAAAACATCCAAAGTACACCAGTTTGAAACCATTTACTGCTTGACCGTAACTCCTCCCATCTCATTCTTACACTGAAACATGGCACAGGAGTAGCATCCATTACCAAAGATACTTACAATAGATCAAAAGCCACAGATGCCCCCTTGACCAGATGATCAGGGTTAACATCACTAGGAATGAGACCTATGGACATCATGTATCCCCTGATACGATATCCTGCCGTGGGCACAATGTCAGACATTCTGTGGCATTCTTGCCCCAAACGCATAACCTCAATCTCATCATGAGATATCAGACAGATTTCAATTGAGGGACACGTGACAAAATCCCTGACCAGTACTCAACAGAGCAGAGGTCCAGACCGAGAAGGAAAGACTGACAACTGTCACAGATTGGAGATCACGAAGGAGATGTGACAACTAAACGCTACGTGGGATCCTCAACTGCATCGTAAAACAGAAAAATGACATTAGAGGAGAAACGGGTGAAATCCAAATAAAGGTTGTAATTTCCTAACAGTACTGCACCAATGGTCACTTCCTGGTTTTGAGAATCATACGTCATTAACGTTGGGGGAGGCTTGGTGAAGGATATACAGAAACCATGTACTGTTCTTACAACTATATCTAAAATGATTGCAAAATAAACAAAAAGTTTAAATCGATTCAATTTTGTTCCCCACACATATGGAAATAACTATCTTAGAAATCTCCGCCCCAGAAATATTTACAACGAAAACATTTTGGTTCTTTATGAACGGGGCCAACTTCCCGCTGACAGAACAGAGTTGGCACACAAATGTATACTGAAAAATGAATAAATACTTCATGCCCACTTAACAAGGCAGTACTTACTACCTTAGCAATAACTTTCTTTTTTTAATTGATTTTATTCAAGTATAGGTGATTTACAATGTTGTGTTAAAACCATAACTTTTTAAAATAAGCTTTTTATTTTAGGACAGTTTCAGATTTACAGAATTATTGTAAAGGTAGTAGAGAGAGCTCCCATATACCCCGCACTCAGTCCCCCCTGTTCTTGATATCCCACATTAGTATGGGGCATCCGTCACAATTAATAACAAGCCCCCTGGATACTGCTATTCACGCAGCGGCTGACCCTGCAGGCCCCGGGGGCAAGGCTCACCACGTGGATGAGAAAACTTGCAGGTCATCGCGTGTTTACTTAGCAGCCTGTACTCACAGGCTCCGTAAATCATCACCTTGAATTCTCACAACCACAGAACTTGGCAGGTGCCTTTGTTAGTCCCACTAAATGGAGGAGGACATTGAAGCCCAGCAAAGTGCAGGGACGTGCTGGAGATCGCCCAGGAGGTGGGGGAGCCGGGACAAAAACACAGGACTGGTTTCCAAGTGCGCACTCCTGACCACTGAGGCTGTCAGTCAGCCCAACCCTCGCAGCAGCCGTGTATCTAAGCTTCCCGGAGCCTATACGTGGCCACGTGGTTTTATTTAAAGTAACTGAAAGGCCTTCTATTTCCTCCTCTCGGATTTCTCCCTGGATTCACCCATCCTGCCCCGACCTGTCGATGATGCCTTTGGCACCTGTCACCTAACAGGTCCTCTCTCTCCTTCCAGCTTAACTGCACGTCCGTAGGGCTGATCGGCGTGCTTTGTCCTGACTCCTACCACTGAGAACAATGAAGACCTGGACAGGACTCTGTGGAAATCCACCAGCTACCTCCATCCAGGGCGGTGTGGCTCCATTAAACAGCCATGTCTGGGCCACATTTCAAAAGGCGTCCCCTCCATCTCACCAGGTAGAGGCTGGCCCGGTGGGTCGCAACCCTGGTGGCACATTAGAATCACCTGGGGACTTTAAAAAGTCCCTACGCCCAGGCAGCACCTCAGACCAATCACATCAGAATCTCTAGGGGTGGAGCCAGGCATGAGCATTTTGAAAGCTCCTCCCGGTGACTGGAGTGCAGCTGGGATGAGAACCGCTGGGTTAATGCCCGTCTCCCTTGTATCCGCAAGGAGACGGGCGGGGGGGGGCGGTGGTTACTGCGTCAAACACAGTTTGGACTCCGACTTCCGGATCTCAGCATTAACCTCCTCTTTCGGTCAAACCGCCTACTGATTAAGGATGTGGCACCCTGTGGGGTGTGGCAACACCTTTCCAAATAGAATACTGGTCCGAGGGATTTACTTCACTCCACAATCTAAGGAATTGGAGAGAGATGCACGTAAATAGCACTGAAAGACTGTCTGCTCTAGCATTTCTCAGCATTGACATCAAGCTCATTAATTTCTTTTGCAAAGAACCAATTATACAGCTGAAATATCAAAGAACAAACCTTGAGCCTGCCATTCTAAGTTGTAAGTAATTTATTCCCCAAAGGGGCTTAATTTATGCAGGACAACATAGGCATTAAGAAGCTACAACGTGGCACATTTATACTGATGCACAACACGGTGCAAAGAGGTTTAAAAAATAGAAAACACCAGCAAACTGAAAATATCATTTGCAACAAGACCTTCTGATAGCACCTTATACCTTTCAATAGATGAAATAAGTGATAATAGTAATAATAACAGCTTAAACACCGAGTATTTTCCACGGGCCGGGTATATGTTTCGTATATGTATATGAAACCATTTATCAATCATACCAAATACATACTTCACTGTCCCCGTTTTTCAGTAGAAAATCAAGACCCAGAGAAGTCTACTTGCAGGTAACTGGTACTTCAACTCAGCAGTCTGACTCCAAAGGCCACTCTCTAGACCATAAGATGACACTGTTACATCTGATCCTCAAGTTAGCATTATAACATACAAAAGTATACAGAAGTAGTGGTTGAGGTATTGACACGTCCACTGAGGCCTAGAACGCTTCAGAGGTAAGATCACAGAGCTCTTAAGGGCTCACATTAGAACAGAATCACCTCTTGACTTCCATTCCCAGCCTCCTCCTTGCTTTACCATAAAGAGTTCTTTCCTAGGTGCCGATCCATAGATCAGCGGTGCCCGAGAGAATATTCTATGATTATGGAAATACACTGGGTCTGTGTTGTCCAATATGGTGGCCTCTAGCCACATGTGACTGCGGAGCATTTAAAATGTGGCTGGTGTGTCTAAAGGACTGAATTTAATTTCAACTAATTGAAACCGAAATAGCTAGTGACTATCATATTGGAAACACAGCTAGACGGGCCATGAAAGGTCTGTCATCGTCGCCTTTTACAATTACTTTTCAAACCAAATGCACTTCCAGGCTCTGTTTCCACGTTCATTTAACAGCTCATCAGTGCATCTCAAGCTCGATTGAAATAAAAGACCACCAAGGGATTTAAACAAACTTGATCTCCATTATCTCACTGGGTATGTGCCCGGACAAACCACCACAGCAAGCTCGGCTATAAACTGCAATACGTGATTCACAAAATGGAGTAAAGTTAAGGAAAATATTTCCTGAAGAAACGCCATCGCACATTTCTTTGCATGCTGAGGATGTAGTTTGTTTCCCAAGAGCTGGAACTCCACTGACTGGGAGCCAATCGCCTGGCCTACCTGAAATAATGCCACAAACTGTGGCATTTAAGACATTATCACCCCAAGTCCTTCCCCAGACACCAACCACATAGGGTGTTCATTATTTCCTCTATCCTCTCACCGTTTTCTTTCCACAGCTGAGAAAAGCGAGGCCAAGACAAAGGTGAACAATCTCACCAAACAATCACAGGCTTAATTGAGAGTAAATCCAAGAATCAAATCCAAAATGTTGGCTTCCTACTTCTCAAGCTGAATTCTGGAAAGCACTGCTTTCCATTAAAGAAAACAGGACAGTTTTTCTGTAGTTTCTCTGTTGCTGTATGCTCCACTGCTGAAAAATCTCTCTAGTTCAGAGAGCAAAGTAGTGCTGTACCGATAAAAGATTTATTTAATGGTTGTCACTGTTTAAAGCAGTCTACACACAATGCTTTATTAGCATCTAAAATCCAGTTGCAGAAACCTACTTGGAGGATTGTCTGAAGCCTGTACATAGAACAATTAAGTAAGAGACTAGGGACCAAGATGTTTTTGTTGCAATCTTTTTGACAGACATAAAAGGAAGAAGGTCGGTATTATTGCAAATTTGGAAAAAAATTAGAATGATCATCTAAATGAAATGGGGGGGATAATGTAAAGGCAAAAGGGAAAACTGAAGTGACCCAATGAAAGTAATAGTTGGGGTGTTTACCTTAGGGAATTTAGCCAGAATTCCCGAAATGGTCACTTCATGTTATACATGCCACTAAGATAATCATCATACCCTATAGCTGACCCAGTTTGGGCTATTTCAAAATGACTCCCCGTATGGTTACTTTAAGAGGAAAACTTCAAATTTCTAACCTATTTGTTTCCACATCTCGGCCTGAAGAAAACTCCATGTGGGAAGGGGAAAAAAAAAAAAATCACTGAATCCATTTTATAATACCAGCGTGAGGAGAATACAGTATAGTCGGCCCTCCGCATCCATGGGTTCCATATCGGAGGATTCAACCACACTCGACTGAAAATATTCAGGAAAAAAAAAGAGTCCGGAAAGTTTCAAAAAGCAAAACTTGAATCTGCTGCCCGTAGGCCATTATTTACATAGCATTTCCATTGTATTAGTTATTGTAAGTAATCTAGAGATGATTTGAAAGTATATGGGAAGATGTGCTTGGGTTATATGCAAATACTAGCCCCTTTATAAGGGACTTGGGCAGCTACAGATTTTTTTGTATCCGTGGGGTGTTCTGGAACCAGTCCCCCGTGGATACAAGGGACGGCTGTATATATCTTAGTTCCTTTTCATTCAGGTGAAAAGTACTAAATATTTACAATAAAAAGTTTGCAAGGCTGAAAGACAATTCAGCTACATCCCAGACCTTTCAGGTTTTTTTAGACTATTACACCTCATCTAGAGGTAGGGTTCTGCCTCCGTACTGAATGTAACTTCCAATTAGCGTAACTTTACATATAAAAAGTATGTAAATTCCTCAATTTACACCAGCCAAAATGTGAATCAAAAGAAGGAGTGAGCCAGCCTGGGAATATATTGTTCAAATGTTAATAAACACTTCAGTGTCTTCTTGTTCTATCTTGCTTACAGTCTTCATTTGGGGACATTTCACAAAGCAAGGGAATTTATATTCAAAATGTGTTAACACTATCAGCTACTTCAAAAACTTTTCCTTTTCTCCATCATGGATT
Organism: Tursiops truncatus; assembly: GCF_011762595.2. NCBI lineage: Eukaryota > Metazoa > Chordata > Mammalia > Artiodactyla > Delphinidae > Tursiops > Tursiops truncatus. The sequence goes on along the minus strand of NC_047055.1, from coordinate 118,091,009 downwards.
TAGTAAGAGTTATAAGCTACATGGATTTTTTTTTTAAGTTTTACATTTGTAATGTTAACATGGAACATGGATTGCAAGCATTTCATTATTGTGAAAGAAAAATCAAATTATTCCAACATTTGAGATTTTTTTAAATCTGAAGGTTTACATTGTATATTTTCACCAACTTTACTTCTCTTTTTAAAATGTAAGTGTAGCAGACACCACTTCCTTTTTTTTCTAATATCTATGCCCGCTTCTTCTACAGTAATAATATTTTTAGCTAGCTGCCCAGCTAAAGATTACATTTCCCAGAATCACTTGCAGTTAGGTGTGATCATAGCACCAAGTTCTGGCCATCGGGATGTGAGGAGTGACATGTGCAACTTCCCAAGAATGGCCTTTAAAAGAAGGATTTGCCTAACCTTTTCTTTTTCCTTCTAGCAGGAATGTGAAGGTGATGGCAGGAGCTGCAGCAGCTGTCTTGAACCATGAAATGGAAGCCAAGTCATGAGTAGGACAGAATAAGAGACTGAGTCCAAGTCTCTGACTTTTTTTTTTGGAGGACAGCCACCATACCATCTGGCATTTTTACATCAGAGGGGTGGAAACTTCTGGCATGCTGAACTTATTATTAACATTTTGGGGAGGGTTCATTATAGTAAACCTATATCCCAGCTAATTTGTATGATGACAAAGTAATGAAATTATCTGTTTTGTTCTATTAAAGAATAATTAATACAGAGCCAGAAATAAACCCACATACTTATGGTCAATTAATCTATGATGAAGGAGGCAAGAATACACAATGGAGAAAAGACAGTCTCTTCAATAAGTGGTGTTGGGAAAACTGGACAGCTACATGTAAAAATGAAATTAGAACATTCTCTAACATCATACACAAAAATAAACTCAAAATGGGTTAAAGACCTACATGTAAGATGGGAAACCATAAAACTCCTAGAGGGAAACATAGGCAGAACACTCTTTCGCATAAATCATAATATTTTTTTGGCTCTGTCTCCTGAAACAAAGGAAATAAAAGCAAAAATAAACAAATGGGACCTAATTAAACTCAAAAGCTTTTGCACAGAAAAGGAAACCACTGACAAAACGAAAGGACAACCTACCGAATGGGAGAAAATATTTGCAAATGATATGACCGATAAGGGGTTAACATCCAAAATATATAAACAGCTCATAAAACTCAACATTAAAAAAAAAAAAAACTGATTAAAAAATGGGCAGGGCTTCCCTGGTGGCGCAGTGGCTGAGAGTCCGCCTGCCGATGAAGGGGATGCGGGTTCGTGCCCCAGTCCGCGAAGATCCCACATGCCGCGGAGCGGCCGAGCCCGTGAGCCATGGCCACTAAGCCTGCGCGTCCGGAGCCTGTGCTCCGCAACGGGAGAGGCCACAACAGTGAAAGGCCCGTGTACCGAAAAAAAAAAAAAAAAAAAAAAAAAATGGGCAGAAGACCTGAATAGACATTTCTCCAAAGAGGACATGCAGATGGCCAACAGGCACATGAAAAGATGCTCAGCCTCGGTAAGTATCAGGGAAATGCAAATCAAAATCACAATGGGGTATCACCTCACACTTGTCAGAATGACTACCATCAAAAAGAACACAAATAACAAATGTTATCGAGGGTGTGGAGGAAAGGGAAGCCTCCTACACTGTTGGTGGGAATGTAAATTGGTGCAGCCACTGCGGAGAACAGTATGAAGGTTTCTCAAAAAACTAAAAATAGAGCTACCGTATGATCTGGCAATTCCACTCCTGAGTGTATATCCAAAAAAACCAAAAATGCTAATTCAAAAAGATACACGCACCCCAATGTTCATAGCAGCATCATATACAATTGCTAAGATATGGAAGCAACCTAAGTGTCTATCGACAGATGAATGGATTAAAAAGATGTGGGGGGGGGTGTGTGTGTGTCTGTGTATAATGTAATACTACTCAGCCATAAAAAAGGGTGAAATATTGCCATTTGCAGCAACATGGATGGATTTGGAGGGTATTGTGCTAAATGAAATAAGTCAGACAGAGAAAGACAAATACTGTATATCACTTATATATGGAATCTAAAGAATAAAACAAACTAGTGAGTATAACAAAAAGGAAAAAGATTCACAGACATAGAGAACAAACTAGGGTTACCACTGGGGAGAGGGAAGGGGGGAAGGACAATATAAAGGTAGGGGAATAAGAGGTACAAACTATTATTATGTTTAAAATAAGCTACAAGGATATATTATACAACACAGGGAATACAGCCAATATTTTATAATAACTGGAAATGGAGTACAACCTTTAAAATTGTGAATCACTGTATTGTACACCTGTAACTTATATAATATTGTACATCAACTATACTTCAACAAAATAATAATTACTAAAGTGTACATATAAAGAACTGTTCTTCCAAGCCACCTGGCATCCAATGATGCTGAATTATCTCCGGAGAAGATAAACAATTTACATTATTTTCCTGGGTCTCCAAATGGCAGTCCTCAAGTTGGTCACTCCCCTTACTCATTGGATCTGCCCCAATCAACTATGACCACTTCCCCAAAATCTAACCCACCATCAAAAGTGTGCCACCGTTGAGACCATTAAAACAAATGAGCTCCAGGTTTCCCTATCCCTTTCCTGTGCTGGCAGAAGAAAATAGGTGGGAGAAATGGCATTCTCCACATCCCTTCCATGCCCACCACCAGTTCAACGTTCCCTGTGGTTTTAAGCACCAACACCCAACAAATCAACCATACCATTAAATAACATTGACTGCACCACCTCCAACAGGAAGAGGTAAGGAACAGAGATGGAGCCAGAGTGCGTGCGTTCAAATACTGGCCTTGCCACTTCCTGGCTCTGGGACCTCAGTGGTCATATCTGTGAAATGGTGAGAATTACACTGGTTGATGCAGGTAAAGCACTTAGATCACTGCCCACACATAGTAAGTAAGGACTCAGTAAAGGTTTCATATATGTCTCATATACATAGGTACATATATGTGCATATACATATATTTGCGTGTAATAGATATGTATGTTATACACGTGTATATACACGCATGTCTGTCTACAGGTGCGTATGTTACATTTAACATATATTCATTTTATGAGTCTATGTATGTATATATGTATCTGTATATCTCCATTTCTTGACTGATATACATCTACGTTGTGATTTTTTTTGAAAACCAAGTAGATTCATAAAAACAAAGTGCCCTTCTGTTCCAAGTCCAAAACCTTGTCAAAGCTTAATCTCCTGCATTTGTAATATACCTAATAATTAAGTGCATCTGCCTCTTACATGTCCCCTAAGGGGCTCGGAAAGGCCCAGCAGGGTTTTCAGCTGCTGTGGACCAACCTCAGGGGCGGGAGGCAGCTGTGGGTACAGAGCAGACAAGGCGTCCAAGGCAGCCGTCTCTAGACCTGCCTCACGAGGCTTTGACTACATTTTTATTTTCTCAGTGACCAAGGGCGCTGATTTGAGCCATCAGAGAAAAAAAAAAAAAGATGCTAGTACAGAAAGACAAACACACTCTGCCGAAGAAAGATTTCCGCGCAGGCAGGAATGGACGAAAGGGATGCTCACAAGTGAAGCAGTACTCTTTCCCACATTGCCCCCAAGGCACTGGAATGGATATTTACGAAAGGGGGAGGGCCGCATGGGCAGCGACATGTTTATATCGCCCACGTGGATACAGAATGCACCGATGCATCTACACCAATTGTTACTCCTCACTTCCCCAGGACTTGAAATGTTCCGAAGCCTCGTCATTGGCAAAACAGTCAACTGGAGAGACTCTGAGCGGTCAACAGCTGCCACAAAGCCCACTCCACAAAGGATCCACAAAGGAACCAAAAGCTCCCAGGCACCCACTCCAGGCTGTCGCCTGCAAAATAATGCAGCTTTCTGTGCTGCTAAAGTTAGTTTACAAAGAACACATATTTGTCTATTAATTCGTGTGTGTGTGTTTTAAGGAGGTTCCGTCTTCAAAAAATAAATAAAATCAGGTAGCCGACCGGCTATCATGGGACCTCTGTGACAGCAGAAGGGAGAGAGCAATCGACTGAAATATTCCAATCCAGTGTCGTAGAGACTCAAGCGAAAAGTGGGCACGTGGCCTCAACAACAGGCAGCCGACTGAAGACACCCCGTATACTGCCCAAGTACAATTCATCCCTGAGTCCCTCAAGTCTCTCGACATGATGTTAAGATTGTTTCACTCAGGTAAACGTGGCAAGGACGCATGTAAGCCATTCTGCAATATTCAGATTTTTAGTGGTGGAAACTGAAAATATCTTTAGTGCTTTATAGTAATAACCTCTGGCATTTCTCCCAACAACTCCTGTGATCAAGTCATTCGCTGAAATGCCAGTCAAACGAGGAGTGACTCACTGGACGTGAGCAAGTTACTTGCAGAGATTTTTACGGCAATCACACTGTAGATATTTTTAAACCAAGTAAGCACAGCCTGCCATTTTAAGTACAAAGTCACCATGGCAACGATAACATAGACCCTATCTCCTCTACCCTCAAAATAAGTTGTCACAGGTAACAAAATTATAGAAATAATTAAATGAAGCATTCCATTTAAGACTAAACTATATAAGAGATTAGAATTCGTCAGGCATTCAAGCAACACCTTAATTAACGTTCAGGTTCCTGTGATGGTGTCACCAGGCTTCTAAAGAAAGAAGCATCATGTAACAGTGATGTTTCATTATGTCATTACAGTTACTGACATCACCGATGGTTTATCTGGTAACGCAACTTGTGGTTTCGATCGGCTTTATGACCAACCATCTCTATTTCTCTCCTAATTGCATTAAACTATCAGTGATGATTTGCTACATTCAGAAAATGCCCTTCGGCGAAGGTCTGAGTGTGCCGAGCTGAATATGTTTCAGCCGGATGTCCACTTGCAAAAGCAGCAACATTCAGATGTAACAAAATCTGAAATCTGTTCATACTGTCATTACAATAGCCAGTTACTTTGTGAAAGAAGAGAGAAATGTCCCCTATATGGTAATATATGTGGGTAGGCACGCAGAGCAGAATTGGCACCGTCCTATCATCAGAAGAAAATCCTTTTCTGAATACATTTCTGTTGTTCTCTTTTCATCTTATCATAATTTCTCTGCTCACAGGTCCATCTCTCCCACCAGACTGCAGACTCCTCCTCAAAGGCCAAGGACTCTCTTATTCACCACCATAGTTCTTGCAGTTAGAGCTGCCCTTGGGCAATGAAAGTGTGCAATGAAATTTGGGAAGCTGGCTGGTCAAAGAAGCTATGTCTCACATGATGCCTCTGACGAGGCCAACAAAAGCAGTCGCGTCACAGCAAAGAACTACCGTGGACGTTCAGAGCTTGGGCTCAGCTGGACCAATCTCCTTTCTTCCCAGGCAGCATGGCATCTGACTATGACAATGACCAAACGGTAGCCCTTCTCTGTAACATTATAGAGACATTTCCTCATGAGAATGGAAGCACACACAACTCCCAGTTACCTGGGCAGATGAGCTACAGTGGGGCAAATCTTTCTTTCCTCCCTTGATTTACTTACTTGGAGAAGCCGTCTCAACGCTTCAATTTCAGGCAAGGGCCAAGAGAGGCCAAACCTTTTATCACAGATTTCAAATAATAGTACACCAGGATGGCGGACAGCACAAACGGGGATCAGGCCAATGGACTGGAGGTGGGGGCGGAAGGCAGGAAGGAGAGAGTTTCTTCATCGGCCAACATGTGGCTCTAGGGTTTCTGTTCGATAATATTTTCATGATGAAACACCTGCTTCCAAATACAAGGATAAGGACTATAATAAACAGGGTTCGGATGGCTTGCTGTTTCATATTAGGATAAATTCTCAATGCTAGGAAACTAAGATAGAGATTTCCCCATTGTTCACTTCATCCTCAAAGAGCAATTTTATATTTCAAGTAATGTTCGGGAATGCTGAGCAGGGAAAAATTACAAAAGAAAAGACTTTCCAACAACCTGTGGAGAAGCCTCAGTATGAGGAATTATACTGGACTTTTCTCATGAACATATCAAAGGTGCACGGGTTGCAAACGCACAGTAAGATAGAGATATAAATATGTCTAGAAATAACTCAACTGTATGGACATAAAAACCTGACCCTTACCTGGAAATGACCACATTTTTAGCAGTTTCAGCTATAAATATGGAGGACAAACGTTCCTACAAATATCAGCTATCGTGAATTTTCTGCGCCAATATTAAACCACCGAGAAGCATTCATTAAATTTAAGTGAAATAACGGACCAAACATAACTCAAGAGCTTCGTACGTCTCCTGCTTAACAATTACCCAGACAGGTGTATCACACACCTAAAGGGAACGCAGCACACAAATCCACATTTACAGGGTAGATAAACTGGGGGACGATTCTTTGCTTTGCCGAATGAGCTGCTGAAGGACGGCAGTATTTGGTTTTTAGGTGTCTGTGAGGGAAACCCCAGGTTTGGGGCTGAGACACTTAAAGCCACAGTCCACGGAAAACTCATCAGAAGGAGGTTTTAGTTGCATCTGCAAAGTTTCAGAGAAAAAATAAACGGGCACTTTTTTTCTCACTGCAATTCCAGGCTAGAAAAAGTCCCTTGGGAGGAAATATTTAGGCCACTACCTTCTTTTTAGCTTCCTGGGCTATATTAGACTGAACCATATGAAAATGCCATACTGTATGCCCCCAAATGGCCAAATATTTTCCATTTCAAGTGTCTCAACTTAGTATCTTCACCAAGGTTGGGGAAATACGCTACTTAACCCAGCCACTGTACCATTCATTAGCAGCTCTTACAAGAAAATGAAATGGTTAAATCTACTGCTTGAAACTGAATGGTGAATGAAAAACTAATTGTTCACTGCAATGTTCCATGCTGTCTTCTTTTGTTACAGGAATATTTGCAAGTTTGCTAGACAGAGGCTGAAATAATAAACAAAACCGTTCAGGCAAAAAGAATTTTCTGAAGCTGATTATGATTTGGTTTTAGATCATACACACTATCATTGTTTGTTTCCTTCTTATCATAAAGAAGGCCTTGGGCTTCCCTGGTAGCGCAGTGGTTGAGAGTCCGCCTGCTGATGCAGGGGACACGGGTTCGTGCCCCGGTCCGGGAAGATCCCACATGCCGCGGAGCGGCTGGGCCCGTGAGCCATGGCCGCTGAGGCTGCGCGTCCGGAGCCTGTGCTCCGGACGGGAGAGGCCACGACAGTGAGAGGCCCGCGTACCGGAAAAAAAAAAGTAACAAGAACTTAACTTTCATGTCTAAATATAGACTTCAATTTTTAAAATTTTTTTAAATATTTTTTATTGAAGTACAGTTGATTTACAATGTTGTGTTAGTTCCTGCTGTACAGCAAAGTGATTCAGTTACACATATATATTCTTTTTTTTATATTCTTGTCCATTATGGTTTCTTACAGGATACTGAATGGTTCTCTGTGCTATACAGTAGGACCTTGTGGTGTACCTGTTTTATACACAGTAATTAGTATCTGCTAACCCGAAACTCCTAATTTATCCCTCCCCCACCCCCTTTCCCCTTTGGTAACCATAAGTTTGTTTTCTATTAGACTTCAATTTTAGATTCCACAGTTTCTACAATGAGAGACCACTCAAAGACAAAAACATGTAACAAAAAGAAGTGAATTTTAAGAACGGATTCTTATGACTGGGGCGTTTCAGGATTACTCAAATCTAAACGTATGGAAGTCTGTGTGTGCATCGCGGGGGCAGGGGAGAGGGTTGGCAGGGGATGGTGTCCTGGGACAGCAGGCATGTGTGGAAATTGTCCAATCTCGTTCTGGCCATCATCATCATTAATAGTAAGGGGGTAACTGCACTCTATTAAAAACTGCATTTCCAAAGATGTGTTCTAGGAGAATTTACATTTGTGATTTCTGTTGCCTCCAAATAAATAAATAAAAGTTTGAGGCCTTGTGGAGGACTAAGAATATTTCTGTCAAGTGATGGGTAACAGCCACACGTGTAATCTCATTTGACAGCTGAATAAATCGCTTTCCGGAATAAATCAAGCTTGCACCCCAGCCTGATGTTGGTCTCCTCTCAGCAGGGTGAGCAGCTACGTAAAAACATTCCAGGAAAAGTTTTCCATTAAAGCACTTTGGGAAACCAGGTAATCTTGAATCGACCAAGCAAAGTTCATTTTCATGAGTGACACTGCCAAATGTGGAAGTGACACTCCTACAGAAGAGGCGCGGTTAAATCACTCTAGGGTAACCTTAGCTGCATCGCCGTAAGATATGAGTAGAAGCCTGGCTTGCTTTCTTTCTCTTTCAACTGAGAGTTTGCATCTTGAATGTAAACTTGGTCTTTGCAGTGGAGCAAATAGGGCCATATTTTTCTTTTAGGAGAAATCTGCATTTTAACATATTGAGGGTTATATTTTCTTAACTTATTATAATATATCAAGGGTTGGTTTAAGTAAGAGTACCTCACCTCACTTCTTATGACCAGGCTGGTAGGTGATAATTCAGAATCAGCTTTCCCTACAGCCTCTATTAACGTGAACCATTTTGTACATTCAGCTGCAATTTGCCACAGGTCTGTGGAAGGAAAACATGACATTCCATGGAATTAGTTCTGACCCGGACTGATTTACTTTTTCTCTTTAGAAAAGCCATAGAAAACTATGAGGGACCTTCACTAGATTTTTTTTTTTTTAAGGTGTGCAAAAACATTACTGGGGGATGAAAAAGAAGATCTGATTGTGTGAAAAGATGCACCATGTATGCAAATGGACGGTTCAATACAGTGAACACACTATCATGAAAATTATTCTATAAATTCACTGTAATCCCACTCAAAATCCTAACAGGGACGTTTGTGGAACATCAAAGGCTGATTCCAAAATCACAAAACGAAGAATATCTCTGACACTTTGAAAGAAGAACACGAGGAGAAAACTTCCAGGAGATATCCCAGCTTATTTTAAATCTATACTAATTACGACAGCACAATCTTAGCAGATGGATGGCAAAATAGAGCAAGAGAACAGAATGGAGTCCAGAGATGTATGCATAGGTACAGTAGAGAAATGTAATACACAAGAGATCATATATAAAAATCAGTGGGGAAAGGAGGAAATATTAAGTATGTGGTGGTTTCTGTATAGGAAATGTAAAATATAAATAGATTTCTACGTCATACTATACCAAAAAACTAAAATCCCAATGGAATTAAGACTGAAAACTGAAAAGCACAGGTTTTCTTCTTTTTTTTATGCAACACTTTTTTAAAATTGAAGTATAGCTGATTTACAGTGTTGTGTTAGTTTCAGGTGTACAGCACAGTGATTCAGTTTTATATATATATATGTATCTGTATGTGTGTGTGTATATATTCTTTTTCAGATTCTTTTCCCTTATAGGTGACTACAAAATTTTGAGTATAGTTCCCTGTGCTATACAGTAGGTCTCTGAAAAGCATGCTTTAAAAGAGACTATATAGAAGAACATCTTCATGACCTTGGAGATAGGAACAATTTTAAAACAAGGCTACAATAAAAGGCACAAATCATAGAAGAATAAAGGAAAAGACTGATAATTAGAGCTTTATTATAATAAAAAATATTCAGCACAACAAAAGATGTGCTCAACAAAATTAAAAGATAAGCCACAGAGAGAAAGATGATACTGACAACACATTTAACTAAGGGTTATTGTCTAGAATGTATAAAGAATTGCTACAAATCAATAGAAAAAAATAAATAAGGCTATAAATGAAAGAGAAAACCCAAATGGCCAATAACCTACCAAAAAGTTTCAACCTCTCCAGGGAAATTCATATAAAAAACAATGAAATACCACTTCATACCTATCAGGTTCTTGAAAAAATTAAAAACGGTGAGAACACCAGATGCTGGAGAAGATTTGGAGAAACTAGAATGCTCAGACACTCCTGGGGGGAGTGTAAGTTGTCGCCACGACTTGGGAAGCAGTGGTGACACTACACAATTTAAAGCCAGCTCCACGTGATGACAAAGCATTCATTCTGCTGACTATGTAACCGAGCAGGACCCTATGGGGCCTTCCTGCGACAGACCCCTTCCCCCAAGTCCTCTGCTTTGGCTCCTCTCGGAAGTAACCTAGATAACGGCACCTGATGCACATTTCCTGAGTTATTTTACAGATGTGTAAACCCCCCACTAAAAGGAAGATGTTCACTGCTTGATGCCCATGAGCACATAGCCCCCAGGCCTCCTGTAGCCTAAGGACCGGTAATATTAACCCCTGTGACACCGCCCTGTTCCCTCACCATCAGTCAATCAGAGAACTGTGCGAGAGCTGATCACATACCCTGGGACTCCCCTCCCTCACCTTGCCTTTTAAAAATGCTTCACTGAGGGCTTCCCTGGTGGCGCAGTGGTTGAGAGTCCGCCTGCCGATGCAGGAGACACGGGTTCGCGACTAGGCCCGTGAGCCATGGCCGCTGAGCCTGCGCGTCCCGCAACGGGAGAGGCCCGCGTACCACCAAAAAAAAAAAAAAAAAAAAATGCTTCACTGAAACCCACTGGAGAGTTCGGGTCTTTTGAGCTCTAGCTGTCCCAGACTCCTTGCCTGCTGCTCTGCAATAAATGCTGCACTTTCCTTCACACAACCCGGGGCCAGCAGATTGGCTTTACTGTGCGCAGGCGAGAGGACCCAAGTTTGGTTCGGTAACAACTATATCATGACTTCAGTCAGTAAGATAACAAAAATCCTCATTGAAGGAATGAAGGCAGATTATTACTAATTCCCAACAATGCAAGAAGAAAAGGTAATTTAGCAAAAACAGTTCTGTATCTATTTCTAAGAGTTTTCAGGAGGATAACCAGAAATCATCCCAGGCCTTCAACCCTTTTTCCAAACCTGCACTACACCTGGAACACCCACTTAACTAACAGTTCACTAACTACTGTTAATTCAGACAATTCCTAAAACTCTATCTTCTTCAAGAAACTGGGAGGAGGTCTTAACATCTGTTACATCCTTACACCCTGAAGCCAGAAATTATTCGTAATGATCGTATCCTGAACAAATACACATCAACAGCTTCCTCTTTATTCACAAACCCTCATGATGTATTTTTCCATTTCCAAGGTGGCTAGTGAGGGTACCTTATCTTTATAATCCCGTCATCTGTAAGCTTTTTCATGTACCCATCTCATCTCCCATCAATTATTTTCAAAGTCCTTCTCACACCTGCTGTGTCAATGTTTTGTTTTGTTTTGTTTTGTTTTTGCGGTACGCGGGCCTCTCACCGCTGTGGCCCCTCCCGTTGCGGAGCACAGGCTCCGGACGCGCAGGCTCAGCGGCCATGGCTCACGGGCCCAGCCGCTCCGCGGCATGTGGGATCTTCCCGGACCGGGGCACGAACCCGCGTCCCCTGCATCGGCAGGCGGACTCTCAACCAATGCGCCACCAGGGAAGCCCCCTGTGTCAATGTTTTCTACTTAAAACAGAGGGTAGGAACCAGTGGTTGATGTATTCCCTAGCACAGCTCTACACATGAAGGCATTTAATAAATGCTTTTAACCATAATGATTTAGAAACAGGTCTATTTTCCAGACAGAAAACATCACTGAGTTTTTAAATAATGTTATTCATGTTGATCAAAAGCTGCCAGACCTAAGAGTTCATCCTGTATGATTCCATTTATATAAAGAGCACAAACTGGCCAAAGTATGCTGGCAGAAATTAGGAATGATTACCCTTGCTTGCGGCTGCCTGAAGTGCAGCTTGCAGGGGATTTCTGAGGGGCTGGTAATATTCTGCTTCTTAATTTATATACTGGTTAAGTTTGCAAACATTTATCAAGCTGTATGCTTACGATCTGCCCACTTTTTATGTGTATATTATACTTCAATACCGAAAGTGATTTTTATAATATTTGTGCCTCTTGCAAAACATCTAAAATGATCTGTGACAAAATATCATTATATAATAGAGCTCAAAACAGTTTTTGGTAATCCAGGGCAGTGGCTTTGCAAAATGACAGTAATTCGTGCAGTGAAAACTCATCTCTTTAATGTTCTGAATTCTGCTTTACTTAACTGTGGATACTGTCAGACTATTCCACAGGAGAAAACTAAAAAGAAAATGTAACATAGACAGCTGCATCAAATAAGGTCATCCTAAGGGTGTGAGTTTCTTTGCTAATTACATCTCCATTCTTCGCTCATTGTGTGAAGGAACAGACGCCTGAATTTAAGCTGCCATTTTAAAAGCCTCCATTTAAACATTCTTTTCAGGGAGTCGTGAAACACCACAGTCCGAAACCTAAAAGGGTGACCTGATACACACACAAAATAGCAGATTTTGTAGCCTGCTTCTGACTTTCACTTCCAAGGTTCCTGCTCTTTGTACACTAGAACTATTTTGCAAGGGTGCTCAGATCCCTCAGAAAACACCAATTTAACGTCTCCATCTGAGGGCAGGGAGATCAATGGCTGTTCAAAAAGGATCTCTGTGAGCAAGAAGAGGGAAATCAGTCCCTTTAACTCCTGCGTTTCTCAAACACACGGAAAAATGTAAAGAAGTCATTACTACAGACCCTAAGGATGAAACAGAGTGTTCAGGAGGTTGCCTTAAAGGTTTAATCTGGGCAGATTTGATTATAGCTAAGGAGATGAATTCTAAATTTGGAAAGGCCATCAAGGTAATTAAGGATGTTAAGAAACGTGACTAGATCCTTGAGATCTTTCTACTTAATGAAGAGAACAAAGGATAATGAAACCAACTTTAGCAAGCAAAAGGAACTTCACATAGATTCAGTTCTTTCAGAGATAAAGCATCCTGAACATCAGAACAATTTACCAAGGAAAGCCAGACACTCTGTGTTTGCTCTCACTGTTGAGATGGTTTAGGTACCATTTTACTCCAAAGAGTGAATTAGGTGGTCTGCAAGGCTCCCCACTATATCTCCAGACTCTCTGATGATGTTGAAAAAAGGTTTAAAAAAAAAAAAAAAAAAACTTCCTTTAACTTGAAAAATCAAGTATCCCTTTCGGAAGGATAACATCTTTTGAACCAGAGATTTTTCTATTCTGTAGGTGTGTTTTCAACGATGCCATTACTCAGATTTTATAATATTGTGAAACACAAAAGGTTTTCAATTCCTCTTACTTGAAAGCAGTGGCTCTCACTATGGGGTGATTTTGCCCCCCAGGAGTTGTTATTTGGCAATGCCTGGAGACAGTTTTGGTTGTCACAACTTGGGGAGCGTTACTGGCATGTAGTGGGTAGAGGCCAGGAATGCTGCTAAATGTCCTACACTGCACAGGACAGTCCCTCACAACAAAGAATCGTCCAGCTCAAAATGTCAAAAGTGCTGAGGCTGAGAAACACTGAGCTAAAAGTACACTTGAAAGGGAAGGAAAGAAGACTTCTTTTGTCTCAGTATCTGTCTCCAGTTGCTCCGAAGAGGAAAACAGAATTTAACAGTCCTACACAAAACAAACACACAAGCAGATACTAAGCAATAACTCTCATGCAAGATCGTTTACAACAGATCTTGTCAAACCAAGTTCAAATACACGAGCTATAGAGCCATTAAGAGTAAAATTCAAAAGATCAGGTTTAGATACTTTGTCCTTCAGCAGATTCTGTCTTTAACCAAGCAATTTTTACTTCTAGACAGTAAAATCCTATTTTTTGATTACAAGAAAAGTACTCCTTTTTAATTAAGTGATCAGCTCATCTATCAGATGTAGGTATCAGATGTAATATCAACCTACTAAAATAAATTTTAAAATAAATGACCAAGACTGATCAAGAAAAATAAACAGAATACAAATTACCTACATCACTAGGAATGAACAGGGGAACATCACTACAGATCCTACAGACAACAGGATTAGGTAGATAATACAAAAATATTATGAACAACTTTATATCAATAGAGCTAATAACTTAGATAAAATGAAGAAGTCCTTGAAAAACACAACTTATCAAAACTGAAACAAAGAGAAACAGGAAATCTGAACAGTACTCTCTCTGTTAAAGAAATATAATTCATCGTTTAAAACATTTCCACAAAGAAAACTCCAGACCCAGATAGCTTCACTGGTGAATTCTTTCAAATATTTAAGGAAGAAATAATGACACTTTCAAAATAATCAAATGTATAAACAGGCAAGAACTGGGTTTCCTTTCAATGCCTAACCCCTCTGGAGTCGCACCAAAGAGACTCTTTCCATCCCCAAAAGGCTCACACTTCCTTCCTTCTCCACTTTATCTTTTGAAAGGGAGGAGGCAATAGATTATAAATATTCTTGCAAGATGCACCTATGTGTGCCCATGTGTAATCAATTACAGCATTACTCTTCATCCAGTCTTCCAGTGCCCCTCCCCCCATCTTTTTTTTTTTTTTTTCCTTTCCTACTTTTCCCCACACCCAGTCTCTGCTATGGCCAGGCCAGTCTCTTCAGGATCCCACCAGTAAACCTTGCTCACTCCTACCTCTCTTCCACGCGTACCCTAATCCTTTCCACCCTTCTCAACACAACTCAAATACAAGTCTCCCCCAGAAGCTTCCTACAAGCTACCCGAGTCTGGGTTTCTTTTATCTCCTCGGGTAGATTGTCACTTCTCTCCAGCTGTCACTTCCCTGCTTAAAATCCCTTTGTGATTCTCTGTGACCAACAGGGTAACGATCAAATTCTTTCCTAGCTTTTCACTGTCTGGCCTGGCCTCTCCTCTAGCCTCAGCTCTCCCCACTCGCCCACGTTCAGGCCATGCCCACCACCTCAACTTACCCATGCAGGGGTCTCTGCCACACCTCCTGCTCTTGCACATCTGTAGCCAGGGCCTGGGATGTCCTCTCCCGGACACTGACTCTTGTCATCCCATTCATCCTTCAAGACTCAGATCAAGGATAACCACCCTCCCCAGAAAATCCCTCTCAGAAATACCACCCCACCCTTTTTTTCTCCCTCAGACAGAGGAAATTATTCGACAGGACCTTGTACTTCTATTATAACTGTTTATCTGCATCTGCAAAATAACTGCGGTGATCTGAGGACAGGACTGGGTTTTGTTTTTTTATTTTTGCTTCAAGACTTAGCACAGTACCTCGCTCATCTGAGTAGGGCTCTGAACACTTGTTGAGTGAGCAGATGTCTTATATTCCCAAAAGCCTTCAGGGTGATGGCCATGTGACAGGAGCTCAAACACTCAGAGACTGGTACATGCTTGTTGCGTGGCACTGTGGTAGGTATTCATTTAACCCAATTACACAAGCTGAGAATGAAAACTCAAGACCCTTGTTGCCTTTCAATCCTCAGGGCAATAATGAATTTCACTGAAACAAAATGTTTCACTCCAAGCTTTTTTGCACTTCAAAAATCTGACAAGGAAGTACTTGTCACCAGAGAAAAATATTTTATAACATTAAAAGAAAAAAGCTAAAGGCAAAATTCAGTAATGAAATAACATTCACACTGTTCTTTAAATTGTTTCTGTGTCTGTATATGCCTACAGCAATCAATTTACTTTTTTTAAAAATAAAATTACTTATTTTTGACTGCACTGGGTCTTGTTGCTGCACACGGGCTTTTCTCTAGTTGCAGCGAGCGGGGTCTACTCTTCATTGTGGTGCGCGGGCTTCTCATTGCAGTGGCTTCTCGTTGCGGAGCGCACGCTCTAGGCACACAGGCTTCAGCAGTTGTGGCGCACGGGCTTAGCTGCTCCGCGGCATGTGGGATCTTCCCAGACCAGGGATTGAACCCGTGTCCCCTGCATTGGCAGGCAGATTCTTAACCACTGCACCACCAGGGAAGTCCCCAATTTACTTCTAAAGTGACTTCAAGCTCTGAAATTCTGTTACTCTGTGCAAATCTGTGCTCAACGTATTAATGTTATTAAAGAATAATTAATGTCATTTGCCCTATTTAATTTAATCTAGTTTATCAGTTTGCCATACATAATTTTATATACTTTGAAATCTGTACATTTATAATGTAGACAAACCTTAATAAAATGCATTTTATATGATAAAACCCTTATCCCTTCAACAAATATTTGTGGAGTAGCTACAATACGTCAATTATTTGAATGAACACTGGGATAAAACAACGGGTAAAGCAATCTTTGTTCTTGACAAATTTGACTTTTGAACAGAAAAGCCATATTATAAACACTAACAAGCTAGCTAATAGTAACCAGAAAAATCATGTTAAAGTTATTAAATGGGTGACATTGGCTGAAGATACAGTAAGAGCTCTCTTACCAATGTTCACCTAATGGACCCACCCAATTACCCCATACTCTCTATTCTTTTTGTAAACCATAATGACCATCGCCCACAGAACTTGGTTTCCAGGCTATTCTCCAAGACATCTATGTACTACTTCATCCACCAGCTGAACTGTGTACCTCAGAAGAGTCTATTTACTCTCAAATCTGTTTACGCCAGTTGTACTTGTTACTAGAATTATGAAATTTAATTAGGTGTTACACAAACTAATAAAATGAGTGCCAAAAGAAAGAGTTTTTACTTCTCTGAAAACCAAGTTGAATGGCTTTGAAATGCCTTAAAAGATGAGTCACTTGGAAAAACAGTCGCTAGAATAAGTATGGGCAATTTTAAAGGTTTAAGGGGAGTGGGGTTGGTGACCTAAAAGGATGCTGCAGAGATTGGCTCTCACTCTAAAAGCATCGAACTGGAAATCAAAAGCCATTGAATTCTGGCTGTGATTTATACACAACGAAGACTTTGAGGGCTCACACTCAAAGACCTTGACTTTCCAACAAAATTCCGGTGAATTAATGTTTAAAATTAAATGAAATGTGTAAGACACATATATGGTACTTTTAATGATTCACCACTTTGGCATTTTCAATAAACCATCTAACTGGTTGACCTCGGATGCAGCAGGTAAGGATGTCCTCTAAGAACCCCTTAGAGGGGTCAAGTGGTTTGGGCAAGTGTTTTGCTGGAGCAAAAAAATAATTTCCAAGTAATTAATTACTTCCTGTTTGTCACAAACAGTACTCTGTGCTATTGGACTAGAGGTTTATTCAAAATTTCAGTCCACATCCCAAGACTTGAAGGGCGCTCTCTCCTGGACCCGAAGGTGGGCTGTTACTAGGTCTTAACACTCCGAGGGAGGGAGGCTAGCCCATTCTGGGACTACTTCCTGCCCAGCTATTCCTTAAGGTACCATTCCTTCGTCTCCAGCTGCATCTGAATTCCTGAGCAAACTTCCAGAAGCAAATGTTGTATGTGTGGGTCCTCAGTGTACGTGCTTCCTTCTGACTCTGGCCTCTGAAGATGGCCTGGGCCCTGTGTGCAGAATCAAGAAAGGCTCTCCAGTGGCATGGACTTACACATACTACCAAAATAGACAGCTAGTGGGAAGCAGCCGCATAGCACAGGGAGATCAGCTCGGTGCTCTGTGACCACCTAGAGGGGTGGGATAGGGACGCTGGGAGGGAGACGCAAGAGGGAGGAGATATGCGGATATATGAATATGTATAGCTGATTCACTTCGTTATAAAGCAGAAACTAACACACCATTGTAAAGCAACTGTACTCCAATAAAGATGTTAAAAATATATATAAAAAATTAAAAAAAAGAACGGCTCTCTGGAGCGGTCAGCTCTAAAAAGAGGGCAGGAAAAGTCAAAGCTGGAGGCCCTAAAGAGGGTGAACACTTCCTCCACCAGTCTCCTTGGAGGAGGGCCAGCTGTCCTATTGGCGGGCACGTCAAGATGCCAGCATTCAACGCAACTACCAGTGATGCCTGTGATGCTGGCTTCATGAAAACAAAGTGTTTAAATAATTAGGGAGCTGTTTTCTCATGTTTTTCAAGCCTAACATGACCCTCTCATTTCTTTTTTCTAAATTACATCCTTTTAGATCTGTAAGGGCCCAAAGAAATGATTTCATCAAACCCTTTTATTGTGCAGTAAACCGAGCTTAAGAAGACAAAATGATTTACCCAAAATCACATGGTAAGTTCGTGGAATTGCTGGGCCAGGCACCCGGGCCTCGGACTTGGTCTGCTTTCCCTCTATTTCCTGGCCCTGGGGACCGCCAGCACCAGCGCCACCCAAGCGCTTGCTAGACCCCACCCAGGCCCAGAGTACCAGACACTGCTTTCTGCAGAAGATCACCAGATGACTTGTATGCACGTTACAGTTAAAGAACTGCTCTCAACCAGTTTTTTTTAATGCTATTTAGTGAAATGATTGACTGTGTTTAAATTCATAATCCTCATAAAAACTTCCCTATCACAACCACGGATCAAAACAACTATTTAGCTGTTTTGCTGTATCTGATCATTTCACATATAATTTTCATTTAAAATTACAGGCAACTAAGGAAACAAACTCGGCACTTCTCTCTGGATACACGATCCATATCAAAGCTGGGTGGATAGTCTACAAATGCCTCTTAAGAGGTTACTGCAGGGAATCCAATTAGTTGGTATGTCTCCAGGCCGATGAAGAAGTAACGGACTCAAAATTCTATTAGGCAACCTGAGTTCCCATCAGAGTAACAGTGACAGAGACAGAGAGACAGAGACAGAGAGAGAGAGAGACAGACAGACAGAGACAGAGAGAGCGAGCAAGCGCGCGCGAGTGCGAGCTCGGGGCAAGTGGGAGCACACACGTGCACAATGGGCAAATGTGGAACTCTTCAGCCAGTGAAATCATTAGCTTCAACTGATTCATTTAGGTGTTGTACAGCATACAAAAAGTACATCGACATCTTCCCATTGTGCAAAACAACCAACGGCACTGAATAGTCAAACACACTTCAAACATCAATTGGCTCATTGCATTTACATGAAATGTCCAGAATAGACAAGTGCATAGAGACGGAAAGTAGATTAGTGGTTGCTAGGGGTTGGGGGGTGGGGAGAACGGGGAGGGACTTCTAATGGGTACAGGGTTTCTTTTTGGGGTGATGACAATGATAGCTAGTGGCAGTGGTTGCACAACTCGAATATACTAAAAAATCACTGACTTTGCGCACTTAAATGTGTGAATTACATGGTATGTGAATTCTATCTCAACAAAGCCATAAAAAAAGCCAACTGGCTCAACAATTTTTGAAAAACATGTTTTCTTTTAAGATGCATTGAAAGATAAATCTGCATGCACCACCACTGCTCATTATTTTCTTTGTCAACTTAAAGATTTTGGATACCTTAAAATTTGAGTCCAAAGGGACTTTTATCAGTTATTTCCACAAACCTCACCCATTTTACCAGTAAATTAACTGATACCACATTAAGGAAGTGACTTGTATAAGAACCAAAGTCCCCGCCAGTGGACAAATGGTCAGAGTTTTCCCAGCGTTAAATCATTTCAATTACAACATTCATCAGGGTATGTTCGGTAATTAAATACATCTGGAAAAATAAAACCAGTTCACGGCCCTGTGGTGTATTTACTAAGAACCTACCAAAGGAAATCAGTATGTTTCCCTTCTGACGTGAGGGGACCTTTTGTGTTTTTTTTAATGTAAAAACTAAGAACTAAAGCCAAGGAGACTGCCAGAACCAGTGAGGTATGCACAAATTAACATAAATTGGTAATTGAAGTGTAGAAGCGATAATTGTCTCAGACACAAGGTACTTCCTTGAGAACAGGCCTCTGGTTTGGGCATTTGCTTCATGAGTACCGCATGGAACTTCCACACCTACTTAAAAATAAAGCCCGCCCCAATGAAGACCAGGGTATTAAGAAAGCCGTTCCCAAGAAGGTCCCCAAGTGGTACTTCGACGCTCAATTTCTAACCCGAACGAATCCGAATGCCTAGCTTTAATAAACAAAAAACAGCAACAAAAAAAACCCCAGAGTTAACTTATTTCAGGAAAATTAGTTAATGCTTTCCTCAAGCCTGTACTTCTGTGTAACTTCAACATGTCTGTGCCAAGCACTGCCCAGTTACAGGCTGTGACCACTCAGTGCGGGCATTAAGTAGGAACCAGAGATACAGGTCATGCAATTCTGCCCTTTCTAGAAGGATCTTAACCTATCTCATACCTAACTTTTTGGTAAGAAATTGTCCTGTTGGATTTGGGGGGCCTTATTTCCTTTCTGATTTTGATCACCTAGTAAATTTTTAAAAACAAACCAAAAAAAAAAAAGGTTTAACTCTAAAATTCTTTGAGCTTTCTTTTAAATGCGAAATAATGTGCCCTCCTTACTAACCCTCACCGAAATGTTAATCGATACAAAATTACCACCTACACAATCAATAGCACAGGGAATGTAGGAGGCGGGTAGGGGGCCGGGGGCTCCGCAAGGAATTCCCGAGCCCTCCCCAGGGGCCGCAATGGTTAAACGCACTGACTCCCTCATTAGGAATACTTCCGAGGGGCTCCTGAGTCTTGTAGCTTTTGTGGCGCTTGTGGCTGGAGTCTGTCTGCCACTAGAGAAGGATAACAGAGCAGGGAAAGAAAACCCTTTCCCAGGCACATTTCCAGGGGTGCAGCGGAAAAAGCTTGATTTCCAACGCACTCTTTACGAGTTTTCCGAGCGATACAGCGTCCCCATTTAACGACATGTTGCTGACAGCAGGATTTCGGGGGTATCAGGAGGTGACAGACAGAATCCTACAGCCGCCTGTTATCTGCCCCGGGCCAGGTGGGAGGTTTTCAACCCCCAGAGCTCGGCTTTTTCACCCTGAGTAGTCGATCCCCCAACTGCATCGAAACCCGCGGGGCACATCGTCTCCACCTGCTCCCAGGTCATTATTTTGATAGTTGAAACGGGAGACAAAGAGGCTCACCCTCAGTCCCATCCTGTCCCTCTCCCTCCCACCTTCCTGGTCTCAAGGGTCATGGTTCCCAAACGAGCTCTCGGAAGACCCCAGGGTTGGGGAACTGGGCGTTAGCTTCAGGTGGGTTTAAGGCGAACAGGACCCCGGCACGGTGGGACCGGATCGGACTCGGAGCTCGGACGACAGGAGGGCGTCCCGGGAAAAGGGCAAGAAGCTACTCTCTCCCACCCCCTGAAAATAAAACCGGAGCCGCAGCCCGGGACGCTCCGTCCGCGCCCTGGGCTCCCCCTCCCGGGGTTCCCTCTCTTCCTCTCCCGCGAGCCGCACGCCCTCGGGCGCAGCCGAGCGCCGCCGGGGTGGGGACGCCCCCGAGATAGGGCGGGGACGCGCACCTGGGCGTTCGGGACACCTGCGCCGCGCCCCTCCCACCTCCGCACCCCACCCTCCCACCCGGGCCGGGTCGCGGACGTGCCCGCAGGAGGCCCCCACCTGAGCGGGGGCGGGGGCGCGAGGCCGTGGCCGTGTTAGTGGCGGTGGCGCGGGGCCAGCGCGTTGGCTTACCCATGGCTGGAGACGGGCGGGAGGCGCGGGCTGCGGGCGCTCGGGCTCCCCGGGGACGGGCAGAGCCGGTGGCACAAGTTTGCAGGTCCGGCGGGCACGTGCGCGGGCGGGCGGGCTGCGCTGGGCTGCCGGGCTGGCTGCTGGTCCTCGCTCCGGGCCGGGGTGGGAGCGCGGCGCAGCTCCGCCTGCACTGGGGGCCGGCCGCGCCGAGAGGGGCCCTGACGTCAGCGCCGGGGGCTTTGTGCGCCCGCAGCCGGGGCCCCAACCGGGCAGCGCGCGCGCCGAGGCGGCGGCGAAGCTTGCGGCTTCCTCTGGGACCCCCGAGCGAGGGCCAAGGGGCGCGGAAACCGGAAAAGCCAGCGGGGGGATGGGGAGAGAGGGGAGCGGGCTGCCAGGATCTCGGAGGCGCCGATCCGCGTCCCAGAAGAGAACTATTACAGCTGGAGGGGCCTTTGCCGTCCTAGTCATCACCCATTGTGCAGATAAAGAAACCGAGGCCGGAGGCACTGCTCCAAGGACTCCCTGTGTTTGAGCAGCCTTGACCCAACCCACAGTCCCGGAACCTTTTGTTCACGCGGGGGCTACTTAATTCGGTGGGTCTCCACCCTGGTTGTACATTAGAATCAGCTGGGGAGCTTTTGAAACCCGATTTCATCTGGGCCTCAGCGGGCGGGATCGAGGCATTCGTGCCCCAGAAGGTGCCCAGGTGATTCCAATGTGCGGCCAAGGTCGTCAACACTGACTTGTGGGTAACAAATGGCTTAGAAGGGCACAGACGGCACTCTCCCATCTGGGGTGGTGACAGATTTGGTGGTGTCCGTAATCCGCCTGCTTGATCCCTGGAAGCCCACCCCTGGCAGGCTCCGGGAGACTCTGCAGACCCGGCCAAGGCACCCCTTCTCCTGCGGCTGAGGCCTCCTGCTTGAGCCTGTAAGTGAATTAATGGTTTAACAGTGTCCAGGTCTTAAATTTCTTCTGTCTCCTTAGACAAGAATTTTCCAGTCTCCAAAGGTATTAGCAAAGCTGTGAGATCCCTGCAGTTTTACTCTGGTTAATGCTTTTCTGAGACATTTCTGAGCCCAACCTCCCCCCCCCATAGTTTATGTTGTGCTTTTTCATTGTTCTGAAAATACATAGTGTTACTTGAACAGAGAGTTACATAAACAGTAACAGTAGATAGTACACTTAAGGGACATTTAAGCCAGAAGAAGGAGGCTTTAGGACTGAGAAAGGGTGCAGCAGGCAAACATTTCATCTAATGAAATTTATTGGATTAGGAAAGATTTTATCAAGGCAAAGCTCTAGAAATCCTAATAATATTTTGCAGTAAAGGACAGAGATTTGTGCTAGGCAGATCACTGGCTCATTTTCACAATCCCACGGGGAACACTCATTCCTAACCAATCTTCATGCAGTAATAAAACAGCAGGGAGCTCACAGGTTTAACTTTTTGTCCTCCTGTTACAGAAAAGTAATCCATTTGAAAGAGGCCTGAAAGCACCTGCATGCAGGAATCCAACTGCAGTTGACAATAACTGGGATCACCTGCAAGAGGGTGACGGCCACGAGGAGTTCATTTAAGTCCTGGTTTAGGGAACAGCGTTCGGTTTGGTTCGTTCCTACATCTTGGGAGGCTCCTAGGAGACAGTGAAAACAACAGAACGGGACTTGGGCGCACAATCTGAAATAGTCTTTTGGCAAGATATGACCTCCCTCAGCCACTCTGGAAGCAAGAACTCTAAGATTGTGTGCACTGAGATGAAAGTAAACCCTTTGGTCCACTTTCCGTCATTCCCTAGAAGTCTTGAATTTTTTTTTTTTAACCAAAGAAAAGAAATAACAGCTGTCCAAATACTGGAGCCAGTCACAATGGGATACTGTGATTGAAAACCAAGTTATAGCCATTGTGTACACACTGTCAAAGGAAAGCCACATTTTAATAGAAACTTTTACTCACTTTGGAAATGTCATGGACCGGTTTCAACAAGCAGTTGTCCCTAAAACCCTTAAGAAAAACAAAACAGCAGTTGGGAAATTAGCAAGGCTACTACTGACCTGGTGCAGAAGAGAGCTAATGTACATATTTGACTATCAGTCTAAGAAGTGCTATTTTAAAATAATAACCAATTTTTCTCATATAACTAAAACCTTTAAAAATTAAAGCAAGACTACGTTGCAAGTGGACGAGTAAATTGGTAGAGCCTTTCTGAAAAGATATTTGGCAGGATGTATCAACAGACTTAAAAATATTCATAGCCTCTGGCCTAATAATCTGCTTCTGGGACTCTCTCCTGAGTAAATAATGACTGTTTCAGTCAAAATTAACGTAAAAAGATGTTTAGCACAGAGCAAGATGTAATAGCAGATCAAACAATAAAAACAAGAAAGGAAGCAACAACTGTTCGATAGAAGGTACGCCGTTGCATAAATTATCATTGATCTAGCTCCCTGGTTCTCAGCTGTGGATGACTTTGCCCCCCTGGAGATACTTAGCAATGTCTGGAGACAGTTTTAGTTGTTACACCTGGGGAGGGGGTGCTACTGGCATGTGGTCAGTGTTGGTCACGGATGCCGCTAAACACCCTACCATGCTCAGGACAGCCCTCGCCACAACAAAGAACGATCCAGCCCCAAATGTCAGAAAACAGTGACATATACCCACTACTGTATATAAAATAAATAAATAATAAGGACCTACTGCATAGCACAGGGAACTCTACTCAATACTCTGTAATGTCCTATATGGGAAAAGAATCTAAAAAAGAGTGGATAGGGGCTTCCCTGGTGCTCCAGTGGTTAAGACACCATGCTCCCAATGCAGGGGGCCCAGTTTCCATCCCTGGTCAGGGAACTAGATCCTGCATGCCGCAACTAAAGAACTAAGACCTGGTGCAGCCAAATAAATAAATAATAAAATAAACTAGAGTGGATATATGTATAACTGATTCACTTTGCTGTACAGCAGAAGCTAACACAACATTGTAAATCAGCTCTACTCCAATAAAAAAATTTAAAAAAAAATAGTGCTGAGGTTGAGAAACCCTGCTGTTTCTATAGGATCAGATATCATGCAGCCATGTTTGCAAAGAATTATGTGGGAAAGTGCTCGAGATTGTTTTATTATTTTTAAAGCAGAGTAAAAAGCTGAATGTGCAATATAATCCTAGTCATATTCATATGTACATATATATATATATATGTACTGGAAAAGACTGAAAGAAAATACACTAGGGTAGAGATTACTACTTATTCACCAAACATCTATCATCTATCTGGCCACACAGCTGGACTACATTTCCCAGACTTCTTAGCAGTTAGGTGCTAAGTGATTGAGTTCTAGCCAGTGAAGTCAGAAGTGATGTCCACCACTTCCAGGCCTTAGCCACAGAATCTCCAGAGCATGTGCTTCTACATGCCTTCCCCTCCTCTCAGCTGAAACGTGACATTGACACCCAGGGTGCCTTCGAAAACCACAGGCGAAGATGGAATTGCCTCTGCCAGCCTGGGTGACTGAATGACTCTGTGCAGCAGAGGCTCACTCCTCCCCAATATACACTGACAGCCCAGAACTGACCTGGACACTTATGTGAACCAGAAATAAACTGCTGTGATGTTTGAACCATTATGTATTCAGGGGCCTATTTGTTATAGCAGTGGCCCTACCCTTACTAATATATCAATATATTAACATATACCAAAATACTGACAGGGTTTATCTCTGGGATTAATGGAGTTTTTAGTTATATTTTAATACCCTTTTGTGTTTTCCCAGACTTCTACAAAGAGCAATATTACTTTTATAATCGGGGGGAAAAGTATATAGCTGTATCTTACTCCACAGTAGAGACAGTCTCCTATTTATTTTAGACTATCAATGAAATCGTATTTCCAACTGATTTTATTCAATTTGAGCTCTTACTGACCCTCAATGCCTCGTCTAGGAGTACAACTAATTACAAACTGTAAGGACACATTTTGTCTGCCCTAATCTTCTGGGGGGCATTTAATCACATGTGTGCACATCACTGCTTCCTGTTTCATAATTACTCATGAGGCTTGTCTCTCCAGCAAAAGTCTCCTTAATGGGCAGAATCTTCCTTGACGTTTGATTCTTAAAATCTCCTCTCAGCTTCTTGCTTCTCTAGTTACTTTCTCAGCACATCAGGCATAATTTCTAGCCTTTCTAGCCTTTTCTCCTGTCACTCAGAAAGACAGCTGCTTTCTCAAACTAATAGGAAGTCCATGAATTGGTTTTCAACTTTTATAGTCACCTTATGACAAAGCAAAAAAAAAAAGACTGAGTTCTGTTTGCAGAACTAAATGAAAATGTTAGCAAACCTTGACAATGTTTGACTATGCCAATGAAAGCATAGATGACACAAAGGGGGGCATGGGAGAATATGAATGAAAAAGCAGCACTATTGATATCCTCAGCTGCTCAAGCGGGGATCAGAGGATACAGTCAAACTTCGATGGAGAAAGAAATAGAGATTTGTGAGGAGGGATGATGTAACTGACGTAGATCCTCGTCATTCACGTCAAGGAGTCAGTAGGTATTGTCTAAAGTTGATAAGTCAAGAAAGAGAGAATTCAGCCCATTATCAAGATCAGAGCCATTGGTTCCCAACCCCATCAGATCTGATGTCATTTATAAACGAACATTTATAATGCCCCTTTGGCACTCCACAAATGAAATCCAAATGAAAGAAAAGATCAATACAACACCTCGATTATAATATAAAGAAGAACTGAAAGTAATTTAAAATGAATAGTGTTTTCTCGATATGTAAACACTCAACCGGAAGACGGAATGAAGTCATCCGATGAGCAACTGAGTTGTAGAATCCCCATGAGTGGGACAGCTAAGACGCCAGCCCTACAGAGATGTATAGTATTGGTCATCCACATACCAAGGGTGGTCTTGCCATCAGTGTCGTGACATTCCAAAATGGCGAACAACTTGGTAAGGTTTCAAGCGAAACAAAGTGCAGTCTTCCCTCAATTGACACGGCAATTGCAGTCCTGAAAAAAAAAATCTACATTTCTTAAAACCACCCCAAAGTATCTTGTGTTTATACGTCAGATGGACTTATTTCTTAGGTGCTGATAACTAGAAGCAGATTTTTCAGCTATATAAATGTCCAGAGGACACTAAAAAATTGATGAAGAAATGGGGACACGTCCTCATTGTACAAGGCTCTCCTGTGCCTTGCACGCCCGTCAGCCCATCCTGAACCCAGTAAATACCAGTAGCGCCCCCTCCCCATCACAGTGACAACCCCAAATGCCCACGCCAGTATCCAAACTGTCTCACCTCCCTGCATCTAGATTGCGGAAGCACCTCCAGAGGAACTCAAACAAGAAAGAGTTAAGAGAGATTGCTTCTTGGAGCGAGGCCATCAGTTTGGAGAGGAGGGCCGTGAGGCTGTTTTTCATCAAGCCCTACCATTCTGTTTAATTGTTATCACAGGTATGTTACGTATTATTTATAGATAGATATAAATATAGATATATAATTAAGTAAAGCACCTATATCCATTGGATGTTTAGTTCTATGATTTCTGGGCTCCTGAGACCTTATTTCCAGACATACCCATGTGTAAAATGGGTATATTCATGGTCCCTACCTCATATAGTTGTTGTAGGGATTAAAGGAGGCTCAATAAATGGTAGGTATTGATGCAGACGTTGTTGCTGGTGAAGTTAGCATTGTTATCTCTGCCTTTTACCCTGGGGAGGCTGATGGGTCCCTGAGGTAGCCAGAAAGCAGCTTTAAGGCGAGGGCATTCCGAGATCCTGCAGTGCCAAAAGGCATTGGAAGTATTGGTCCAAATTTTTTCCTTATTTTCTCTTAGGCAGGCAGGGGAACCCTCAGTTGGCTCCACATCTGTGCTAGAGGGTGGAGGGACGTTACTGATTTCCATTCTTCTATTACGCTGTGTTTTATTTGGATGTTTATTTACTAATTGGTGAGGGATGGGGGTCAGGTGGCCTTGAGTAGTAAGCAAATGTAGCCCAATGTAGCAAGAAGCAACAGGAAATTAACAAAAATTAACTTTCCTATGTAGTTGGACAGTTCATCATTTCATGAGGGAAAAAATGAGCTTAAATGCACATCTTTTAAGACTCCAAATGCCCCCAAAGACTAAAGATCATTCAGAACCTTGAGTGTGACTCTAGATGGTTTTCTGACTGCCCTACGTGTGATCAGCCATCCTGAGAGCAGGCAGGTTGAATGGAAGAAGGGCAGACAAGAAGTACAGTGAAAAGCATAGCACTCTAAAGGCAGGGACCCTCAGCACCCAGCCTGGGGGCAGCAGGGGCGGGGCTGGGGGACCTTTTGCAGCCCGCGAGGAAGACCCACAAGGAAAAGCTGCCCAGATCTTGGAGACAAAGCTGAGATAAAGATAAAAGCACTCCCAAGATGTTCAACTTTGCCTTCCCCGCCTACATTTTACCACACTCAACTTTGGGATGGAAGAGATGTGATTTTTGCCTGCCTGATTTTTTTTTTTTTTCCGGTATGCGGGCCTCTCACTGCTGTGGCCTCTCCCGTTGCGGAGCACAGGCTCCAGACGCGCAGGCTCAGCGGCCATGGCTCACGGGCCCATCCGCTCTGCGGCATGTGGGATCTTCCCGGACCGGGGCACGAACCCGCGTCCCCTGCATCAGCAGGCGGACTCTCAACCACTGCGCCACCAGGGGAGCCCTGTCTGCCTGATTTTTAAGGGGCTAATCACCCCCAGGGTGGGAGAAAACAGAGCCTGTGTGACTCTTCCAGTGGGTCTTCTGGTCACCTGCAGGTGACAGACGGAGGGGTCCCAGCTCTCTGTGCCCCTGGTCCTCTCCCGAGGTCCTCTTCCTCAGCACCCAGGGCAAGGCCCCGAGATTCCCTCTCACACTTTCCTGGTTATCTATGGCGTCCTGACCTTTCCTCAGTTTTCCTTTGATGAAGAAACGGGGTCTTAGAGATATTAGGTCACGTGTCCCAGGTCGCACACTGAGTACACAGCAAATCCGTCCCCTCCACGTCGTTACCATCCATAGAAAATGTTCCTGGATTGTCAGATTGCTGGTCTGGGCTACGAGGAACAAGTGCAAGACCTCAGCAGGGCTCCATTCTGGGGCCTTCTTTCAGAATCAGTCTCCAGTTCAGCTGTGGCTTAGAGAATGGGGGAAACGGCTACACCCTGCCGTGTGTCTTACGGAGTCGCAGCTGAACGTGATGAAGATGCAGGTAGAACAGAAAATAGCAGCATCCCAGGGGGCCCTGGATTTCCAAGCTGGCTGAAAACAGATCCTGCCTTTAATACACAGTTCACTCCCTTCTGTCCTTTTATGAGGCAGAGCGAAAGGCAGGTGGTTTTCCTTTGGCTTGTACTGAGCAGTTCGATCCATAAACCTGGGTTATGTCCACCTCTGTCTTTCACAGGACACTCTGCTTTCGGACTGTGGCTGAGCTCCCCACACATATGAATCAAGATCAGAGTTCACAGGGTGGCATCAGCGAACACCAAAGAATATAGCTAATCTGATAGCATGTCCTTGCTTTTGCAGACGAAATTTAAAATGCAACAATGTACCCAGCTCAAAATTGTTTAACTAGCCTATCATTTTCATTAGCTGACAATGATTTCTCTGAACCATCCCACACTTCCCACTTGCCTGGTAACAACATTTTGGGTAGCCTCTTGGAAAACATAATGTTGCTTTAGGCTAGAATTTTCCTCTCTCTCCTCCCGACTGATTCTTGTAAATGTGTCATAGAATCTCTGAGTTAAAGGGAATTTTATAAGTCCGTCAGTCTAGTCATCCACATTCAGGAATCCCTTGTGCCCTGTCTGCGGCTGTCAGCCCTTCAGGTATATTTCAATACTTCTCAGGACAGGAAGCTCACTACTATTATTTCTCAACAAATGTGACTGTTAAAATGTTTTCCACTCCAAGTTACTGTGTGCCTCTCAACCTCCATCGCCTATCCGTGAGAGAGGCTCCTTTCATTCCAAGTTGGGTCCCGCTCCTTTCACTGTTCTGCATCAGAAAAGTTTGAAAAATCTCTCGCCATCCTGGTTGTCCTATGGGTGACATTCTCTAGTTTTGCAAAGTTCCTCTTCAAGTAGTGGGCTCTGAGTAAGATGTACATCTCCAGCTGCTTAGGTTGGAACTGTTTCTTCTCGAGTTGAAAACATTCTAAGTAACAGGCATTTTGTTTGTTGAGGTAAAGTACACACAACATCAAATTAACCATTTTAAAGTGGAGAGTTCACTGGTATTTAGTACATTACCAACGTGGTGCAAATATCACTATCTAGCTCCAAAACATTTTCTCCAGCCCAAAGGGCAACTCTGCGCTCATTATGCAGTCACTCCCCATCCCCCTAGGTAACCACTCATCTACTTTCTGTCTCTAGGGATTTGTCTATTCTGAACATTTCATTATAAATGGAATCATACAGTAGGTGGCCTTTGTACCTTGGCTTCTTTCTCTTAGCATGAGGTTGTAGCACGTTCCAGTATTTCATTCCTTTTTTAAATAGCTGATTAATGTTCTATTGTATGAATAGAATATCCACTGTAGAGATAGAATATCCAAAAATATCCCTTGTCTGGATAGACCACAATTTGTTTATCCATTCATCCATCCGTCATTTGAGTTGCTTCCACCTTTTGGCTATTGTGAATAATCTTGCTATAAACACTGGTGTACAAGTATCTGCTCTAGTCCTTGCTTTAAATTCTTTTGGGTGTATATACCAAGTAGAATTGCTGGGTCATGTGGGAATTCCATGTTTAACTTTCTGAGGAACCACAATAGTGTCTCCCATAGCAGCCGTACCATTTGACATTCCCGACACCAGTGTCTGAGGGTTCCAATTTCTCTGCATCCTTGCCAATACTTATTTTCCATTAAAACTTTTTAAAATTTAATTGAATTTTTAAAAAATTATAACTGTCCTACTGGGAATGAAGTGGTATTCTAAGAAATCTAGTTTATAAGACTTCCTTGACATGGCCACTGAGGCCCTGTCTAGGCCCACCCTAATCTCCCACTGCATGCCCCCATTCTCCCTCTCCAGCCTCACTGCTCTCACAGGCCCTCCCTCCCAATGCAGGGCCTTTGCACATGCTGTTTCCGCAGCCTCTTTGCCTGGCTACAGCCACTCACCATTTGGCTCAAAAGCTGAGCATCACCTCCTCAAGGAAGCCCTCTCTGATCTCCCCAATCGGTCAAATGCCCCAAATGACAGTCTCATGGCACCATCCACCTCCCCTTCCTAGGACCTACTACAGTTGCAATTTACTCTGGATTATATGAATATATTTTTCTCCTCTGTTGGGCCATGACTACAGCGGGAGTAAATTAAATGTGCTGATTAATGAATGAAAAACTTTTTGAGGAACCTTGGGAGACTTTGAACTTACGGCTAACTAAAGTCTGAAAGTCTTGAACATAAAGTTTTAAAACTCATGTCCCATCTCCTCCTTCCCAGGACACTATTCCAACAATGTCTCTCCTGCATCATCAATATCTCCCTTTGACCCAGATCATTCCCGCTGGTTCACACACATGTTCTAGCCACTGCCTTATTTTTTTGCTCCCCTTCTTAGCAAGACCTCTTGGGAGAGCCGTCCATACTTCCCTGTACTTCCTCACTTCTCACTGTCTGAAGCCTGCTCTGATAAGCCTTGTGTCCCCATCATCCTGCTGAAACTGTTCTTGTCAAGGACACACATCATTGCCACTCTTCCAGTGGATGCCTCCATTCTCCTGGAAACATGTTCTTATCTCAGCTTCCATGAAGCCACACGTTTCTGGTTTTCTTTCTCCTTCACTGCATGCAACTTCTCAGTCTCCTTTGTTAGTACTGAAAATTATCTTGTCATGATTATGTTTATTTCTTATTTTCAGTTTTACCCTGTAGATTGGATACTCCAGGTGGCCAGGAACCGTGTTTATCTTGACCACCGCTTAACCTCCATGCATAGAACGTATCAGATGCTCAAATTTTTATTAAATGAGTGAATATCTTCTCCATTTGAACTTATATAATTTTGATCCTGAGGATCTTTAAAATTCTTCTTTGTATAAAAAATATTATGACATCCTATATGTATCGTTCTGAGTTTTGATTCTTCTACCTAATATATTAGCTACCCCAACTAGTTTTGGTGAACACTCTCTCTCAATTTCCTCCTCTTGGGGATAAAAATACTGATTCTGGCACTCTTTCTTCCTTCAGGTTGACCTCGACTCATTGATCAGTATTCTCTGAGCATGACTGTTTTCAGCCAGCAGGGTAATCCTTGATTGTGTTGACACCCAGCACACGTTTCTCTATGTTGTCCACAAGGAAATAACAAGTTCTGTTGTGGAAAAAGGCCATTATGAGTTTTGCACACACAAAGTTCTAGGTTGAGTCAGTTGGGGCAGACATCTGTTAATAAGGTGATTTCCAAAATGCAATGTGAACAAGGCCCATTTAAATCCCAGAAAGAGGACTTCCCTGGTGGCACAGTGGTTAAGAATCCACCTGCCAATGCAGTGGACACGGGTTCGAGCCCTGGTCTGGGAAGATCCCACATGCCGTGGAGCAACTAAGCCCATGTGCCACAACTACTGAGCCTGTGCTCTAGAGCCCACGAGCCACAACTACTGAGCTCACGTGCCACAACTACTGAGCCCACGCACCTAGAGCCCGTGCTCTGCAACAAGTGAAGCCACCGCAATGGGAAGCCCGTGCACTGCAACCAAGAGTAGGCCCTCTCGCCGCAACTAGAGAAAGCCCGCGTGCAGCAACAAAGACTCAACGCAGCCAAAAAAATAAATAAATAAATTTATTTTTAAAAAATCCCAGAAGGAGAAGTAGCAATTATGCAGACCCTGCATATTTCAATGACCACAAACTGCCTCAGGGGGAAGGAACCAGTTCTCGTGCCATACTGACATCAAGGTCAAGGGTACCCACAGTGCAACTGTTTCTGCTCCTCTCATGAGCCCAAACAGTATGTTTTCAGGGCTCTCCTTCTCTCCTCTCCTGGGAATGGCTAGCCCTCTGCTTCAGCTTTTCCTGAAATCCAAAGACGGTGTGGAACATGTCCCTATTCGCCCATCTAGAAGCTTTATCCAGGAAAGCAATGAAGTTGGAAGTGGCGGGGAAAGCGGGGGGGGGGGGGGGGGGGGCAGTAACTACCATGCCGTAATACATGCTGGTTCTCTATGACCATTTCTTTTTTCTTTTTTTTTTTTTTTTTGCGGTACGCGGGCCTCTCACTGCTGTGGTCTCTCTCGTTGCGGAGCACAGGCTCCGGACGCGCAGGCTCAGCGGCCATGGCTCACGGGCCCAGCCGCTCCGCGGCATGTGGGATCCTCCCGGACCGGGGCACGAACCCGTGTCCCCTGCCTCGGCAGGCGGACTCTCAACCACTGCGCCACCAGGGAAGCCCTATGACCATTTCTTTTAAAAATGATCAGAGATCCTAATTATAGAAACTGGAGAAAATATTTGCAAACGATGCAACTGACAAGAGATTAATCTCCAAAATATTCAAGCAGCTCACGGAGCTCAATATCAAAAAGCAAACAACCCAATCAAAAAATGGGCAGAAGAGCTAAATAGACATTTCTCCAAAGAAGATATACAGATGACCAACAGGCATATGAAAAGATGGTCAACATTGCTAATTATTAGAGAAATGCAAATCAAAACTGCAATGAGGTATCAGCTCCCACTGGTCAGAATGGCCATCATCAAAAAGTCTACAAACAATAAATGCTGGAGAGGGTGTGGAGAAAAGGGAACCTTCTTGCACTCTTGGTGGTAATGTAAATTGATACAGCCACTATGGAGAACAGTATGGAAGTTCCTTAAAAAACGAAACATAGAGCTACCATGTGACCCAGGAATCCCACTGTTGGGCATATTTCCAGAGAAAACCATAATTCAAAAGGATAATGCACCCCAACATTCATTGCAGCACTGTATTTACAAGAAATGAAAGCAACCTAAATGTCCATCCACAGATGAATGGATAAAGAAGATGTGGTATATATATACAATGGAATATTACTCGGGCGTAAAAAAGAATAATGCCATTTGCACAACATGGATGGGCCTAGAGATCATCATACTAAGTGTAACTCTACATTTGTAGATGCACTGTCCATGTTGCCAAATATTCCCCCAATGGATTCATGAAATAGAGGTAGGCAGGGTAAGCATTATCAAATTTCTGCAGAAGAGATCATTGAGAATGGGACTGCTGGAGCACCTCAGCCAGGCATATAAGACTTGTGGATGATTAGAAGCAGAACTTGTTGACTGGAGCACATGATGACTCCTTGGCAATTTCCTCTTCCACCTACCACTATCAGCTTCCGGGTAGAAGTGTGACACTGTAACTAGGCGACCTGCTGTTTTCTTTGGAACAAGTGACCTAACTCCTTTGAAACTGTTTCCTCATGCTTGAGAGGCAGATAGGAATACTACTGGCCCATGCTACCTTGTGTGGAACTCTTTTTTTTTTTAATATTTATTTATTTATTTGGCTGCGCTGGGTCTTAGTTGCAGCACGCGGGATCTTCGTTGCTGAGTGCAGGATCTTCCTTGCGGAATGTGGGCTCTTAGGTGTGGCACGCATGTGGGATCTAGTTCCCTGACCAGGGATCGAACCCGGGCCCCCTGCATTGGGGGCGTGGAGTCTGAACCACTGGACCACCAGGGAAGTCCCAACCTTGTGGAATTCTGAGGAGGCTCATCAGAAAGTATTTGAAAACACATGGTTTAAGATAAAGCACTGCCTCCAGGCTTATATTTTTCTTGTTTTTGTCATGATTGGTCAAGTCAATCTCTCTCTCTCTCTCTCTCTCTCTCTCTCTCTCTCTCCCTTTATTCAAGATGGAGACTCCTGCTTCAATCCAGTTTCATCTTCTGGTGCATCTTCACGTGACCCAAAGGGTCTGTGATTATATCTACAAAGCCCTGAAGAGACCAGGGATGTAAACTGACAGGCTCGAAATCAGGACTCATGATAAAGGAACAGGAGGTGTTCATTCCCAGCTCACCTGCAGATGCTCTAAAGACCAGCTGGACTCTTCCGGCTCTTCTCTGTGTCCTCGATACTTCACTGATGTTTGTTGAATGAAGTAATGAGTGAATGAAGAAATATAAAGAGCAGACACACCTGGGATCAAACCTCACCCTGGGCCTTTATTAGCTGAGCCTCAGTTTCCCAATCTGCAAATGGAAGACGATCCACTCCTTGCAGGGTTGGGAGGAGAATTTCAATCAGCTGCTTGGTATCCCTCTCTTTTTTACATTCAATTTACCCTCAGTTTCCCTTTTCACAATGGTATCTGCTTTACATTTTGTTCTTTCTTTTCAATTTTTGCTCCTTGTCAAAGGCAGAAACAAACTAGGAGGTAGATATTCTGCCTTCTCTCTGCCATCAGATCTGCCCCAAACCGGACTTCTCTCCAGTCTGTCCCTTCTTTGTCTAGTCAGGAGTTGAAAAATACCCTTTGTGCTTTGTGGGTCACAAATAAAAGCAGAGCGCACACAAGGCTAAAATATTAGCATATCAGTCCACCTACATAATGTCCTTTTTTTTTTAACAAGGCAATCAAAAACCTTAATTCGAATTCTAAAAACTGTTACATTTCCTTTGATTTCTTAAAATGCCACTGAATTTGAGATAAAGAATCAAAATCCTTTAGCAGAATTACATTGAAGTCTCTATCTCCAAACAGGTCACATTTGGGGAGCAATTTCCCAATATGTAAAATGAATAATGATGGCTTTAGAATAATCATAATTACCTCCCCGAAAGGGAACTTCATCTCAGTTAATTTTTTTCTTTGTATAGTCAAATGACTGATTCTGAAGCAATTATACAGCAATGCATTCTTTTTTACAACTGAATAGCACGCCCATTAGCCCTCATAGTTCCCTGTGTTTGCCTGCCCTGCTGGCATTTGAAAACAGTGGTTTTGTGATTTAAACCTATCAAGCAAAATGCCATCGAGGAGCCAATCTGCTAATCGACCTTTCAGTGTGTATGTCTCTGTGCCACAGCAAAGGGCCAGGAAAAAAATATGTAGGCGTGGGCTGTTGAGGTACGATTAATCCTCTCTCTGCATTTGGTTTCCACTTTGTTAAGGAGTCTGCTGTGGGAGCAGATTGGCCGTTTTAAAAAGCCAGCCTCCTTTTCCCCTCCACAGCAGCTGTGCACACGGTTTCTTTGCCTCCCCTGGGTCTGTCTTTGGGGCCAGGTCCTTGGAGATGCATCTCCCCACCTCTTCCTGGTGCCTGTTGCATTGTCTCACCTCTCTGCTGGTCCAGTGGAGCCCGGCTCCCTCCTTGGAGAAGTTAAATGTCACACCTTAGTAAGAAGGGCAAGTGGTGACGGGGTGCTGGTGAAAACATGCACAGCTGAGAGATGAGACCTGGTGATTCAGCCGACAGCATGGGTTTGAAGTCAAGTAGACTTGGGTACAAATCCAGTTCATTAAAGCTGCGGGGACTTCAGATGAGTGACAACCCACTTTGAGTGGCCTTCCTCCCCCGCAGAATGGGAGGGGAATCATGCCTCTCCTGGAAGATTTGTTGTGAAGATGCAGTGAGTTAACGCACTTAGAGAGCGTAGTGCACAGCCTCGCTTTCAGTAAGTGCTCCATAAACACTGACTACATCTCCACAGCAGCCGGAGTGGCCCTGGGCGGACCCGGCGCAGGTGAATCCTGCCTCATCTTCACTCCTTATGCCTGGCATCTTCAGAAGGCTTTGTTTATTGGTGCACTTTAGTTTGTGTGTGGGGGTGTGTTTGTGTGGAACAAGGACACCTTCCTGCTGGACAGCGCCCTCCCACTTCTGCCCCGTGTACATGGAAATTATGTAGGGATGGGTACAAGTGTACGCACTTCCACGTATATCGACAACTCTTCCCTTTTGTTAGCATCCAATGGTGTTTCTCTTGGTTGTCTCATTTCGTTAAGCATTTATCACAAGTAGCAGCGATTTATTTCTAGAGCGAAGTTCTAAAGCCAGCTTTAATTTCAATTTTCTTTTGGAGAGCTTTGTCTCTCTTCTAGGTCAAACCATCCAGCAGCTTACGGCTGCCCACAGTGGGGGAAGGGAGCAGGCATGTCCTTGCATGTAGAAAGGGGCATTTGAGATGGGGGATGAGTGCCCTGATGCAGCCTGGTGGCTTTGACAGAAGCCACTGGCTGCACAGACCAGCTCTCCCACGCCCACCCTGTCCTTGGCTCGGACCACATGGCAGTTGTCTGCATTGCTGCTCCCACATCTTACTCATTATCACTGACTGTTCTCAATCTGTCTTTTTCTGATTTTCCTTTTCTTATTCCTCTACCTCCTCAATTTTTTTTTTTTTTTACTTCCATTTGCTCCCCTGATTCCCACCAGTCCAGGCTGATGACATGCTTCGCTTGGCAAGTTTCCCCGTCTCCTGCCACGCTCCCTCCATGCCAACCAGGCCAATACTGCAGAGAGAGCTGGGCGGCCCTCTCAGGCTCGTCGGTGGGATGGAGCCTGCGGTAGCGTTGCCACGGGTGGACTCTTCCAAGCCCTTTCTGCTTTTCTGGGGGATGAGTCTAAGTGATGGTGTGTGTCCAGTGGTCCTGAGGAGAGGCAGTCCATGCTCTGCGTGAACATCTCCTCTGCGTAGCCAGTGGGCAAAGCCCTGGTGGCCCCAGCGACCAATCTGATGGTCATTCGGGTTAACCGACTCAGGACAGTGAGTGATGCCATGAATTGATGAATTAGTACGTACAAGGGGGCCGCAAAGTCTTTCTCTGCCCCTGACCTGCTAGACAGGAAGGAGTTCCCACTCTCGGGGCCACTTAGGGTAAGTTTGTGCCTGAGTGAGACTGGCAGCCACTCGGTACAATCATCTGGGGATTCTTGTGGAAGGGTAGGCTCCTGACCTCCTGAATCAGAAGTTATCTGCCAGGGAATATGGATCTTAACAAGTTTCTTGAGCCCCTGCTACTCAGACAGCGGACCTGGAATTTAGCAACATGGGCCTCATCAGGGAGCTTGTTAGAAACGCAAATTCACAGCTTCATCCTGGACCTCACGGATCAGACACTTTGGAGGCAGAGCCTGGGGCTCTCGGTGATCTGATGCCTGCGAATGATAGGCTGGGTAAGGTCGTGTGCTAGTTTCCTCTTGCTGCTGTCACAAATCATCACAAGCTTAGTGGCTTAAAATGACACAAATCTATTGTCTTACAGTTCTGGAGCTTAGAAGTCTGAAATCAGTTTCACTGAGATAAAGTCAAGGAGCTGGCAAGGCTGCGTTCATTCTAGAGGCTCCAGGAGAGAATCCACTTCCTTGCCTGTTTCGGCTTCTCATGGCTGCCTGTCCATTTCTTGGCTTGTGGCCCCTTCCTCCTTCGTCAGAGTCTATCACTCCAGCCTCTGCTTCTGATATCACATCACCTCTCTCCCAGCTTCCTGCCTCCCTTTTATAAGAACCCTTGTGATTACATTGAGCCCACCAGGATAATCCAGGATAATCCCCCAGCTCAAGACAATTTAATCACGTCTGCAAAGTCCCTTTTGCCATATAAGGTAACATTCATAGCTTCCCAAGGATTAGGTCGTGGACATATTGGGGAGGGGCATTATTCAGCCTTCCACAGGCATATCTAACGAAGTCCTTGTCAATGTGTAATTGTTACCTGACAACCAGTGCACCAGTGTTTATGGTCCTATTACGCTTACGCATCCTATTAACCCATGCAGTTCCAGAGGCGAGTGAGGGCACTCCCTGAGGGTCCCGTTGAATAAGTGCTTCACTGTCTGGGCACTTCACATGGCTTGTCCTGTTGATTCCTCAGGCAATCCCGTGAGCCGGAAGGGTTGTTAGATCATTCCTATTACACGGTCACTTGAGGAAATCGGTTGAGGATACCAGGGCACTGGGCACATAAATGACTCGCCCACACTCACAGAGCTGACACAAGATGAGGGCCGTGTGAGGCAGCCATTCTCACTAAAGCCACGTAGGGGATGACTTTGCTGTGGTCCATGGATGGAGCCTTTTTATTCCAATCGGAACAGTGCTTCTCACATTGTAGTGTACATCAGAATCACCTGGAGGCCTTGTGAAAACATAGGCTTCTGATTCAGCCGGTCTGGGGTGGGGTCCATGAATCTGTATTCTCATAAGCTGTAAATGCTGTTTACAATAGCCAAGACATGGAAGCATCCTAAGTGTCCATCAACAGACGAATAGAGAAAGAAGATGCGGCATGTATATAATATGGAATATTACTCAGACATGAAAAAGAGCGAAATAATGCCGTTTGCAGCAACATGGATGGACCTAGAGATGATCATACTGAGTGAAGTAAGTCAGACAGAGAAAGACAAATATCGTATGATATCACTTATATGTGGAATCTATACAAATGAACTTATTTACAAAACAGAAACGGACTCACAGACTTCAAAAACAAACATGGTTACCAAGGGGGAAGGTTGGGGAGGGATAAATTGGGAGATTGGGATTGACATGTACACACTACTATATATATAATAGATAATCAATAAGGACCTACTGTGTAGTGCAGGGAACTCTACTAAATACTCTGTAATAATATACACGGGAAAAGAATCCAAACAAGAATAGATACATGTATATGTATAACTGAAACAAGATGCTGTACACATGAAACTAACACAACATTGTTAATCAACTATACTCCAATATAAAAGAAAAATTAAAAGAAAAAAAAGCAGAGCTCTCTCCGGCTGGTGAGAGAAAAGGAAGGTGGAGAGACTGGAGGCCTGAGAAGAACTCACCTTGCCATTGCTGGCTGGAAGATGGTGGAGGCCAGGTGAGAATGAACGTGGGCCGCCTTACAACGCTGAGACAGAGGCTCCCGGCTGACACCCAACGAGGAATGGGAACCTCCGTCCTAAATCCACAAGAACTGAATTCAGCCAACAACCAATGAATGAACTTCAAAGCATGTTCTTCCCCAGAGCCTCCAAAAAGGAATGTAGGCCTGCCAATGTTTTTTTTTTTTTAATTAATTTATTTTTGGCTATGCTGCGTCTTTGTAGCTACGCGGGCTTTCTCTAGCTGCGGCGAGTGGGGGCTACTCTTCGTTGTGGTGTGTGGGCTTCTCATTGCAGTGGCTTCTCTTGTTGCAGAGCACGGGCTCTAGGCGCGCAGGCTTCAGTAGTTGCGGCACGTGGGCTCAGTAGTTGTGGCTCGCGGGCTCTAGAGTGTAGGCTCGGTAGTTGTGGCGCACGGGCTTAGTTGCTCCGCGGCACGTGGGATCTTCCCGGACCAGGGCCGAACCCGTGTCCCCTGCATCGGCAGGCGGATTCTTATCCACTGCGCCACCAGGGAAGGCCCTGCCAATGTTTTGATTTCAGCCGGTCAGATCCTGGCCAGAGGATCCTGGACTCCTGACGTACAGGAACTATGAGATAACACAATTGCATTGTTTTAAGCCACCAAGTTTATGGTCATTAGTTATGTAGCAATAGAAAACTGACACGGAATACTCACAGGAACCAACAAAACACCACTCTCTGGTTGATAACTTTGACTATGGCTAACTCTGCATGTCAATAAAGCTACTAATAGAAAGGAAAAAACTCAACAAGGTGCAAGTAGCTATGGGCTGTGAATAGACCACTGTGATAACATGAATAATGGCCAGCCCCAAAGATGTCCACAGTCTCATCCCCAGAGCCTGTGACTATGTTGACAGCAGGGTCAGAGTCAGACAAAGGAGACGTGCGGACAGAAGCAGAGGTGGGAGTGATGCTCTTAGACAAGGCAGGAAGGATGCGCCCCTGAAGCCTTTAGAAGGAACGCAGCACCTTGACTTTAGACTTCTGACCTCCAGACTGTAAGAGAATAAACTCGTGTAGTTTTAAGCCACTGCATTCATGGTACTTTGTTACGGTAGTGATAGGAAACTAGTACAACCGCTCTGCGAACAGCATGGCAATTCCACAAGCAGCATACAAAGGCCATGAGCAACCTGAGGGATGCTGAGAAGAAAAGCCTCTCCACATTTTAGTTTCGGAGACAGACTTCAGAAAGTTCAGGTGAGTTATTGCCTGATGAAAGCCCTTGGGAGAGAGGGAGGAAGTACGGTATATTTCACAGAAAAGGGCTCCTGACTCTTGATTGCTTTATTCTGTGAAAACCAATAGCTAAGTGGCAATGTGTAGAAAGGGAAGGAATCACTGATTGGTTCCAGGGATATGTGAACTGAACTCAAGTCACTTAACAGGGACAAAAAAAAGGCCATTCTATTCACTCTAAGTATTCTCACCAAAATTTTTTTTAATTTAAATGTGGTGAGGTATGTAATGATATAGAAAACTGACATATCCTCAAGCTTATGTACTTGAATAACAGCATCTTTGGGAGAAAAGAAAACCCTAGGGGAAGTTTGGCTACCTGGCTCTCCGTGGTACCAATTTATAGGAACCTCTTCCTGACTTTAACAATCTTCAATCCGTGTTTTTGTCTGCTTTTGGTTTTGACTTTTAGCCAGTCTCTCTCAAGAAACTCTTAGACCCTTTGACACTCAAAGTGTGGTGCACAGACCACCAGCATCAGCATCACATGCAAGCTTGTTAGAAATGCAGAGTCTCAGACCCAGCCCAGACCTGTTGACTGAGATCCCACATTTGAACAAGATCTCGTGTGATCTGCACGCAACAGAAGATACAGGCAGTAGACCATAGTCATAATTCTTTTCTAGAAGAAAAAGCACCATTTTAATTCTTGTAATGATTAAAAAACTTTTAATTATTTTAGCTTAAAAGTATTAAAAGCTCATTTCGGAAAAATGGGGAAAAAGAAAAAACCACCTGCTCTCCCAACACCCTAATGTCACTGCTATTTTTATCTGTGTACATTTCCACACACATACATTGTATCTCCACATCACACTCTTCATTCTTTTTTTTTTAAATTTTATTTACTTACTTATTTATTTTTGGCTGCATTGGGTCTTCGTTGCTGTGCACGGGCTTTCTCTAGTTGCGTCGAGCGGTTGGCTACGCTTCGTTGCAGTGCACAGGCATCTCATCGTGGTGTCTTCTCTCGTTGCGGAGCTCGGGTTCTAGGCGTGTGGGCTCAGTGGTTGTGGCACACGGGCTTAATTGCTCCGCGGCATGCGGGATCTTCTGGGACCAGGGTTCGAACCCGTGTCCCCTGCATTGGCAGGCGGATTTTTAACCACTGTGCCACCAGGGAAGCCCCCGACACTCTTCATTCTTTTGAAAGGTTTTTTTCACTGATCACAGTCTGAAAACCACAATTTTACCATCATTACTTCAATGGCTTTATGAGAGTGGAATGATTTATTTCACCATTCCCCAATTTGGGGCAATTTTTCACTAATCTAAGGAATATTGTGATAAACGTCTTTGTGCACATATATAGCTTTTGTCTAAATCGAAGATTATTTCTTTAGAGTGGATTTCCAAAAGTGGAATTAATGGGTCCTTGGTAATAAACACTTCAAAAAAAGCACATTTTAAGAAATCAGCAGTACATTGTTTGAGTGTTTGAGTGTGTGTGTGCGTGTGTGTGTGTGTAAACCAGGAACTTGTTTGGGGAGCACAGAAATGTAATCTTTTTCATCTAGACTCTGCAACAGAGTGATAATATCTCACCTCTGTCTCTTGAACAACTCGGCCTGGGTTCAGCCTGTGAAAATGATTCTGGCTCTAGGCGATGCCTGGTGACACTACTGTGAGGAACCACTCGCTCCCAACCTGGGATTCTTGTTTTCTAAGACAGCATCCTCGGCTGTCAGCGTTATTCCACAACGAAGTGGGTTATAAGGTGTGCTTGCCCCATTGATCGTTTACGCCAACAGGACTGGTCCATGGAAACAGATGGGTACCATTTTTAACTGTTTTGATGGATCATATTAGAAAGTAGCAGTGGTTAAGTCATCATTTGATTTTTGTCCCTTCATTTTTTTTTAATTGACGTAAGGTGATTTACAATGTTGTGTTAGTTTCCGGTGTACAGCACAGTGATTCAGTTATGCATATATATCTTTTTCAGATTCTTTTCCCTTATAGGTTATTACAAATCATTGAGTATACTTCCCTGTGCTATACAGTAGGTCCTTGTTGGTTATCTATTTTATATATGTCCCTTCATTTTTCACACCTGTCAGAAAGCAAAAGTGGGACAAAGATTTGGGTTTTTTCTGGTGCCCCCTTTTTTATTTTTGTTTTTGTTTTTTGTGGTACACGGGCCTCTCACTGTTGTGGCCTCTCCCGTTGCGGAGCCCAGGCTCCGGATGCGCAGGCTCAGCGGCC
The DNA here is from genome assembly GCF_011762595.2 of Tursiops truncatus. Taxonomy (NCBI): domain Eukaryota; kingdom Metazoa; phylum Chordata; class Mammalia; order Artiodactyla; family Delphinidae; genus Tursiops; species Tursiops truncatus. The sequence goes on along the minus strand of NC_047055.1, from coordinate 118,048,354 downwards.
ATGGCTCACGGGCCTAGCCGCTCCGCGGCATGTGGGATCTTCCCGGACCGGGGCACGAACCCGTGTCCCCTGCATCGGCAGGCGGACTCTCAACCATTGCGCCACCAGGGAAGCCCTGGTGCCCCCTTTTTTAAAGTGTACAGTTTCAATGGTTTTAAATAACAACCATCACCACAATCAATTTTATAACATTTGCATCACCTCTAAAAATTCCCTGGACCAAACAGCAGTCACTTCCAATTGTCCCTCAAGCCTCCCCCATCCTCATCCCCCAGACAATCACTAATGGACTTTTTGTCTCTAGAGAGTAACCTATTCTGGATATTTCTTAAAAATTGAATCATACAATATGTGACCTTTTGTGACTGGTTTCTTTCACTTAGCATAATGTTTTTAAGGTTCATCCATGTGTTAGCATGTGTCAGATTTCATTCTTTTTATGGCTGAATAATATTTCAGTGTATAGAGAGACCGGCTGTGTTTATCCATTCATCCGTGGGTGGACATTTGGGTTGTTTCCAGTTTTGGGCTATTATGAGCAATGCTGCTATGAACATCCATGTGTAAGTTTCTGTGCAGACGTATGTCTGCATTTCTCTTGGGTAGATATCCAGGAGTACAATTGCTGGGTGGTATGGTAACTCTTTGTTTAACTTTTTGAGGAACTGCCAGACTGTTTTCCAAAGCAGCTGCACTATTTTCCATTCCCACCGGCAGTGTATGAGGGTTCCATTTTCCCCCCGTCTTCACCAACACTTGTTACTGTCTGTCTTTTATATTACAGCCATCCTAGTAGGTGCGAAGTAGTACCTGACTGTGATTTTGGTTTGCACTTCCCTCACGGTTAATGGTGTTGAACATCTTTCATTATTTATTAGCCATTTGTCTATCTTCTTTGAAGAAATGTCTCTTCACATCCCATGATGTCTATGATGTCACATCCTATGTCTATTATTATTTCCCTCCTATTCTGTGGGTTGTCTTCACTGGCACACGTTTTTTAGTCTACACATAAAAGAAGCTATAGCATTTAGAAATTTGCTTTTGGTTTTCTTTCAACCATAAATTTCTGGTGTGCACGCACACATGTGTGTGCGTGTGTGTGTTAAATCCAGACATTAAGCAGCATTTTAAAATGGAGTCCCAGAGCAGAAGAAGACCTGTCTGACCTGTTTGTCTGATTAGGACGGTCTGATTCTTACAGTGAGTGAAACGGAAGCAACACCACAAATGAGAATTTATTTTCTCCCTCCTGTGCCCCCTTAGCCTTCCTACCTAAACACAGCTCTCCAGAAATGGAGGAATGGCAAAAAGAAGTAATAAATCCTGCACATTTTAGCAGGATCATCTTGCAAACAACAACGTAATACCCCAAATGGGAGGATGAGTCCATCAACTGAGCCTGGTGAAATCTACTGCAGAATAAGTTCTTAATGGAAAAAAATAAGAAAATGTGTCAGGAAATTAGTCCCACACTGACAGGAAATAGGAATGTTCCATGTGTTGGACAAATGGTCCTTTCTGAAGAAAAGTGCCGATGTTTTTTTTTTTTTTTTACTAATGACACATGTATGAAGGTTGATTTAAAATGATAGCTGAGCATCTGAAGAAAAGTGCAGATGCTGTCCCCCAAAGGCCCTTGCCATATAACAGAGCAGTGTCAGGAGAGAGATGGATCTAGAAGGCCCTTCCCCTTCTTCCCTGTCTGCACACATCCCTGCCACCCAACCCTCAAGTACGGTCAAGTCTCACCTCTCTCCTGCATCCTCCCCAGACCCCCATCAGCCTACATACATGGCCTTGCTCTAACCCTAACCGCCTCCACAGCATCCTGGCCTCCCACACAACTCTGGACTTAACTCTCTGCTTCCTCAGACTGTTTTCTCTGTTAACACTTGTCTCCCCATCTCCCTGCAAGTTCCTAAGGCCTGAAGCTGTCGTTCCTTATACACAAAGGAGGACATCTGTAAGTGTTTGTTAAACTGAGTTACATTATGGTCCGGAAGAGGAGGCAATGCCGCTGGGTCAGCTCAAAGCATCTCATATGGTTGCGTGTGGCCACGGCTGGCAGGGCTGCTGGCAGAGGAGGGGAACAGCAGGCCCGGGGGCCGCTGCTTCTGTCGCCTCACTACTTGGCTCTTCCTATCTGCCTCTTCCCTTCCTGTGCCTCTGCTTTCCATTTGTGTCTTTTTTAATTTTTTTTAATTCGCTATCCTTCCCACTTAATGATGAGAAGAAAAATGACAGTCACAGAACTCAAAGAATAGCAAAAGGGAGAAAGGCCCGAATTATTGGTTTGGTTCCTTTTCATCTTTTCTTTCTTTTGTCTTTTCTTCTTTTCGTTTTGTAAAATTTGGCCAAGTGAGGTTTGGAAAATTTGTATCTACTTAGAACTGTAGATGGTAGATTTTTGCACATATGAATGCCTAGTTCATAATGAAGGGATGTTTGAGAAATGTTATTATTATTATCACAATTAGCAATGTCTGCAAATCTATATAGGGCTCTGTTTAACTTAGGCTGATTCAATAGTCTAAAATCTCAGAATTAAATTCACTATCAGACAGAAGGAAACCAATGCGTTGCTCTGTCTGACAGTTTTCCTAACACTCATCAGGGCAGAGTTTCCTAAAACGCTACAGACTCCTACCCTGCAAAAATGCTGGCTTCATTTCTGGCAGACGATAAAAACCAAAATCCAACTCAAAAACAGAAATTGGGAGCCATAAGGCTGGTGTGATATCAAATCCAGAAATGAGTGTGGATATCAAGGAGTCTCCACTGGCACTCTTGTGGTTTAGCCCTGGCTCACGGGGCTTTGAGTCCGGCCATCCGGTGTTATCAACAGCCGTGTTATCTATGTTATCTCTTGGGGGAAATGGCATGTTTCAGAATTAGCAAGAAATGATGCTGTAGGGCTTCCCTGGTGGCGCAGTGGTTGAGAATCTGCCTGCCGATGCAGGGGACACGGGTTCGAGCCCTGGTCTGGGAAGATCCCACATGCCACGGAGCAACTAGGCCCGTGAGCCACAACTACTGAGCCTGCGCATCTGGAGCCTGTGCTCCGCAACAAGAGAGGCTGCAACAGTGAGAGGCCTGCGCACCGCGATGAAGAGTGGCCCCCGCTTGCCGCAACTAGAGAAAGCCCTCGCACAGAAACGAAGATCCAACACAGACAAAAAATAAATTAATTAATTAAAAAAAAAGCTTAAAAAAAAAAAAGAAATGATGCTGTAGCAAAAGGTTCCATGAAATGTATCTATCTCATGAAATGTATCAGTGTGAGAATCTGCTGATTTTACAGAGGGCAAGTGGGGGAAAGGAACATCATGGCCCTGAGAAATCCTCATTATCTTGCTTTGAGAACCTTCCAATGAAAATAGAAATAGGGCTTCCTTCCAGCAGAAGCCTTACAATTAGCTTCTTCCATTTTCATAGAGTGGAAACAGCATTCTCTTAGAACTTTTTTTTTTTTAGCATAAAAGTCTTGGTTATACGATGTAACAATGATAAAAGAAACAACAGGGGGAAAAAAATGGACCCAAGACGCTGAGATAAAAGGCATGGCACAATTTTTCTATTTGATGTTTTCTGAAAAGTATCATGATCTGACCGGCTTTTTACTTCTTTTCATCCTCATGATGGTTGAGGCCCTGATTGTAGCAATCAAAGTCGAGTGGAGTAACAGTTGAATCAGCTCCCGGGATAACGCAGCTCTAGGAGAACTGTGGAGCTCAGAGCTTTCAAAGTAATCTGCATCAGAATCAGGCGGACGTGCTGGTTGTCAGGGAGATGATCGGTGTGGGGATGCTGTGACTCCTGGCCAGGGAGGCACCCATGTTATTTCAGTCTTGACTCTTGTGTTCTTGTGTGTCATACCTTACAGCTCTAAGAAGGCCAGTGGAAGAAACCTCAGGGCTTGTCTGTCTCTAGATTAACAATTTCTGATGCTGCAAAGAAGCCAATCAGGGGGCTTCAGTGGCTTATTGAAATACTGAGGAGCTGGAGGGCATCTCTTCTATACTCACTGATCTTCAGCCAGATGGCCATCTCGCTGTGAAAGGCAGTGAGCGTCAGGAAACAGGAACCCAGCCATCCGGGAACTTACAATCAGAGGTTGGCTTTTGAAAAAGTACCTCGACTGACTCACCTCATGCAAGGATGATCTTATGTAAAGAGCGCTTTCGTGTCACTGACACCGAGACACCTCAGTCCAAGAGTCACAGCTCTTTAGGATCCTGGGACTCGTAATAAAAAAGCAGGAACTGCCTGGTTCAGAGCACCTTAGGATGGTTATTGGCTCTGTGGCATCAATCACATGGGAGTCAGATGGTATTGCACTGGGTCCATACCCGATTCCGAGAGTGAAACTTTACGAAGGTTTGGCAAATCCCGGTATGGGAGTGTTTTCTCCAGGTTTCTTCTGTCCCCTCCCATTAACGAGGCCACCGGCATAACACAAGCTGAAGTAGGAAAGGGAACCCAATGGCTTGTCCCCTCCTTTCACAGTCCGTGATTCACCCCACGATGGCCTGGGTTTTAAAGATCTCAGGATGCTTCAATGTGAACCGTCAGGATCTGAATTCTTACCCAGCTGGCTGAAAAGCAGCAGAGTCACCCCAAAGCAATTTATTGGATAAATATAAGAAAGAGGGAGAGAGCAAGGGAACAAGAGAGTGAGAACGTGGGAGAGAGCAAGACACTCTATGCAGATGTCCAGGAAGCCCCGTGTGTTCAGCCTTGAGGTTTAATTAGTCAGATCCGTCACCTCAACCCCAGACACGTCAGAGCAGCGGTTCTCAGCCTGGCTGCACATTAGAACCCCCCGGGGAGCTTTTAAAAAAGTACAGATGCCCAAGGCCTACCACAGACTAATGAAATCTGAATCTCTGGGGCTGGTTCACAGACATCAGTATTTATTAGATTTCCCATTGCTATAGAATCAGCAGACAACTGAGAACCACTGAATTCGATTTCTGGTAGAGGATTTTGGAGGACCAGGTTGAAAAAGCCCCGCTCTTCTGAGTAGACTCCAATTCTATTGAGATATAAAACCTTGGCATGAGCAGTATCAGGCTCAGTGACCTCAACTTCTTTTTTTTTTTTGATTTTATTTATTTATTTATTTATTATTTGGTTGCACCAGGTCTTAGCTGCAGCAGGCGGGCTCCTTAGTTGCGGCATGCGGGCTCCTTAATTGTGGCATGCGAACTGTTAGTTGCAGCATGCATGTGGGATCTAGTTCCCTGACCAGGGATTGAACCCGGGCCTCCCGCGTTGGGAGCGCGGAGTCTCAACCACTGTGCCACCAGGGAAGTCCCGACCTCAACTTCTTGCTCTTCTCAACATTTTGCATTACCAAGAGAATTACTGGTTCTACGTATGCATGAACACATTTAAGTATATAGTATATAGTCATGTATCTGTGCAAAGAGATTGGTTTATCACTATGTTTCTAGAACCAAAGTACATAATGGCTTCATCTCTATCACAGAGGCATTTGCCTCCTTTTGTGACATGGGCCCTTGAAAACTCATCCTTTCCTTTATTCAGGGAACATGTGTTAAGACTGTCCTGGGGGCTGAAGTAGGTCCACAGAAGATAAGAAAACATGGTAAGCCCGTGGAGCCCAGCCAGGCTGTGGGGGACTAGGGCATAGTCGCATCCAATGAGATGGTGTAACGAGGTGTCCTGGGTGCAAATGGAGGTTTGGGACTAGACGACGGCAACAGGGAAGTGCTAGAAGAGATGACTTTCCTGAGAGTTGAGGGCTGAGGAGTAGCTTGTCTGGCAGCTCAGGGTGGAGATGGAATAGCAAGATGGGGGTAGGGTAGGCTCAGAGGCAGGAAAGAAAGAAATCACTCCCTGGGCCTCCATCTTGCCCTCATCTCTAATATACCATTAAGAAACAAGATAAAACAGGGGTGTATAATCCTGTTTCCTCCTCACACAGGAGGTCTGGACACATCACATGGGTGAGTGAGACACAATCCTTACTCTTTAGGAAATTTCAGCCTCATCGGGGGCTCAGAACGATGACCTGGATCACCATGCTTTCCTTTTTGAATGGATTTCCCCAAAAGCAGATTGTTGAATCTGCTATAATTGAATACAAGACAAACCCAGCGAGAGGAATTAAAGCACCTCATTATATATAAGTTTCCAAAACAGAGTGCCTGAGACTTCAACATGGTAATAACACCCTATGGTTGTATATCACTTTGCCATTTATTAGCATTTTTTTAATATAGTAAGTAAACTTTATTTGTTCTTCTGAGATGACACTGCCAACAGTCACAGATTTGCATACGATACAGTTATGTGTTGACTATTTACAATTTACGGTTATTAGCGTATTTGATCTTCATAAAAGCTTTGTGAGGTAGACGAGACAAGACAGGCAATATTATTCCCACTTGACCCAAAGGGCCAAGTGATGGACCTGGAGTAAGGAAGTAATGAATTGTTCTAGAACTCACACCTTCCTACTCACTATCTCATCTCTACATATTTCTTTCCTTCTGGCTGAATACCAATTTGTCACAAATGTCTCCATGTCATACCATCTAGAAAGAAGAGGAGGCTAGTCCTGGAATAACTCAATTTGAGGAGCGTGTGTTAAATTTAATTCCTAGTCCCCAATTTAGTCTCTTAGCAACCACATATATTTAGTGATGACTACTTCTCTGCCTATAAAGCACACCCCACACGCACTTGGTTTCATATGTACTCCTCGAGCTGGATCATAATTTAACTGCAGCTTTGGTCTAAAAACGCTAATGATTCTTTCATACTCAGAATCTGATTTTTCACCCTCTCTGCTATGCATATGATGTGTGAAATTCTGACACTTTCTCCTTAAAGACTTCTTTTTTCTTTAAGAGGATGATGCTAACAAAGGATATTTTTTTCCTTAAAGGTTGTTTATGGCTTTAGTAAACCTATGGGAATTTATACAGGTACAACCCTTTCAAGGAACAGTTTGACAATGGGTATCGAAAACCTAAAATACATTCTCTGTTTGACTTGCTAGTTTTTCCTCTGGAATCTGTCTTAGGGAAAGCAAATCTAAAACGCAGATCAAATTTTCTGCATAAAAATTTTCACTGATACATTATTTAGTGGACTGGTTGAGTTCAATTTTAGACAGCTATAAAATAGAATATTATGCTTCCATTAGAATAAATAATTCTTTTAGTGGTAAAATACTTATTATATTAGGTTAAGAGATCAAGTGGAACACGAATGCATGTGCGTATTACGAACCTAGCTACGTAAAACCACGTAGATGCGATGGAGACACGCCAAAATGTCAAGAGGAGCTGTATCTGGGAAGTAGCATATAGGTAAATTTTTTCTCCCATGTATATTTTTCTGCTTTTCTCAACTCTTCTGCAATGAGTATGTGTGATTCTTATAAATCAGAAAGAAATGGGCGTTTCAAGACTCTGTTTCTGTGCTGAATATAAGTTCACAAATATCTACTGTGAATATCAGCTCTAAGGATATGTTTCCGGGAGTGAAGCGAGGAGTAATGGAATCGTTCTGGCACTGGCCTCCTTGCTTCGACCCTTGATTCCCTACAGCCTGTTCTCCACACCGCAGCCAGAGGGATGCTCTTAAAATCAGAGAGCAAATTTCACTCTTCAACTCAATGTTCTCCAGTAGTTTCCCACCTCATTAAGGTGGGGTCTTTAGCAGAGCTGACAAAGCCCCGTGGCATCTGCTGCCTCCTTACTACCCACACTCCCTCTCTCCAGCCACTCAGGCCTCCGCCCTGTCCTTGCCTCAGGGCCTTTGCACTGGCTTTTCCCCTGCTTGGAAGGCTCTTCTCTCAGACATTCTCATCTCAGACATCCACCCCGCATTCCTGATCCCTCCTACTAGATACCATTTTTGCTTTTAACAGGACATATCATCTGTTAACACACTACACGCTCCACTTATTCATCATGGGCCTTAACCTGTAATTGGCAGGTCAGGAGATTGAACTCTCTAGCACACTAATACTGCGACAATGTGCAAATCTGGGGCGGGGAGCAGAGAGATGAGCACATTGTGTATCTGGCCTAACATTTGTCTATTTGTGTATTTATTACAACTGGACATGAAAAGATCCATCATACAGGTCACCGTATATGACTTAGGTCTCTACTAATTCTGTTTGTCATTGTCGAATACATTACCAACATGGCCCTAATAGAAAGATATACTTTATTTCATTAAAATTTATAGTTAGTTGTTTTTTGAATGGATAGTATATTCACATGGCTCAATAGTCCAAAGATAGAAAGGGGGATACAGTGAAAAACTTCATTTATATCCCTATCTTCCAATTATTTAGTGCCCTTCCCTAGAGACAACTACTGTTAGCAGTTTCTTATGTATTCTTTTAGAGATATTTTATCCTTAGCAAAGCAGATTCATACATAATATACACTTTCCTTTTTAACCCAAATGGTAGCATACTATACACACCACTCCATACCTTGCTTTTATTCTTAGTATATCTAGGCAATCATTCTGAATTAGTACATAAAGAGTCTCCTATTCTTTTCAAAGTGGCATATTATTCCACTGTGTACATGCATCAAAATATACTTAGCCAGTCCCATATTGGTGGATGGCTGAATGTCTGCACTGTTTCCAGTCTTTTGCCATCATAAACAACGCTTGTACATGAGTCATTTTGTACATGCGATTGTATCTGTAGAATACGTTCCCTGAAGCACACCAATTTGTCACCCTGTGCATGGATAATATTGCCACATATCTTTGGATATGAGGACACAGGGTTATAAAGATATTATCCTCCATAAATTAATGTAGTATTTCAAAGTGAGCCCAACCAAAATACTCAGAGCATCAAGTCAGCTCAGGATGCCCCTTTGCTCCATCTGCCCCAGTGGCTCCCTGCCTTGCCCAGAGAAACAGCCCAAATCTTTTCATTTGCCCACAAGGCCCTCCTTGATCATGCCCTGTTACTCCTCTGGCCTCATCTCCTTCTCATTCTCTCATTCACTTTGTTCCAGGCATACTGGCTGCCGACTTCAGGGCCTTTGTACACGTTGCTCCTACGCATCTGCATGGTTTGTTCCTTCACTTCAACCGCCATGTGCTCAATGAGCCCTGCCCTGACCACCTGGTTTTGCACTCTCCCCACTTCCTATCTTCCTTCTTTATCTTGTCTCTGTCCAACTCATTTACCACACTTTGACCCTGTTTGTATTTGACTAATTGGTCTCTCTCTCTCTCACAGCTAGAATGGAAGCATAATGTGGGCAGAGATTTTCCCTGTTCTCGTTCACTGCTGCATCCCCAGTGCTTAGATCACAGCCTGACCCATAGTGAGTGCTCATTCAACATTTATTGGTTTAAATAAACATGTGAGAATGGCTAGGAGAACTCTGGTGGGGGGAATGATTAACGGGTAAAAGGTGGTTATTAGCTTACTAAATAGTAAAACGCTATAAAGCAACAATAATGAAAACAGTTTGGTCTCTGGATGAAGAACAGATTGAGCAGAAGAACAGAACAGAGTTCAGAAACAGATCTAAATCCATATGAAAATTTAAAATATAATGAAAGTCACATATGAAATCAAAATAAGAAAAAAAGATCGATTACTCAAGAATAGTAATACCTGTCTAGTCACTTGGACAAAATAAGATGAAATCTCTATGTCTCTTACATCAGATGGACCAAAGATATACACGTAAAAAATAAATCACAAAAAATCCAACACTAAAATTGGGGGGAATTAATTTGTAATCATGGGGACAGCCTTTCTATGCAAGACACAAAATTAAGATATGTAAGAAAGGATTAATATATTTCACTAAAAATAACAAAACCCCTGCAGGAAAAATTGCCAAAAACAGAGTAAAAAGACAACACATACTATTGAAAATTTTGCAAGCTATATGACTTACGACTAATTTCCTAAAGTTACAAAAAGCTCTTATAAATCAATAAGAAAAAGGTAAAGACACTAACAGAAAAATGAGACAGGACATGAATCAGCAGTTCTCAGAACAAGAAATCCCAATGGCCAATAAATAGTGACAAAATGCTTACTTTCATTTATGACTTTAAAAATGCAAATTCAAATATCAAGAAAATACATTTTTTCAATATCAGATGGGCAAAGATCCAGCAATTTGCTAATAGTTGCTACAGGCAAGGAAGAGAAGTCCGTGCTCTCACCCACTGTTGGGGGAGGGTAATTTCAAGCGACCTCTTTGCAGAGCACTTTGGCAACTTCTGTGAAAATTAAAGCTAGACATGCTCTTTGATCCAGCACTTCCACATCTAGGAATCTGTACTATAGAGACAAGTGAAAAAAGATGTATATTCAAGGATATACACTGTAGCACTGTTTGCATTAAAAAAATAAAAATCTAATTGTCCAATAAGGAAACACTGATTAAATAAACTATTCTGCATCCATACAATGGAATACTCTATAGCCATTCAGTAAATGACCTGGGATCTTATATGCAATTATGTGATGTAAGATATAGTAAATGCAAACAACATGTGTAGTGTATTTCCATTTGTAATAGAATATATATCCGTATATATTATTGTACATGTATAAAAAACTTTCTGGAAAGATCCATAATGTTACTTCTGGGTAGTGGGAGTTGGGTCTATCTCGGGGGAGAGAAAACTTTGCCTCTCATTTTATAGCCCCTTTCTGGTCCTCATTTCTTACAATGTGCATGTGTTACATGTATTATAACAATAAAAAAAAAAGCAGTTAAATTACACTCTAAAAATTGTCCTAATTGTAGAGGACTGAAGTTCAACTATGGAAGACAGTTTACTCCTCACTCATATTATCTTTGTTAGTAATAACAAAAAGAGCTTTGCAGAGGCTGGAAGCTGGAATCAAAAGAGAATCCATGAAATAAAGATCAAAGTCCACGAGGTCATATGAGGATATCTTCATCTCCCAACTAAAGTAACATCCCCACTTTCCAATCAAAAGACATAGAGGGACTTCCCTGGTGGTGCAGTGGTTAAGAAGCTGCCTGCCAATGCGGGGGACACGGGTTGGAGCCCTGGTCTGGGAAGATCCCACTTAGCCGCGGAGCAGCTAAGTCCGTGCGCCACAACTACTGGCCTGCGCTCTAGAGCCTGTGAGCCACAACTACTAAGCCAGCGCACCTACAGCCCTTGCTCCGCAACAAGAGAAGCCACCACAATGAGAAGCCCGTGCACTGCAACGAAGAGTGGCCCCTGCTCGCTGCAACTAGAGAAAGCCCGCACGCAGCAACGAAGACCCAATGCAGCCAAAAATTAAAAAAAAAAAAAAAAAAGACATAAATGATTAGCCCCAAGCATACTGTAGACTGTGACAGCCAGGTTTGCATTCTCAATCTATTACTACAGGGTGACCTAGGAAAGTTATTTAATCCCTCTCCATCTATAAGCTATATATAGCTTATAGTTATTAAGCTATATATGAGGCAAACCCTAAATAACAGTGGTTTAAAAGAGAGTATTTTTCCCTCTCACAAAAGGTAATTCCAAAAAAAATTAATAATTCCAGAGTTGTGCACTGCAGGGCTGGCATGGCGGCTCCATGATCATCAGGGACCTAAGCCCTTGCACCTTCCTGCTCCATCCTCCTAGCAAGTGGCTTCCATCTCAAGGTTACCTCGTGATTTACGGTGGCACCTGGAGCTCCTGCCATCATGCTAGAATTCCAAATAGCAGGAAGGTGTAAGAAAGAAAGGTCAAAAAGTGTAACTCTTGATTGATTTAGCTTTCTTTAAGCAACCTCACAAGAAGTCCCACATAACACTTCTGCTTAGCTCTTACTGGCCAAAACATGGTCACATGACCACACCTAGCTGCAAGGAAGACTGGGAAATGTGGTCTTTTAGTTGATCATAGTTTTACCCTGAAGGAATCCAGTGTTCTATTATTCAGGAAAAAGGGGAGAACAGATATTAGGTGATAATTTGCAGGCTTTTCAAACTCTCTAAGTACAGTTTCATTTGCAAAAGAAGACTAATAACAAGTGTTTCAGGGCTGAGGTCAGGCTTAAAAGAAATAAAGGCTGTAATGCGTTGCACATAGTAGGTGCTTTATTGACACTTGATTCCTTCCTTTCCCCTTTCCTTATTGACTTTCACTGTCATTGTTTCATCTGAGAAAGTAAGCAAGAAGAATGCAATATTGGTTATATCATTTTTCCAACCTGAGTCTTGAGTTTTCATTTATATTCAGCACAAGTGATTAATTCTAGTTAAAGAAAAGGTTTGTCTGCCACACTCTTTGTGTGAATATTGTTCGAATTTGTTTTCAAAATTTTTATTTAAAAAAAATTTTTGGCCACACCACGTGGCACACGGAATCTTAGTTCCCCAGTCAGGGATTGAACCAGCACCCCTTGCAGTGGAAGCACAGGTCTTAACCACTGGACCACCAGGGAAGTCCCAAAAAGTTTTTTGAATTTTATTTTTGAAATTGATGCAGTATGACACTGTCTGCATTAGATGGGTTATGTTGGGGGTGTGGAGAATTATATGTAAATCGTCAGAGGCAAGGCAGTATGAAAAAGTGGGTAAGAACATAAGCTGTGGAGTCAGGATTCTGGGTTTTACTCTTTGATCACTCCATTCTAGCTCTGTCACTCTGCAGAACTTACCCACCTATAAATGGGATAAAAATAGGACGTGCTGCATAAAGTTGCTGTGAGGCTGAAAAGCGGTGATGCAGGCAAACTGCTTAGTGCAGCACCTGGCGCATAGTGGGTACTCAACAGGTGTTTGTTTTATGGAGTGGGGGGCACTTGTTCTGCCCTCCGCATATTTCCATAAGGGGAGAGAATTTCCATTCCATTTTCAAAAAGTGTAGTAGGCAGAATTCCAATATGTCTGCCTCCTAGTGAACACATGTTATATAATCCCCTCCCCTCAAGTTCAGGCAGACCCTATGAATATGACAGAATATCTCTTCTGTGATTAGGTTGCATTATATGGCAAAGGTAAAGGAATTTTGCAGATGTAATTAAGGTCCCTGATCAGTTGACTTTGAGTAAATAAAAACAGAGATTATCCTGGGAAGGCCGACCTAATTAATGGAGCCCTTTAAAATAAGAATTCTCTTTCTGGACTTAAAGAAAACTGCACTATTGTGGAGAGGGTCACATGGCAGGGAGTTGTGGACAGCCTCTAGGAGGAGAAAATGGTTCCTGGATGACAGACAGCAAGAAAACTAAGACTTCAGTTCTGTAACTGCAAGGAACTGAATTCTACCAACAACTAGTGAGCAGGGAAGAGCATTCCAAGCCTGTGATGAGGATGCAGGCCAGCGAAAACTTTGATTTCAACCCTGTGAGACCCTGAGCAGAGAACCCAGTAACACTGTGCCCAGAGTCCTGACCCATAATAAATTTTTGTTGTATTAAACTGCTTAGTTTGCGGTAATTTGTTACATAGCTCTAGAGAACTAATACAGGGGATGATATAGCTTGATTCCTCGGGATCAGGGGTCAGCCAACTATGGCCTCACCCATATGCCAAATCCAGCCCACCACCTGATGTTTTGTTTGTTTGTTTTTAATGCTTACTGGTACTTTTTGCATTAAAAGGAACTACAAATGTGTTATTAAGGTTTCCACTTTAAATGTACAATTTTACCTCATTTTATTTATAAGGAATTGTTACAGAAAATGCAAATATCAATATTTGAAAAATATATTCCATTACACGGACTCCAAAGAAACAATGCTGCTAAGCGCCATGGTCCTATATGATGCTCTCGCCCCACACTGAGCACCACCCGGAACAGCTTGGAAGCCAAGGTGATCAACCTAAATGTGTGCCTGCACTTTCGGCCCAACCCTCCCCCTGGGTATAGCATACAGGTATGTCATGGTAACAGCAACACATCTGCCATAAAAGGACATTAAGTCATTAAGCCGAGCAGGCTGCCAACTCAAGACTCCCTAGCTACAGAAAACCAATGTTGTCAGTTGTAACAGGTTAACATATTATTTATGCCACACAAAAAAGTAACTGTACAGGCAATGATCTTCCAAAGAAAATCTCTAAGGCATCTATGATAACTTCTGGAAATTTAATAAGTGTTTAGTCAAATAATCAGTTCTTCACTAAATTACTTCCACAAAATGAGAATGTGGCTTCCAAACCCCTTTAGAAAGTTATTTGTCCTTGGCTTCCTCCTCTCCCTGGTGGGGCTGGGGAACTTTGGCCACCACCTGATTTTGTAAATAAAAAGTTTCATTGGCACATAGCCATGCCCATTTGTTTACATATGGTCTATGTATCTATGTCTGCTTTTGCACTAGAGCTGAGTAGTTGCAATGCCTAATATGTTAACTATCTGGTTCTTTATAGAAAAAGTTTGCTGACCCCTACTCTAGAAGAAGACCTTGGATAAATACTTGAGAACAAGTAGCTTACTTGGGTGGCAATAGCTAGAAACACTAGAGAGTGGGGAGTGAGATGGGTAAGGAAGACAGCCAATAAAGAGTGTATTTTTCAAAGAGTCAGTTACAAGGGAATCCCCATAAGGCTTTCAGCTGATTTCTCCACGAAAACTTTGCAAGACAGAAGACAGTGGCAAAATATATTCAAAATCCTGAACGGGAAAAGCCTGCAACCTAGAATACTCTACTCAGCAAGATTATCATTTAGAATAGGAGAGACAAAGAATCTCAGACAAGCAAAAACTAAAAGAATACAGCAGTACTAAACCTATCCTAAAAGAAATATTGAAAGGTCTTCTCTAAATAGAAAAGAAGCAAGAATCTATAGGAAAGGGAAAATCACAGTAGGAAAGGCAAATATAGAAAAAGACTGAAGATCACTTAAGCAAGCCAGTACATAAATTAAAAAACAATCAAGAAATTTTGTAAAGGTGATTATAAACACAATGAACAGCAAAGGATAAACATGAAGATGTAAAAGAGAACATCAAAATCACCAAATGTGGGGAGGGGAGTAAGAGAATGTAGATTTTTTAGAATGTGTTTGAACTTATATGACTATCGGTTTAAAGCAAGTATATATAGTTATGCGTTAACATACTTGAAAAACAGGGCAACCACAAATTGAAAACATACAATAGATTCACAAAAACCAAAAAGAAAGGAATTCAAGCATAATACAAAAGAAAACCATCAAACCACAAAAGGAAAAGAAGAAAAGAACAAAGAAGAAATACAAAATCAACTGGAAAACAAGGTTTAAAATGGCAATCAATACATACATATCAATAATGACTTTAAAAGCCAATGGACTAAATGCTCCAATCAAAAGACAAAGAGTGGAAGACTGTATAATAAAACAAGAGCCTACAATATGCTGCCTACAAGAGACCCACTTTAGGGAGAAAGACACACATAGGTTGAAAGTAAGAGGATTGTAAAAGATATTTCATGCAAATGGTCATGACAAAAAGCAGGGGTAGCAATACTCATATCAGACAAAATAGACTTTAAAACAAGGGCTACAAAAAAAGACAAAGCAGGACACTATACAATGATAAAACAATCAATACTCATTAACATATATGCGCCCAATATAGGAGCATCTAAATAAATAAAACAAACACTAAGACACATAAAGTGAGAAACTGATGGAAATACAATAATAGGAGACTTTAACAACCCATTGGCATCAATGGACAGATCTTCCAGAAGGAACATCAATAAGGCAACAGAGATCCTAAATGACACAATAGAACAGTTAGACTTAATTGATATCTACAGGACACTACATTCAAAAAAACCAGAATACACATTCTTTTCAGGTACACATGGAACATTCTCTAGGATAGACCACATACTAGGACACAAAACACACCTCAACAAATTTAAGAGGATAGAAGTTATTTCAAGCATCTTTTCTGACCACAATGGCATGAAACTAGAAATCAACCACAGAAAGAAAAATGAGAAAAAAATGATTACATGGAGACTAAACAACATGCTACTAAGAAACCAATGGGTCAACGATGAAATCAAAGAGGAAATAAAAAAATACCTTGAGACAAATGACAACAAAAACACAACCCTACAAAATCTATGGGATGTACCAAAGCAGTCCTAAGAGGGAAGTTCACAGTAATAAAGGCCTTCCTCAAAAAACAAGAAAAATCACAAATAAACAACCTAACCTACAACTTAAAGGAATTAGAAAAAGAAGAACAAACAAAGCCTAAAGTCAGCAGAAGGAAGGAAATACTAAAGATCAGACCGGAAATAAATAAAACAGAGATAAAAATGACAGAAAAAAAATCAGTAAAACCAAGAGCTGTCTTTTTTAAAGGATAAACAAAATCGACAAACCTCTAGCCAGGCTCACCAAGAAGAAAACAGAGAGGACGCAAATAAACAAAATAAAAAATGAAAGAGGAGAAATAACAATTGATACTGCAGAAATAAAAAAAATCATAAGAAAATACTATGAACAGTTTTATGCCAACAAAATGGACAACCTAGAAGAAAAGGACAAGTTTCTAGAAACATACAGCCTGCCAAAACTGAATCAAGAAGAAACAGACAATTTAACAGACTAATCACTAGAAGTGAAATAGAATTTGTAATTTAAAAAACTCGCTGAAAACAAAAGTCCAGGACTGGATGGCTTCACTGGAGAATTCTACCAGACATACAAAGAAGAACTTATACCGCCCCTTCTCAAACTCTTCCAAAAGACTGAAGAGGAAGGAACACTCCCAAGGTCATTCTATGAAGCCACCATCACGCTGATACCAAAACCAGAAAAAGACACTACCAAAAAAGAAAATTACAGGCCAATATCTTTGATGAATATAGATGCAAAGATACTCAACAAAATATTATCAAACTGAATCCAACAACACATAAAAAGCATCATACACCATGATCAAGTTGGATTTATTCCTGGGTCACAAGGAGGGTTCAACATATGCAAACCTATCAGTGTGATACACCACATCAACAAAAGAAAAGACAAAAACCACATGATCATCTCAATAGATGTAGAAAAAGCATTTTATAAAATTCAACATCCATTCATGATAAAAACTCTCACCAAAGTGGGTACATCAACAAAAGAAAAGACAAAAACCACATGATCATCTCAATAGATGTAGAAAAAGCATTTTATAAAATTCAACATCCATTCATGATAAAAACTCTCACCAAAGTGGGTATAAAGGTAACACAGCTCAACAATAATAAAAGTCATTTATGACAAACCCACAGCCAATAAAATACTCAATGGTGAAAAACTGAAAGCCTTCCTGCTAAATTCTGGAATAAGACAAGGATGCCCACTCTCACCACGTCTATTCAACATAGTATTGGAAATCCTAGTCACAGCAATCAGACAAGAAAAAGAAATAAAACGTATCCAAGTTGGAAGGGAAGAGGTAAAATTGTCATTATATGCAAATGACATGAAACTCTATATAGAAAACCCTAAAGACTCCACACAAAAACTTTTAGAACTAATTAAATGAATTCAGCAAGGTAGCAGGATACAAGATCAATATATAGAAATCTGTTGCATTTCTTTATACTAACAATGAAATATCAGAAAGAGAATATTTTCAAAAATCCCATTTAAAATTATTTCAAAAACAAAACAAAACAAAACCAACCTAGGAATAAACCTAACCAAGGAGGTGAAAGATTGAGGACTATGAAACATTGATAAAGGAAACTGAAGGTGATTCAAAGAAATGAAAAGATATCCCATGCTCTTAATTGGAAGAATAAATATTGTTAAAATGGCCATATTACCCAAAGCAATTTACAGACTTAATGTGATCCCTATCAAATTACCCATGACATTTTTCACAGAACTAGAACAAATAACCTTAAAATTGACATGTCACCACAAAAGACCCAGAATTGCCAAAGCAATCCTGAGAAAAAAGAATAAAGCTGAAGGCATAACCCTCCCAGACTTCAGACAATAGTACAAAGCTACAGTAATCAAAATAGTGTGGTACTGGCACCAAAGACAGACATATGTATCAATGGAACAGAATAGAGAATCTAGAAATAAATGCACACAACTACAGTCGATTAATCTTTAACAAAAGAGGCAGGAATATACAATTGGGAAAAGACAGTCTCTTCAGCAAGTGGTAATGGGAAAGCTGGACAGCTGCATGTAAATCAATGAATTTAGAACACTCCCTTACACCATACACAAAAATAAACTCAAAATGGCTTAAAGACTTAAATATAAGACATGACCCCATAAAACTCCTAAAAGAGAACACAGGCAAAACATTCTCTGACATAAATCGTAGCAATGTTTTCTTAGGTCAGTCTCCCAAGGCAAAAGAAATGAAAGCAAAAACATACAAATGGGACCTAATCAAACGTATAAGCTTTTGCACAGCAAAGGAAGCCATAAAGAAAATGAAAAGACAACCCATGGACCGGGAGAAAATATTTGCAAATGATGCGACCAACAAGGGCTTAATTTTTAAAATATACACACATCTCATACAACTCAATATCAAAAAAACAAAACACCCAATCAAAAAACGGTCAGAAGACCTAAACAGACTTTTCTCCAAAGAAGACATACAGATGGCCAATAGACACATGAAAAGATGCTCCACATCGCAAACTATTAGAGAAATGCAAATCAAAACCACAAAGAGGTATCACCTCACACCAGTCAAAATGGCTATCATCAAAAAACCTACAAATAATAAATGCTGAAGAGGGTGTGGATAAACGGGAACCCTTGTACACTGTTGGTGGGAATGCAAATTGGTGCAGTCACTATGGAAAATAGTATGGAGGTTCCTTAAAAAACTAAAAAAAATGTTACCATAGGATCCAGCAATCCCACTCCTGGGCATATACCCAGAAAAGATGGAAACTCTAATTTGAAAAGATACATGCACCCCAGTGTTTATAGCAGCACTATTTACAATAGCCAAGACATGGATGCAAACTAAGTGTCCATCGACAGATGAATGGATAAAGAAGATGTGGCATATATATACAATGGAATATTACTCAGCCATAAAAAAGAATGAAATATTGCCATTTGCAGCAACAAGGATGGAACTAGAGATTATCAGACTAAGTGAAGTAATTCAGACCAAGAAAGACAAATATTATATGATATCATTTATATGTGGAATCTAAAAAATAATACAAATGAACTTATTTAGAAAACAGAAACAGGCTCATAGACATAGAAAGCAAACTGATGGTTACCAAAGGGGAGAGGGAGGGGAGGGATCAGTTAGGAGTATGGGACTAACAGATACACACCACTATATATAAAACAGATAACAAGGATTTACCGTATAGCACAGGGAACTATGTTTTATAAATATGTGTGTGTGAGAATCACTTTGCTGTACACCTGAAACTAACACAATATTGTTAACCCACTATAGTTCAATTAAAAAAAGAAGAGTATGTTATTGAGTCGGCCGACTATCATTGCGGGTGACTGGGATTTAATCCCACCAGAAAGCTCTGTGAAGCATCAGAGAACATGTACCACAGAGTTATCTATGTGATGGGCAAGGGAGCAAGGGTATTCAACTCCCATCAGTTACTGGTTGTGGGCTGCTGCTTCCCTCACTTTGGAGAAATCCCTTGAGCAAAAAGATAGCAATACAGGCAGTTGGAAGTCAGCCTTGAGTGGTAAATCCTGATGGATAGAGGCAGGGCAGGAACAGGGTCTGCTACAGGAGGGAAAAGGACATGTGGACAAGTCCAGCTTCTCTCCACGCCCCCGCCTGACTAATCATCTCTCCCCAGAGAAGGAGTGGCACATCCGTTTGGTGAATTTGGAAGAAGAAGATGAACATGCTTGGCTCAGGGTTTCTTGAGTTATTTCTCTTTCAGATTTGCTTGCCCACATAGAGGGTCCATAGAGTAGGTCTGCTCTCCACTACGAGAGGAGCTGCTTATGGGGTGAGCGTTGCCCCAGAAAGAGTGGAGCCCAGAGTTCAAATCAGTGGGAATGTATTGGGAAGTCCACTTGCCCCTGGATTTAAGGCCACATTCTTCAATCATCTCTTCAGTAACAAAGTTGATATTTCCATCTCCATCGGTTGGACTCCTAAATTTATTTCTCACTTGGTTCTGAACTTGGGTGGAAAGAGGGTGGCAATTGATCAGGCTCTTAAACACGACAGATAATTATTATTTCTATGCACTAACTTACTTCCTTAGGTTCTTAACACAACCTAACAAATTACTGTGAAAGACTGAAACAATGCCCAATTTGTGGAACGGGTGTCTTGCGGCTATAGTTATTCAGTACATTTATTTCCTTATATGAAACAAGACTAAGTACAGAATATAGAATGTTGTATCAAAAATCTGTTTTTCTAATTAGTACACAAAACTGTTTTGCTGGAAACATGACAGAAAAGTTCTATGTGCTGGAAAATGCTCATGATGGATTAATATTCTTCTTTTCATCACTTGGGCAACAATCGCCTTTTGTGAGCCAAAGAGACATATCATATTCTAAAACAGAAATAACAGATGTGCATGTCCACCATCAAGAGAGACTTGCACAGGGAGTGCCATTTACCCCAGGGAAAGCAGAAGGAATCACAGATGAGAGAACAGTAATGCCTTTTATGGTTTCTTTTTAGAAACTTGATTTTTATACGCCTTTGCTTTTCACTGCATGCATGGTTACAACGAGATTCTCTGCTACTTGTGTTGCTTCTATTTGGTAACTACTTCCATTTCTACTGTACTTAAAAAAAAAAACAGCTTGAATCATCTCACGAAATGGTTCTAACAGAAAACAGAAAGTAACTATGTGTAGGGAAATAGAAAAGTCAGACAAAGTAAGTTACTATAAACGTGATTAAGGGGAGCAGAGGATGTGCGCTGATGATGGGAGGAAGTTACCATGGCTGCTCTCCATCTTGAACAGCCCAGGTCCTGACTGTCCTGACATAGGGCTTTCTCACAGTATGGCTGAAGGGTGCATGTATCAGAAAGGATTAGGTGTAGCTGTAGGTAGCAAAGACCCGAAATCAGAAGAGGTCAAGGAGATAGAAATTTACTTCTGTCACGTAAAAGTCAAGACAGGGTGGTCCAGAGCTGATCCAGACTCCTTTCATCTCACTGCTCCCCAACCCCCAGGGTGTTGTGACCTTCCACCTACGGTCTAACATGAAGGTCAGGACACCAGCCACCACACTGGAACTCTGGGCAGTAGGAGAGTGAAGGGATGAAGAAGGAAGCTGCACAATGGCATGTGCCAGCTGTATTTTAAAGGAGGTATCTGGCAGCAACCATGGGACCTCATTAGCCAGGACACAGTCACATGGCCACACCCAATCGCAAGGTATGCTGGGAAATGTAGTCTTTCCATGCATCCAGCTAAAAATCAGGGTTTCTATTACTATGGAAGAAAGAAGGTTGCAGGGGCTTCCCTGGTGGCGCAGTGGTTGAGAGTCCGCCTGCCGATGCAGGGGACACGGGTTCGTGCCCCGGTACCGGGAAGATCCCACCCACCGCGGAGTGGCTGGGCCCGTGAGCCATGGCCGATGAGCCTGCGCATCTGCAGCCTGTGCTCCGCAACGGGAGAGGCCACAACAGTGAGAGGCCCACGTACCGCAAAAATAAATAAATAAAATTAAAAAAAAAAAAAAAGGTTGCATATTGTGGTACAACTGGCAGTCTCTGCCACAGTGAGACAGAAATTGATCAGTGGGATGTGTCCTCCATGTGTTGTTCCCAAATGCTGGTCCTTAGAACCAGTGCCAACCCACAGCGAAGTGTTCACTGGGCTCTGCTGAAATGTAAGCAAGTTTGTGCAATGTGGTGATTTTTTAATAGTCTTTTTAAAAAGCGACTGTCCATGGGAACTTCTGTGGAGCTCCCTGAGACACCGTCTCCTTCTGCCACCCTCAGACACATGGGGAACAGCCGGTGGTGCCTATGACTGGCTGCCCGAGACCCCTCTGCCAGAGACCATGGGGCCATATTTTTCTGGGGTCTTGTTCCCGCCTCCTCTAGGAATCCTGTGTGGGATTGGTATTAGTTAGAAGGCTTTCGGCGGCATGTCGAGAGGCAGAAAGTATGGACTGAATCATCTCACATGACAAGAAGGTTGGAAGTAGACAGGCTAATTCTCTGCCATTCTCTTGGCTTCCCTCTCTTCGTCCTAAAATACTTGCTGCGGCGCTAAGTATCACATTCTCCCGTGACTGCATCCAAAGCAGGAAGCAGTGGTCCTCTGCTTTCTCTCGAGGAGGAAAAACCTTTCTGGAACCCTGCTCCTTAACAACTCACTGGGCAGAACTGGGACACAGGGCACCCCCAAAACCGCCGACTGGCAAAGAGCAGGATTACCTTGGCTGGTTTAGAACAAGCGTGATTCATTCCCTGGGGCTCAGCACCTTGTTACAGCATCAACCAATGGTGTCTGCCACAGCTTCTGTCTGTCCTCTGTCTGCTCCAGGCTCTTCTGAGGGAGGGGGTGTAAAACCCAAAATGTATCTCTGCACGTATAACTGCCCCTCAGCCAATTCCCTCCCTCCTGGGAATTATCTAGTGGGGCAGAGTGGCTGAGAGAGGGTGACAAAGCACTGCTTTAATTTATCTCATATTCTCCACCATCAATGGTATTTGCACACACGAGTTCCATTTATCCCTTCTGAGTGTGAGGCTTTTGGAACTCAAAAACCCATAGATGACTCAGCTTCTCTATTTCAGGTCCTCATCCCTTCCCTGAGTTAATGAATGACTGGGTAGGGTAGGGTGACAGGGGAGAATATTTTTTCGTCATACTCATCTGTGTCCCCAGGATAGCCTGCAGCTCCTTGAGGGCAGAAGCTTGGTTTTGTACCCCTGGCATGTGACTGTCAGTGAAAACTCAGGCAATACAGACCTCTCAGGGGCAGGAAAGGGAGCTGTCAAATAAGCCAACAGATTTGAACACTAACCTGTGCATTCACAAGTCAAGTGAGATGACATTTTAGGTCCCCCGAACTTTCTGATTTTCCTGAAAGGGAATATCTAGATCAGAGAGATGAGGTGTACCAGCTTAAGCCAAGATAACTAGAATATGATCTGAGTCACTACAGGAGTAATAAGTCATGCCTGTTTCACACATGAAGGGCATGGAAAGAAAGTGTTAGAGTTGAAAAGTGTTCAAGATGGGAGGGACCATCTCCAGTGCTATGACGCCCTACAGAAAGGTGGTAGAACTGGGTTACAGAATCCCTTGAATTTGTGCCAACTGTTACACTCCGAGTTAAGAGCAGCTTCAGAGGTAAAGCTTATTTACTAAGAACAAAGCTCGTAACACGGAGGATAGGGAAGCTATTGACTATATTCGGTAGAAACTTAGCAAAATGTTGAGATGTTCAAAGACTGGAGTTATAGAGATTTAGTGCAAAATTTCCTTCTCACTGTAGATAAGACCTTCTTTATATATATTTTTAGCATTTTTATAACAGCTTTATAGAGATATAACTCACATACCATATGACTCAGCGATCTAAAATGTACCATTTAATGGCTTTTAGTATATTCAGAGACGTGCAACCATCGCCACGATCAATTTTTGAACATTTTCATCACCCCCCTCCAAAGAAACCCCACACTCATTACCATTCCCTTTCCCCCTCAATCTCCTTAGCCCCTGGCAAACGCCAATCTACTTTCTGTCTGTATGGGATCTGCCTATTCTGGACATTGCATATGGATGGATTACATAATAGTCAGATACTGTAAGTGGCCATGAATTTCATCATCCTCATAAGTAGTATTGCTACAGTTACACAGACTAGAGAGAGCCACATTTGTCACTAAATGGGCACAATCACATAATCAGGCCATTGTCAAGGCATATATGAAAAAAGTTGAGACAACCATTAATTCCTTTAGTAGAATATCTGAGCTATTTGAAAATTAATAGTAGTATGATAAGATCATATATATATTTTAAATTTTATTAAAAAAATTTTTTTTGGCCGTGCCACATATCTTGTGGGATCTTAGTTCCCCGACCAGGGATCGAACCCAGGCACGTGGCAGTGGAAGCACAGGCTCCTAACCACTGGACCGCCAGGGAAGTCCCAAGATCATATTTTTTACTTGTAGTATTATTAGTGTTGCTTTTTCTTTCTTTTTTTTTTTTGTGGTACGCGGGCCTCTCACTGTTGTGGCCTCTCCCGTTGTGGAGCACAGGCTCCGGACGCACAGGCTCAGCGGCCATGGCTCACGGGCCCAGCCGCTCCGTGGCATGTGGGATCTTCCTGGACCGGGGCACGAACCCGTGTCCCCTGCATCGGCAGGCGGACTCTCAACCACTGCGCCACCAGGGAAGCCCTTAGTGTTGCTTTTTAAAAATTGTTGTTCTTGGTATTTCCTCCTGCCAATTTGTACACGCAAGCCCTGCCATTCTGCCTGTTCTCATTACCAAGGGAAGGCTTGAAATGCAGAAAGAAGAACGATGAAGAACCTCTTCATTGCGCTGTTTGGTGGCACTGCGGAGGTCCGGCGTGCACTGGCATGGGCCCGCATCCCCCGGGAGGGAGGGGCGCTTTGGTCTTATGTGCATAAAGCTGCCATATGGGCTGGCAGCAGCCCTTCCCTTAGCTGAGAATGGAAAGGGTTTAGGTTTAGGCAGTAGACAGGAGAATGCTTGGGTCAGAATCAGGCTTCACCAAAAGACCCCACACATAGATGTCAGAGGGCCTCACAGAGGTGAGATCATACCTTTTCCCCCTTTAAAAACATCTGTTTGCTTCTCGGTGCATATGGTACAGATCTATACTCATTTCCCCCAATGATGACTGCCAACCAGTACTGTCCAATAGAACCTCGTGTGATGCTGGAAGTGTTCCACTCTGTGCTGTCCACGTTGCAGTGGAGCACCTGAAATGTGGCCCATGTGACTGAGGAACTGCATTTTCAATTTTAAGCAATTTAAGGTTAGATGCCACACTTGGCTCCTGGCCGCTGGACTGGACAGTGCCGACACTGAACACTTCCATCATCGAAGACAGTTCTATTAGACGGCATTGTTCCTTCAGAAAGCAGCCCTCACACAGGGTTTGGCATGGATTTGGAAGGATAAGGGAGTGGGAAGGTGAGACAGGAAAGGAAGGCATGTCCGCACTCTGGGAGCCAGTGTAGAGCACACACCGATTATCTCAGAATCACCCCGCCAGAGAGGTAAAGGAGTCAGTGTGTTTCTCCACCAAATCCCATCAGTCATTGACTGAGCATTGATTGAGGGGTGTTCATTCCTGGGCACTTCCACCTGCTCAGGGCGTGGACTCAGAAGGCTCTGTAGCCAGAGGGAGCCTTCCGGTCGGGTCATGCAGGGCAGTGGTTAGGGTTGCCAAGGCCTGAGTGCTTGGGGCATGGACACTGCCTGCCTCTGCCACTCCTGACCCGAGTGTGCTCTCCAGATACTACTGTAATATGTCACGCATATCCTTAAGGACACTTCTGCATCTATAAATAGAAGTACATATATGTAAAAACATGTTTGTTTGTTTTTTTCATTTATACAGACGGGACCATTCCATACATACTCTTCTGCACTTTGCTTTTTGCACTTAATAGTACAGTGTATCCTGGAGATATTTCCTTGTAGTCATTTCCTTAATTTCCTCCGCTTGGCTGTCTTCATCACGAAAAAGTTCGGACTTAAAGAGAAAAAGAGCTGCAATGGCTTGGCTGAAAGAATGCAAAGAGATTTGTGTTTAGCTTATGGATTTAGAAGGCAAGCTGTTTGTTGAGACTGCAGAGCTTCGTTCAAGGCATTTCAGGATGGCGTGATTTTCCCGTTAAAAACAAATGGGAATTTGCTTGGTGATAAACTCAGGCAGTGTGTGGGCTGATGAGGCAGTGGAGGATGCAATCAATGGATTAACCTCCTGGGATGACTGCAGCAGCAGCAGCAGCAGCAGCAGTCTCCGGGGTCGGGCATCTGCAGCCTGCCCTGCACAGAGGCATCGGGAGTCCCGGGTTCAGGCTTGAGCTCTGCCACTGACTTGCTGGGTCACTGTTGAAGCCTCTGGACTTCTCAGAGCCTCTGTTTTCATGTCTATTACGTGAACATGGTCACGCCTATCCTAGTCTCTCTCAACGGGTTTGATGCATGGACCGCCAGGGGTTGCAAACCCAAATGCCTTCAGGGGCTACGTAGGCAAGTACTTGAGTCAAGCGAGGATGCTGTAAGTAATATAGTTAAGAAGGAAATAAATCACACTCACATCCCATCTCCCAGATCTAAATCTTTAAACTAATATCATACTAACCTGGCCAAACAAAGCGTATCTGTGGGCTACTTGCAGCCCTTCAGCAAGAGTGTGCATCCTATAAATTTGAGTTATGATTTCCAGGTAGAGGAGATGGCACTGCTCTGACCGTTTACTAAGCCGCATCCTATTGAGCCTTTCGGAAGCTGCATCTCCCTCTTCAGCCGTCCCTTTCTGCACCAGTCAGGAGAAGTTAGGTTGGGCTGTGCGAGTCACTCTAAAAGGTCATGGCTTTAAACAGCAAAGGTTTATTTCCTGCTCACTCTCCATGGCCCTTGTGGGACTGCACTACCATGTGGGCGGCTGCAGGCTGAACTCCACAGCCTCACGCACGCAGACTGACGGGGCTCACCGTCCAGGGCCTCACGTCATCCAAGCACTAGCATTGCTGGGGCCAAGGAAAAAGGAATCATTGTGCACAGGCTCTGAAAAGCTTCTGCTTGCATTTCATTGGCCAAAGCAATCACGTGGCTTGGCTACCCTCCAGTCTTACGTTGCGTGGAAGGAGGACTGGAAATAGCTGTGCACGGCACTGATGAGGCACACACCCCTTCAGATGTCCAACCAACTGCGTGCATCCCTTTCTTCCATTTCTACAGTTCGATGGGTATGGACATCCCCCATTTGGCTAAGCTCTTTTTCTCACAGTTTTGTAAGCGTGAAGACTGACATTCACTGAGCCTCCAGGCTGCTGCTCCTTCCTTGTTGTCACGGCACTCAATACCTGAGCTCACGATAGCCAGAGCGGTGCCATAGTGGTGGAACTGTCCCTTTTCCAGCTTCTGCTAGAACCAGAGGTCCTTAGAGGTATCCATTCTCTGGCAGGTTTTCAAAAGACTTAGCTTTTTTTTTTTCCCGAGCAGTTTTAGGTTTACAGTAAAATTGAGAGGAAGGTACAGATCTCCTTACAGCCCGTGCCTCCACATATGCACAGCCTCCCCATTAACAACATCTCTCACTAGAGTGGTACCTTTGTTACCAAGGATAAACCTACACTGACACATACTGTCATCCAAAGTCCACAGCTTTCCTTAGGGTTCAGTCTTGGTGTTGGACATTCTATGGGTTTGGACAAATGTATGATGACATCTATCCATCACTGTAATATCACAGAGTATTTTCACTGCACTAAAATTTCTCTGTGCTGTATCTAGTCATTGCCCCCACCACTCCCACCAGCAAACATTGATCTTTTAACTGTGTCCAAAATTTTGCCTTTTCCAGAATGTCACATAGTTGGAATCGCACAGTACATGCCTTTTCGGATTGGCTTCTTTCACTTAGTAATGTGCATTTAAGGTTCCCCCATGTCTTTTCCTGGACCACTGGATCGTTTCTTTTTAGTGCTGAATAATACTGTGTTGTCTGGATGTACCACAGTTTATCCATTCACCTACTGAAGGACATGGTGGCTGCTTCCAACTTTGGGCAATTATGAATCAAGCTGCTACAAACATCCATGGGCAGGTTTTTGTGTGGACATAACTTTTCAACTCCTTTGGGTAAATACCAATATATTGCTGGACTGACTGTATGGTAAGAGTACATTTAGTCTTGTAAGAAACCACCAAACTGTGTTTCAAAGTAGCTGTACGATTTTGCGTTCCCAACAGCAATGAATGAGAGTTCCTTTCGCTCTGCGTCCTTATCAGCAGGTGGTGTTGTGAGTGGCCTAGGCTGTGGCCATTCTCTAACAGATGTGAAGTGGTATCTCATTACTGTTTTAATCTGCATTTTTCTGATGTGTATATTTACGTGATGACATATGATGTAGAACATCTTTTCATATGCTTACTTGCCATCTGTGTATCTTCTCTGTTGAGGATTTTTGCATCTACATTCATGAGAGATAATGCTCTGTAGTTCTTTTCTCTTGTAGTGTCTTTGTCTGGTTTGGGCCTTAAGATAATGCTGGCCTCACAGGATGAGTTAGGGAGTATGGCCTGTGCTTCTATCCTCTGAAAGAGATGGTAAAGACTTGGTAAAATTTCTTCCTTAAATGTTTGATAGTGTTCATCAGTGAACCCATCTGGGCCTGGTCCTTTCTGTTTTGGAAGGTTATTAATTATTGCTTCAATTTTTAAATAGATAGGCCTATTCAGATCACCTGTTTCTTCTTCTAAGCGTTTTGGAAGATTGTGTCTTTCAGGGAATTGGTCCATTTTATCTAGGTTGTCATATTTGTGGGCAGAGAGCTGTTCATAGTATTCCTTTATTATCCTTTTAATTTCCATAGGATCTGGAGTGATGCGCCTTCTTTCATTACTGGTATTAGTAATTTGTGCCTCTCTTTCTTAGAGTTCTTTGTCCCAATTTTTATCTTCTACCTATTTTCTGACCTTTGTGACTTTAATGAAGCATTTTCTAGGATTCCAATTTCTCTACTTTCTCCTATCAGCTATACCACTTTTTTTTTGTTTTTTACTTTTTTCAGTGTTTGCCCTAGAGTTTACAATATTTTACAACTACTCCAAATCCATTTTAAAATAACACTATACCACTTTACAGGTAGTGTGAATACCTTGTAATAACAAAATAATCCTAATTCCTCCCTCTCATCCCTAGTATCATTGCTGTCATTCATTTCACTCATATGTGAGCATACATAAGCATACACACACACACACACACGATATATATATACACACACAGACATATGTAATTGAATACATCGTTGCTCTTATTTTGAACTGTTATCTCTTAGATCAATTAAGAATAAGAAAAATAAAAAGTAAAAGTAAAAAATAAAAGTAAAAGGTAAAATAATCTTACACCATACACAAAAATCAACTGAAAATGTATTAAAGACTTGGATGTAAGACCTGAAACTACAAACCTTGTAGAAGATAACATAGGGGGGGTAAGCTTCCTGACATAGGTGTTGGCAATAATTTGTTGGACTTGACACCAAAAGGCAACAAAAGTAAAAATCAACAAGTGGGACTACATCAAACTCTAAAGCTTCTGTATAGCAAAGGAAGCTATCAACAAAATGAAAAAGCAACCTACTGAATAGGAGAAAATATTTGCAAATCACATACCTGAAAAGGGATTAATATCCAAAATATATAAAGAACTCATACAACTCAGAAAACAAACAATCTGACTTAAAAATGGGCAGAGGATCTGAATAGACATTTTTCCAAAGAAGACATACAAATGGCCAACAGGCACATGAAAAGCTGCTCCATGTCACTAATCATCGGGGAAATGCAAATCAAAACCACAATGAGATATCACCTCACATCTTTTAGAATGGCTACTAACAAAAAGACAAGAAATAACAACTGTTGGCAAGGATGCAGAGAAAAGGAACTTTGTGCACTACTGGTGGGAATGTAAATTGGTGCAGCCACTATGGAGAACAGTATGGTGGTTCCCCCCTCAAATTAAAGACAGAACTACCATATAATCTAAGGATCCCACTTTTGGGGATATATCCAAAGGAAATGAAATCATTATCTTGAAGAGACGTCTGCACACTAATGTTCATTGCAGCATCATTCATGATACCTATAACATGGAAACAACCTACGTGATGACAGATGAATGGATAAGAAAATATAAATATACAATGGAATATTATTCAGCCACGAAAAGGAAATCCTGCCATTTTCAACAACATAGATGGACCTAGAGGGCATTATGCTAAGTGAAATAAGTCAGACAAAGACAAATACCGTACGATCTCACTTATACGGGGAATCTAAAAAACCCATGAACTAACAGATACGGAGAAATGATTGGTGTTTACCAGAGGCAGGGAATGGGGGTTGGGAAAAATGGGTGAAGGGGGTCAAAAGGGACAAACTTCCAGTTATAAGATACATAAGCCCTGGGGATGTAATGTACAGCATGGTGACTGTAGTTAACCATTTACTAATTGTAATATTAATAATATTAATAATATATGTATATTTGAAATATGCTAAGAGAATAAATCTTAAGTTTTCATCATAAGGAAAAAGAATGTAACTAGGTGAGGTGATGGATGTTAACTACTTACTGTGGTCATCATTTTGCAGTGTTTACATACATCAAATTATTATGTTGTACGCCAAAAATGAATACCATGTTATATATCAACTACATCGCAATTAAAAATTTTTAGAAATTTTAAGTAAAATAAAAAGTAAAAAGAAAATTCTAAGTAAGATCCATGTTGGAATTCAACTTGCAAAAGAGGTAGCTGGATAGCTTAACAAGACATGCTGTTAAATGATGATGCTTTATAATCAGCTCAAGTTGTCAAATGATCACATTTCAGAATTGTTTTTTAGCCCATGATTAGGCCTCATCCTCTTTGACCTACATGTCTTACAAGTCACTTGTTTGCACACCAACTGTATCGCTAATCACCAACCATTTTGGGGGGACGTGCTGCAGCATTTCCCAAAGAAACTTCCCTGTAACTTTGCAAAATAAATGTACTCAGACATTCCGAATTTTTACTTGGGGCAGAACAGCTTTCTAAGTCCCCCTTGGACTTAAATATATAGATATCTTAAAGCAAGAGTGGGAATGGGAAGCATAATCTAATTTTCTTTCCTACAGAGATTCTATTTTATTTAAAATTTATTTTGGTATTAGTTAGAATCCTGCTTTTTGGCCAAGTATTTTCAGGTCTGATTTTGTAGAAGCTGGGGTGGATCAGAGCCTACTGAATAAGAGAATTAGAAGCAGTTTATAAAGCTTGCTCACTCCTCATTTCTCCCTGATCACCTCCATCAAGCTGTCCTACCCCCAGCTGGGAGAACAGAGATTTTCAGTACAGGTGGGATAAATGCTCTGACAGGTTCTAGCCAGAGGAATGAGCAAATGGGCAAATGTTTCCAAACTACTTGAAGGCTTAAAAAATGATCCATGAACATTAAAAAAAACAAGTTCCAGAAAAATAAAATCTTATCAAGATATGTAAAAAAAATATTAAAAAAAAACTGGCCGAAGAGTCATGTTTGAATTTGACAAAATTACATAAGATAGAGGCTGTTAGTGTCTTCTTCAGGATGGAAATGAACCACTTAACATAGCCATACCACCTTAAACGACGAAACTGCATCAAAATAACCCAACTATGAAATGAAAAAAAAAAAAAAGAAACGTTTTGTCTTACCTTCATTTATCCCTTCTTTGATGCTCTTCCTTTCTTCATGTAGATCCGAGTTTCTGACCTGTATTATTTTCCTTCTCTCTTAAAAGACTTCTCACATTTCTTGCAAGGCAGGTACCTTGGCAAATTTGTTCAGTTTTTGTTTGAGAAATTCTTTATTTCTCTGGGTACAGAAATCGAAGTTGGTGAGTTTTTTTCTCTCAATCCTTTAAATATTTCACGTCACTCTCTTCTTGCTTGCATGGTTTCTGCAAAGAATTTGGACATGATTCTTATCTGTTTCTCTATAGGAAAGCTGTTTTTTTTGTCTAGCTTCTTTCAGGATTTTTTCTTTAGTTTTGATTTTCTGTAATTTTAAGATGATACGCCAAGTTGTAGTTTTTGGGGGGCTATTTATCTTGCTTGGTGTTCTCTGAGCTGCCTGGATCTGTGGCTTGATGTCTGATATCGACTTGCAGAAATTCTCAGTCATCATCATTTCAAACATTTCTTCTGTTCCTTTTCCTCCTCCTCCTGGTATTCCCAATTACGTGTGTATTACACCTTTTTTAGTCCTCCCACAGTCCTTGTATATTATGTTGTCGCTTTTTTCAGTCTTCTCTTTGCTTTTTGGTGTTTGAGGATTCTATTGATCAGAGCTGTTTTTCCTCAGCTGTATCCAGTCTACTAACAAGCCCATCAAAGGCGTTCTTCATTTCTGTTACAGTATTTTTTGATCTCTAGCATTTCTTTTTGGTTCTTTTTAGTATTACCATCTCTCTGCTTCCACTGCCCATCTGTTCTTACATGCTGTTTTATGCATTGGAGTCCTTAGCATATTAATTGGAGTTGTTTTAAATTCCTGGGCTGATAATTCCAACATTCCTGCTATGTCTGGTTCTGATGGCTGCATTGTCTCTTCAAACTATGTTTTCTGCCTTCTGGTACGCCTCGTTGATTTTTTCTTGCTAGTTGGACATGATGTACTGGGTAAAAGGAAATGCTACAAGTGGGCCTTTAGTAATGTGGTTAGGAGTTGGGGGAGGGGAAGCATTCTATAGTCCTGTGATTAGGTCTGTCTTTCAATGAGCCTATGTCTCTGGACTGTGAACTTCACAAACGCTTCTCAGTTTTTTCTCCTCCCTTAGGTGCACAGGATGGCTGGAGTTGGTTATTTCCCATCCCCAGGTCAGTTAGGCTCTGATAACACCCCAGCAGTGAGGCTCTGGCTAACTCGTTGCCCTGAGGTCAGGCCTTGCAAAGAAAAACAAAGTACTCTGGCTTATTTCACAACGGTTCTGGTTCCTCTTCCCCGGCTGGAAACCCGAGGGGATCCTTCTCCAGTATTCACTGTGGGAATCTGGTCAAGCTCCTGGAGAGAAATACCACCATGTAGTGTGGGGACCCCCTTATGACTGGACCCCCTGGAGGTTTTAACCCTCAGACTTGTCCACACGGAGCCTGCAGCAATTTGTCAGCTGCAGTTCCTGTTTTCCTACCCCGACACTGGTTCCCACGAGGTTTCCGCTCCTGAGTCTCTGCTGCGGCAGCCGGCAGCCGGGACTCCTTGTATTCGCTCGTCTCTCCAACCCTGGGGGCAGCGGTTTGCTCTGCTTCCTCCCCTCTCTTACAGATCCAAGAAGAGCTGCTGATTTTTCGGGCTGCTCAGCTTTTACTTGTTGTTGAGACGGAGTGGGGACTCCCAGCCTCCTTACACGTGGAACCAGACGCTCTGCAGTTTTTAATCTCAACAAACAAATGAAAGGTGTATACACGCGGAATTTAAAAGTCAAATAATCCTGCAAGACAGGCTCAAAAGTCACAGGGGGCTTCCGTGGTGGCACAGTGGTTGGGAGTCCGCCTGCCGATGCAGGGGACACGGGTTCGTGCCCCGGTCCGGGGGGTTCCCACATGCTGCGGAGCGGCTGGGCCCGTGAGCCATGGCCGCTGAGCCTGCGCATCCAGAGCCAGTGCTCTGCAGCGGGAGGGGCCACAGCAGTGAGAGGCTCGCGTATTGCAAAAAAAAAAAAAAAAAGTCACAGACCTAGCCCCCATCATTCCACACCTGATTCCACTCCCCAGAGGCCACAATTTTCAGGTGGTGATAAGAGACGTGGGGGGGGGGTGGGGTGGGGAAAGAAAGGCAACAGAGGGCTTAAGGAGTGCCCTCCTGGTGGAGAGGGCTTTGCAGCTTTAAATAGGACAGGAAAAGGTGGCATATGAATAAAGGAGGGAGGGAATGATTTTTGTGGATACTCAGAGGCGAAGCCATCTGGGTAGAGGAACGACAAATGGAAAATCCTGCGGACAGCAGTGTGCACAGAGCTGTGTAGAGGAATACCCTGGGGGTCTTGTTAAAATGCAGATTTTGATTCAGTAGGTCTGGATGGGCCCTGAGACACCGCATTTCTAATGAGCTCCCAGATGATACTGATGCTGCTGGTCCAGGGACCTCACTTTTGACAAGCAAGGTCCTAGATAGAGTTAGATCATCAGTGGGGTTGGAGCAAAATGAGAGCGTGGGCAAGTAAACTGAACGATGTCAGAAAGATAATAGGGGACCAGATCTCGCCGTGCCTTAGAGCACACTGTGAGGACTTGCGCTGTCATTGTGAAGTAGATGGGGGCCGGGAAGTGATGTGATCTGGCGTATGTTTTAAAGGCATCTCTGCAGGAGCTGTGTTAAGAACAAATTGTACGAGGGCAAAGGTGGTTAGGAAGCCGCTGAATGAACCCAGGTGAGAGGATTTCTGATGGATTGGTTGGAGGAGTCACCTGAGCACTTGGAGGGATGGAGTTGCCATTTCTGCCCCATCTCTCACACCCATCTTCTCTCTCCAATTCCACTGCCACTTCTCTAGTCACGCCCCATTAATTCTCATTACTGTAATTGCCTTCAAACATCTTCTTCTTGAGAAATGGCTTTGTTCAGTCCAGGCCTTTGTAAAGACCTTACGGTTGCTTACAGAGTCCATAGTCTAGCATGGAAGACCCTTCATAAACTGGCCCTTTCCCCCACTTCTGGGTCATTACTCACCTTCATGAACCCATCACTCTCGCCCGGGGCTTCACGTCCTCGCCATCGTCATGTACATACTATGGAGGATGAAAAGCTGTGGGATATTTGCAAATCCTGGCATGGTGACCCTTAAACCACCACACTGTCTCCCACTCACTTTAATCTATTTTTGTTACATATACCTGAAGAAAGCAAACCGTTGGCAAACCTCCTTTATGGTTGTATCACGGTGCTTACATCAGTGCTACGCGATGTGGAGTCCATGGACCAGCAGCATCACCTGGGAGCTTGAAGCCAATGCAAGTTCACAGGCCTCACCCCAGACCGCTAAATCAGAATCTGACAGTAGGGCCCAGGAATCTGTGTTGTAACGAGCTCCCCAGGGGATTCTTACACATGCTAAACTTGGAGACGTAGTGGATAACATCACACTGCAAATCGAACATCACTAGGTTCTTACATCATATTTTGAGAACA
The DNA here is from genome assembly GCF_011762595.2 of Tursiops truncatus. NCBI lineage: Eukaryota > Metazoa > Chordata > Mammalia > Artiodactyla > Delphinidae > Tursiops > Tursiops truncatus. The sequence continues at coordinate 118,013,507 of NC_047055.1, read as the reverse complement.
GCTGATCCAGACTGGTGGGCTCAACCCCGGCTGCACATCGGGATCACCTAGAGAGCTTCCAATAAAATAGCGGTGCCTGGGCCCCTACCCCCGGCAACTGGAATCGACTGGAGTGGATCCAAGTGACCCTAATATGCCCCCAGGTCTGAGAAGCTTACGAGTCCGGCAGATGGATCTCCATTCTGTTTCCCATACACAACCCGAATTTCTGCCTGTCGCTGGTCGCTCTACCTGGAGTGTGTGTCTGTGCCATCTCCATACTGTCTGACATATCCGTTCTAGGAAGAGAATGAGCCCCAGTACAGCTTCTCTTCAAACTGGTCTTGGGTCCTCTTCTATTTCCTGAAGCCACATGGGTGGCTTCTATGGCACTGCAGGCAAATGAGATCCCTACATTGTTCTCTTTGTTAAAATGAGGCCTCATTCAATGAAAAGGTGTTTCTCAAACTGTGTTCTTTGGAGTAGTAGTGTTCTGTCATATACTAATACTTATTTGTGGGGCTGTTTTTTGGCCAAAAAAATGAAAATTGAAACTATTACACACCACGTGATTTCTGCACGTCACTCTCCACGTGTTTCTCCCATCCCCAGACCACAGCTTCTCAACCTTTTTAAAATATTACATCTTCTTTCACAGAGCTGAAATTCACATAACATGAAAGTAACCATTTTCAAGTGAACCATTCAGTGGCATTGAGTACATTGGCAGTGTTGTGTAAACACCACCTCTTTCAAGTTCCAAAATATTTTCCTCACCTCTAAAGGAAAGCCTACCCCCCTCTGCAGTCCCCCCAGAATTTCCATCCAACCCCCCAGCCATTAGACATGTTACTACTTCTTACTTTGAATCAATTTGCTCTTAAGAAAATTGGGGATCCTGCTTTATCAGGCTGTTAGGAGAAACAACCCAGGTAATGTGTATAAATCGCCCAGCACTACACACATCAGGTACCTAGTAAAGGTCGGATCCTTCCTTCACTTTGCCTTCGGTCTCGTCATTCTGGTGTCCTAGATGTCAGAGTCTACAGCATTTAGAAGAAAAAAGGCTTTGTAAATTCCTTTCTTTAGAAAAATAAAAATGTATTTCCCCTCTTTGAAAGGTGGAAGAAGAGTAACTACTATAAAGACCATCAGCAAAAACCTGTATTAAATTTGTTTTTATTTTAAGCCCCTTTTTATTTTGGAATTATTTTAGATTTACAGAAAAATTATAAAGATAATACGGTTCCTGTGAACCTTCACCCAGTTTCCCCCATTGTTAACCTTTTACCTGGCTATGGGACATTCGTCAAAGGTAAGAAATTAACACTGGCACATGGCTATTCAGTACAACTACATACTTTATCTGAATTTCACCAGTTTCTCCTCTAATACCCTTTTCTGCTCCAAGATCCAACCAGACTCCCACGCTGCATTTCTTCATCATGTCTCTTTAGTCTCCTCTGACAGTTTCTGTCTTTGCTTTTCATGACCTGGAGGGTTTTTAAGAGTACTGGGAAGGTATTTTGTAGAATGTCCCTCACTTTGGTTTTATCTGATATTTTCTCATGATGAGACTGCAGTTATAGGTTTTGAGGCTACCACGGGGGTGAAGTGTCCTTCTCATCACGTCAGATCACACCAGGTGGTAGGACAAGGTCCCTGTAGAACTTACCACTGGTGATGTTGACCTCGAACACTTGGATAATGTGGTGTCGGCAAAGTTTCTCCACTGAAGGTTGTTATTTTCCCTTTTCTGTACTCTGTACTTTGGAATTAAGTTACTAGTTTAGCCCCTACTCAGTGGGGAGGGAGAGTAAGGTCAGCCTCCCTCGACGGGGCAGTATCTACAGCCATTATTTAGAATTCTGGAAGATTTGTCTCTTCTTGCCATTTTTTATTAAATCACTTGTCAGTATGGACTTCTGTGTATTTCTTTTATAATTTGGGTTATAATCCAATTCTATATTATATATTTTTTTGCTTGAATCGCTCCAGTTTGGCCAGTGGGAGATCTTTCAGACTGGCTCCCATGTCCCTTTGACATGGTGCAATCCTTTTTTTTCCCCAGTATCTTAGCTTTTGATGTAAACTTTGGTTTTCCTCCCCACCAATCCATTGAAATTGCTTTAAGGTCTTTTATGTTACAATGGTTTCTAGATTGTCAGGCCAAAGTCTACTTGTCTGTTCTTAGTTTGCAGACCTTTCTGTGACAATACTATTAATCTCTTTCTTTCAAATTCCATTTCATTTTCTAAAAATGTACTATGGAATTTTCAAACATAAACAAAGCTAGAGAAAAGAGCATAATGAATCTCCGTGTATCTATGACCCAGCTTCAACAATTCTCAGCATTTTGCCCACCTTGTTTCAACTCTTGTTTCACCTCTCCCACGCTCTGCCACTGGAATACAAACCTTAAAGGAAACCCCAGACATCATATGAGTTCAACTGTAAAAAACATCATATGAGTTCAACTGTAAAGAGTTGTCTTCAACAGCTCAGAACTTTAAAAAAATATATAACCACAAAACAATGTTACACCTAACAAAATTCATAATTCTTTAATATCCTCTAATACTCAGTCCATATTCAAATTTCCTCCCAAATTTTAATAATTTGTTCAAGTTAGGATCCATACAAAGTCCATATATTACATCTTTTATTTTTATTAATTTTTTAAACATCTTTATTGGAGTATAATTGCTTCACAATGTTGTGTTAGTTTCTGCTGTACAACAAAGTGAATCAGCCATACGCATATATATATCTCCATATCCCCTCCCTCTTGCATCTCCCTCCCTCCCACCCTCCCTATCCCATCCCTCTAGGTGGTCACAAAGCACTGAGCTGATCTCCCTGTGCTATGCAGCTGCTTCCCACTAGCTATTTTACATTTGGTAGAGTATATATGTCAACGCCACTCTGTCACTTTGTCCCAGCTTACCCTTCCCCCTCTGTGTCCTCAAGTCCATTCTTTATGTCTGCGTCCTTATTCCCATACTGCCCTTCGGTTCTTCAGAACCATTTTGGTTTTTTTAGATTCCATATATATGTGTTAGCATACGGTATTTTTCTCTTTCTGACTTACTTCACTCTGTATGACAGACTCTAGGTCCATCCACCTCACTACAAATAGCTCAATTTCGTTTTTTTATGGCTGAGTAATATTCCATTGTATATATGTGCCACATCTTCTTTATCCATTCATCTGTCGATGGACACTTAGGTTGTTTCCACCTCCGGGCTATTGTAAATAGAGCTGCAATGAACATTGTGGTACATGACTTTTTTGAATTATGGTTTTCTCAGGGTATATGCTCAGTAGTGGGATTGCTGGGTCGTATGGTAGTTCTATTTTTAGTTTTTTAAGGAACCCCATACTGTTCTCCATAGTGGCTGTATCAATTTACATTCCCACCAACAGTGCAGGAGGGTTCCCTTTTCTCCACACCCTCTCCAGCATTTACTGTTTGTAGATTTTTTGATGATGCCCATTCTGACCGGTGTGAGGTGATACCTCATTGTAGTTTTGATTTGCATTTCTCTAATGATTAGTGATGCTGAGCATCCTTTCATGCCACACATTACATCTCATTGACAGTCCCTCCCTCTGCCATGACCCCTTCTCCAACACACATTTTTTAAAACTCCATTTGTGGGCTTCCCTGGTGGCACAGTGGTTGAGAGTCCGCCTGCCAATGCAGGGGACACGGGTTTGTGCCCCAGTCCCGGAAGATCCCACATGCCGCAGAGCGGCTGGGCCCGTGAGCCATGGCCGCTGAGCCTGCACGTCCGGAGCCTGTGCTCCGCAACGGGAGAGGCCACAACAGTGAGAGGCCCACATACCGCAAAAAAAAAAAAAAAAAAAAAAGTCCATTTGTTGAAGAAATTGGGTTTTCCATCATATCAAATTTCCCAATTCTGGATTTGGCTTATTGTGTCTTCACGGTGCCTTGTAACACATTAGTCTAGTCCTTGAACTTCCTATAAATTGGTAATTCGATGTAAAGTCTTAATTAGATTGTTTTCATATTTACAAAAATATTTGTAATATATTTGATAAATCAATTTATCTATCTATATCTATATCTCTATATCTATCTCTCTCTCTATATATATATATTTGCAAAAATACTTCATTGGTGGGTAAATCAACTTCCTAATGCATCACAGCAGAAGCCATACTGGCCACCTGTCCCACTTACAATTTTCCCTTTCGAAACGCCTCTGGCTCCTGGTTCTCCTCTCCTTTGTCTTTGCCATTTCTTCTCAGTTCCTTTTACAGACTCCTCTTTACCTGCATGTTAAAGTCATTGTCTTCAGGGCCCCACTGTCACTGGTCCATTCCTCCTAGTCTGTATATGGTCCCCTTTTCCATATTTGTAAGGCTGAGGACTCAGAAGTCTATATATATTTTATTTTATTTTATTTTATTTTTGGCTGCATTGGGTCTTTGTTGCCGCGTGTGGGCTTTCTCTAGTTTTGGTGAGCGGGGGCTACTCTTCGTTGCGGTGAGCGGGCCTCTCATTGCGGTGGCTTCTTATTGTGGAGCACGGGCTCTAGGTGCACGGGCTCAGTAGTTGTGGCACACGGTCTTAGTTGCTCCGCGGCATGTGGGATGTTCCCGGACTGGGGATCGAACACATGTCCCCTGTATTGGCAGGCGGATTCTTAACCACTGTGCCACCAGGGAAGTCCCAGAAGTCTGTGTCTTTGATGTGGACCCTCTCCACTGAGTTCCAAGCCCGAATATCCAGTGACCGACGGGATGTCACTGGGTATCCTGTGAGCTATTCAAACTCACTGTGTCCCCAAATGGAGTTAATTATCCTTCTTCCTAAACCTGTTTCTCAGTGTTTTCTTTAGCTCAACGATGAGAACCACTATCCAAGACAGAAACCTGAGCCATCCTAGACTTTTCCTCACCTGCTCCAAATTGCCAAGCCCCAGAACATCCATTTCTTCAATAGCTCGACTGTGTCCCCTCTTCTTGCTGCTATAGGCTCATTTCTAAAATTCAGAACAAAGAACATTATCCAGAGTCACACATTCTCCAGAAGGACTAGAGCCTAACCCCGTGCTCCAGCATGGAACACACTGGGATCTTGCTGAGGGCCATAATCAGCTCCAGATTCTCCACCGTGCTCTGGATACACTGTGCTTTACACATATTGTGAATATGGTTGTAGAGGCCAAGTTCAGCAGGGTGGAGCAGCTAAAAGTGGGGAGTTCAGGAGTCAGAACACCTGGGTTTGACCCTCACTTCCACCACTGAGAGCAAACTTAAGTTGGTCAATTTCTCTGTACTTCAGTTTCCTCATCTGTGAAATGGAAATAATATTCCTTCACCACTTTCCTGAAGTCCCCAAATCTCTGGAAACTGGAAGTTGTGTTACATTTTGTTTTTAAATAATTTGTTTGCCAGCCAAACCTGACTATACTATAAGGATTTGATGACAAAACCTGACGCGAATGGAATTGGGGATATTTATGGTCTTTACTTATCCCACTTAGAATATTCATCCATTTTACTGCAACTGGCTTTGATGGCAGGCTGCTGCCCCAGCCCACTGGGACAAGTTCCACGATACGCTGTTCTACTTTTCAAAAGTACAATGTCTGAATTCTGAAACATACCTGACCTAAGAGTTTTGGAAAACAGGTTGTATACCTATAATAGCTACTTCATAGGTGCGTCAGATTGATTGCTAAAGAAATTCATATTTGTAAAGCAATTCGAAAAGTATGTGGCCCATAGTAAACCTTGTATCAGTGTTTGATAAATAAACATTTCATGTTACAGTTAACCCTAAAACTGAAGTGAAAGAGAAACTATTTTGTGTCAGAAGTTTGACGAATTTGGGGGCCTCCATCAAAGCTGGGTTGCTGATCCCACGTGCAGCGGAGCGGCTGGGCCCGTGAGCCACGGCCGCTGGGCCTGCGCGTCCGGAGCCTGTGCTCCGCAACGGGAGAGGCTGCTATAGCTTTTCTGTTATAAAGAAATTACATCAGGGAGACAGAAAAACCCCTTTGGATTGGCACTCCAATCCTCTCCCTGCTCAGAACTAACCTCTATTCTGAAGCTGGTGTGTGTGAATCTTTTTGAAGAGAGTTTCTCAATTTGAGTACATATGTATGCATCCATGGTATGTACTATTTTAGAACAAAGGATGATCCAGCCCCGAATGTCACCGATGCTGAGGCCGACAGAGCCTGCCCTCACCTCCTTCTCCACTGTGCACATACTGCAACTACAACCATCGCACACCTGTCTGCCCCTCCCAGGCTGCCACTTCCCAGAGCGAAGAGGCCACGGTCCAGCTAACTGGGATGGAAAAGGCTAAACACCTGCTGTGTAAATGAATGAACAAGTCATGGGTCCCTCTTATCACAAATGATCACAAATGAGACATCAGGGAAGAAGGACAGGTGGGACTCAGGTGTCAAGAGCCAGTCCATCCATTCCAATTGCTGACAGGGAGACATGTCTCCATATCTGGAAGAAGTTCCATAGCTGGCACTCTTTGGCAATTTTTAAAGACAGGGAATAGGGCTTCCCTGGTGGCACAGTGGATAAGATTCCGTGCTCCCAATGCAGGGCGCCTGGGTTCGATCCCTGGTCAGGGAACTAGATCCTGCACGCGTGCTGCAACTAAGAGTTCGCAGGCCACAACTAAGGAGCCAGCGTGCCGCAACTATGGAGCCCACACACCACAACTCAGGAGCTGGCAAGCTGCAACTAAGGAGCCCTCGAACCACAACTAAGGAGCCCACGAGCCACAACTAAGACCCAGAGCAACCAAAACAAAAATTAAAGACAGGGAATAAATAAGTGTCAACACTGACTGAGTATATACTGTGTGGCCAGCACTATGCATTTTCCAGGCACTAATTCCAGGTGGTCCGCACAAGGACCGCATGTGGGGGAATCATGAATGCCCATCTCAAGAGTGAGGAACACCAAGCACTGGGAGGTGGAAGTAACTAGCCAGCAGGGGTGGGACCAGCCTGGTGGTTTCTCTGGGGGAAGGTAGGAGAGTCCTTTGTACAGAGAAACACTTCACTCTCAAATAGCTAAGAACATGCTGCAATTATACACTTCGGTTTGTATATGTGCCTCAGTCATGTTAATTTTCTATTTCGGCGTACGGGTTTCAAATAAAAAAAGAGAACTGGTAAAGGTTTGAAATTTTGGTCACGTGTCACCTCAGGGGAAGTTAATTCTGATTTTTGTCTGCAATACCCAAGCACAAACTGCAACTCCAGTAATAAAACGGGAACTTGGAAAAATAAGCACCCAGGGCTGATGAAAGTAACGCATTTGTCTCAGGGCAGGGGCTGGAACGTGCAGCTAAGTGTTCCGAGGGAGAAGCATGTTAATACTACATCTTTTCAACAACCTTTGATGGACGTGGTAAGATTCTCAGGTCAGCGCGGCTCACCCTGGCAACGCACTGTAATAACTTATTTAAAAGGCAGCTGGCTTTTACAAATGGACTGTCTCGTCCATTTTTAGGTTTTCGTTCTCAGAAATGTATTCTTCTATCAAAACAATAGTCACTCCTTGTAGTAAGAGCTCAATTATACCTTTCCTACAACAGAGGAGACTGCAGAGGTGAGCAGGTTTGGGAACTGCCGTCCTTGGCTCTCAATTCTGGATGACATTCAAGCTCTGTAGAGACAAGCAGATAACCAGAAGGACATCACACAGGGATTCTCACTCCTTTAGAGCAGGGGTTGGCAAGCTACCACCCACAGGCCAAACCTGGCCTGTGGCCTGCTTTTATAAATAAAGTTTTATTGGCATGCAGCCATGCCCAGTTGTTTACTTACCATCTCTGGCTGCTTTCCTGCTGCAAGGGCAGAACGCAGGAGTCAGGACACAGCCCACCTGGCCTGAAAGCCAAAACTAGGAACTCTTAGGCCCTTGATAGAACACGCACGTGGAGCTCTGTGCTGGAGAAGCGGAGTCCGACGGGCTTGCATCCTTTTCCGCGGGGCTAAAGGAATTGGAGCGGGAGAGGACACCTGACTCACTGAAGGTCTTTGCCTAGTTCGGCTGGGTTAAAGATACAAGAAAACAGAAACGCAACAACTAGGCAGTATCTCCAAGCGAGAACTTTAATGAACTGGTCGCTCTTACTGACATTAAAAACCAGTGGGATGTATATGAAATTCCCACTTTACCTCAAGAGAAGCTCTCTCGTGTTGGCGGCAGGACGCGTCCTGCCCACCTCCAGGTGGCTGACATTACCCCCGCCCCCAGGGGACTTTGGTGAACGTGCTCATTAGTCAGCCTTACCCAGAGAAGAGCCACGGGAGAGGGGGAGGGGGGACAGCGAGAGGAAGGGGTGCGGCTCAGAACTTGAGCGGGATGACTGGCCAGTACTTCGGCTGCTTGCGGTCGCAGTGCTTGTCGAAGCTGAGCTGCACGGCCGCCTCCATGGCCTGGATCTTGGCGGCGCTGGCCCCGTACAGGTGCCGCATCTCGGCCCGGCGCCGCTCGCCGGGCCGCTCAGCTGGGGGCAGCACGGAGCGGCGGCGCGTGTCGCGGTACAGGTCGTGGTCCGCGTTCACGTAGTCGTTCAGGCGCGCCGCGTCCAGCTGCTGCTGCCGCCCTGGGAAGCAAGCGACACGGGCGCCGGCGACGCCGTGAGCCGGGTGATCTCGGCTGGCCCCCGGCCCCCTCCGCCCTCCTCCTCTCACTGCCCCACGCCCGCCCAGCTCGGAGGTTCTCGGGCCCAGCTCGGAGGTTCTTGGACTCTAAGGCGTGACCTGCGCCGGATTATCGTTATCTCCTTAGTTAGGAGGCGCATTGCTCGCTCACTCACTTATCAGAGGGCTACACGCAAATAGAAGTGGCAACAAGCCACCAGGAAACGTGTCAGTCCAAGTTATCCAACCTCTGCAACGGGCCCTGAAAACAGAGGAGAGAAATGCAACCATGTGGGTCTCCGTCTACACCGCTGCCCACAAGCTGCCCGGCGGGGCATGGCTGGTGGCGGTCCCATGGTTTCAAACACTGCACCGGGCCGGCAGGGAAAGGAAACGCTTCCCGGAAAGTCCAGTGTTGCAAGAAGTAGTACTTCCCACCACAAATGAGATGGTGGGGAAAAAAGTCACCTCTTTGGAAGCGGTATGGGTTTGAGGTCATCTGGAAGAGGGCAAGGCTAGCAGTTACAGAACTCCACCACGATCACGATCTCTGCGTGCGTCGCAAACGCAAATCACACTACACAAGGAAAGGTTAACCGATTCAACCTTTGTCAAAGGTAAAAGGGCCAAGAAAGGATAATTCTGCAGATGGCAAGGAGGCCTTGGCCACCTCATCTTGCTGCTGTGTTGCCCGCAGCAGCCGGCCCCCTTCCTCACCGAGGAATGGGACCTGCCCCTTCACCTCCCAGGTCAGCTTAGGCTAAACTTCAGGTGGCACGGTTATATGCTCTAATCCTACGAATTTAAATGGATTCTTGTAAAGCAAGACAGATTTACTCAGGTTATTCTCCCCTGTCGATTTTTACGGTAACAAGTCCTAGGATCATAACTTGTATTCTTATGTAAATAGAAACAACATAAAAATGTCAACAAAACATAAGGTCAAATTTAGCCAACTTACAGATTTTTGTGACTGTCAAGAACAGAGAAACTGGTAGCAGAATGCACACATCTGTAGCCACTGCTAGCAAGAGAAATACTAAGGAGTGAAGATGGTTGTAGGGGAATAAAACAATGATATAAATCATTCTTTCCTTCGTTAAAAAAAAAAGTAGCAGAATGAAAGCTGAGTATGGAAGGGAACACAACAGTGAGCAAGTCAAGTGACTGGCGAGATATTTACATGGCTATGCTATTTATGTGGCTAGGCACAGACACTCCCAAATCCCGTTCTTTAAAAATCGTACCTTGGAGCTGGAGGGAAGGAGTTTTATACTCTTGGAAACATTATTAAAAATGCACACGACCATTTGTCTCTTAGCACACCTGCAGTTTATTTTTAATTTTTTTAATTGTTTTTCCCCCTGGAGTCAGTGCCACCATCTTCCCCCTACACTTGGTGATGCTGCTCCCCCGCTAACAGAGAAAAGAACGCCGGACATGAAGATAAAGGGTTCCAGCTCTACATCACGCTTTACTGCTTACAATGTTAGAAAAGGCATTTTGCCTCACTAGATTTGGAGTTTCTCATCTGTAAAATTAGGAGGTTGGGACTGACCTCCACCGTCGCTTCTGCAGTTTGTTTTTATACAAGGAAGTACTATGGGAATAAGCCAAATGACTGTCAAGCAAAAGACATGCAATATAACTGTTACCTTATCCATGAAAAAGACAGAATTGACCTACTGTGAAAGGTGGAAGTAAACCAAAATATTGGCTTGATATGCAAATGAATGGGAGGTCAACAAGCATTTGTTTCTCATTTTTGGTCTTTCTGGTAAATCTGAAACTTCAGGATTTCAGATGTTCAATTCTCATGGGTGTCTGAATTCTACCCCCTCCTCCCCTGGGGACTACTCTTCCAAAGGCTTGGCATCTCCACCCGAGCCAGGGACAGAAGAGCCCCTTCTGCCACCTGTGACACGTTACCAATCCTCGGCCCCGAGGAGGCGATCCCACGTGATCCCTCAGAGCCTCTGCATGTAGACGACAGAGGCTCCCAGACCACGGGCCTTTCACTCTCGAATTTGTCCCAAGACTATCATCATTCTCACTGACAGATTTAGTGACACAGCAGATGTTCAACTTCCTGTCGAAATCAGTGTCTCAGTTTAAGTTTTAATAAACACTGGAATTTTTGCTATCTTAGTAAGTGTTGCTCTCTGCCGTTAGGATATGTGAATTTAACCTTTTTACTTTTGCATCTTTATTTTCCTTTTCCTTATAACTTAACATGGTTATAACGATGCTTCTTTCTGCTGCCCTTCTGACATAAACTATCTTGCAGACGTTAAATCAGTCTAACAATTTATACGCCAAGAGCCGTTTCCTCTTATTGACAGCTGTGGATGAAACGCTACGTGACACCAAAGCAACCCCAGCTGGCCGGCCGTCAGTGAAGCCTGTGCTGTTTTCCAAGTCTGCACTCAGCATGTGCTCATCACAGCAACCATCACGGGGTTTTATTCCTTAATAGACTTTATACCGTGTAAGAATAAAAGACACGGCCCTCTGCTCTCAGTTCTCTATTTTTATCTCCTTCCCATCCGGGTTTCCTCATGAAAATTTAAGGCCCAAACCCTGGTCCCCTCCCAGTCTCACAAGAAGTGTGGAGGTTTCCTGGTTTCCTGCACGGCCGGTAGTTGCCCTCAAACATAGATCGGAGGGACGGGAAGTGGGTCCCCTGGCACCAGCGGCCCACCTGCGGGAGTCCACTACGGGGGAGGGCACTGTGGCCTTTACTCACCCTGTCTCCCCAGCCCTGGGGGAGGCCGCAATGCCCGACTGAAAGCAGGTGCTCAGAGGTTGTCAAGAGAGAGCTCAGACAAAGGCCAGACATTATTATTATTATTATTATTTTTGCAGTACGCGGGCCTCTCACTGTCGTGGCCGCTTCCGTTGCGGAGCACAGGCTCCGGACGCGCAGGCTCAGCGGCCATGGCTCACGGGCCCAGCCGCTCCGCGGCATGTGGGATCCTCCCGGACCGGTGCACGAACCCGTGTCCCCTGCATCGGCAGGCGGACTCTCACCAACTGCACCACCAGGGAAGCCCAGACATTATTTTTTGTAAACAGCTGTTCCTTCCAGATGCTACTGGAAAACAATGACAACCCAGGGATAGAGAAAGAGATGCTCGACTCTCAAAAGGCGCTGCGTAGAGCCCCCTCCCGCAGGTCCTTGAGTCTCCATGGAGGAGAGGTTGGGGGAGGGGGAAGGAAGGGGCACTGCTGAGTTGGGGGTCTGATTTTATTCCCTTACATTCGAGTTGCTTTGCCTCTACTTACTCACAAAAAAAAAAGTTCTAACATTAGACTATAAATTTGAAAACCAGTCAGCTTAAAACTAAATACCCTCAGACTAGCTGGGCGCTGGAGGCTACAGGTAGCACGTGAAAGTACTTTAGTGTATACTGACCTAGAGGACCAAGCAAGCCTGAGGATGCAATACTCACTTGAAGGCATCCACTTATTCTAGGCTCCATTTATTGCTTCCTCCCTCCTAATGAAAGAAAGGATTCTCAATCACTGGTGGTTTTTCTTCCTGTCAAAACAAGGTGAGGACTCAGCCAGCCAGATGGAGAGTCATCTGACTGAAGCAGAGAAGTCGAACAACACACTTCACAAATAACTGAACAGGGGCCTTGTCATGCAGAGGTCGGTCATTTTTCCCAAAAACAGCTGTGGGACTCAATGTTACCAAGCACTTTTTTCTTGTAGGATACTTGACCAAGGCAATTTGTGTTAATACAAATCAGAGTATCTTTTTCAATTTCAGCTTTAAAACAGGGTTGTAGTGGGGTGAATAGCCACCCCGCAAATTTCCATCAACCCAGAACCTCAGAATGTGATCGTATTTGGAAATAGGGTCTTTGGGGATGTAATTAAGCATTGAGATGAGATGATTCTACATTAGGGTGGGTCCTAAATCCAGTGAGAGTGTCCTTATGTGAGACAGAAAAGGACACATACAGACACAGGGGGAAACCATGTAAAGATGACGGCAGAGGTCAATGAAAGCCAGGAGCCGCCAGAAGCCGGAAGAGGCAGGCCCTAGAGCCCTTGGAAGGAAGCGTGGCCTTGCCAACAACTTGATTTTGGTCTTCCGGCCTGCAGAACTGTAAGAGAATAAATTTCTGTAGTTTTCAGCCACACGGTTTGTGGTAATTTGTTACAATAGTAACAATTAGGAAACTAATTCAGGGGTTACCATGCATACAGAGTTAAAACAGGAAAAACAGTATTATACTATTAAGGAGAAACTCTACTGGACTCCATCTGTGTTCAGGATATATAACCTTGATATTTTTTGTCTCAATCTATACATTTACATGGTGTTACCAACGTAGGCTTAAAGTCTATAAAGGAAAAAACAATCATGGGAAGTGACTTGCACTTCAGAGACCCTGACATAGCAGGAAAACATTCATTCAGTATTCCAAGATAATTAGCTCAAAGGCAGAACATTTTGGAGGACAAAGCACTAAGACAAATGAGTGTTAAAGAATGTGATTTCCCTCCATTTTTCTAGGATTAGCATGTCTGATTATATTCTCTGCTGTGTTGCCAGAATTAATGACCTCAGCACAACCGAGCGAAAGCAGACTTGATTTATATCATGAATGCCTCATTTCTGGCTTGTCAGCAACACACCCAGAACACAGGTGCTTGCCAGCAGAGCTGGAGCCATTACTGACGGGTCTTCCATCCTCACCCCACATCCCTCACTCGAGGACAGATGTAATCCCCAAGTCCGTGGGCAATCACCATGTTTACTTTTAGAATAAAAGTGCGTTTCCATCCCTCCATTCCATTTTTCTATGGCCATTCACACGTATCTTCTCACGGACTGCTTTGATGCCCCGAACATCTGGACTAGATGAAACACACACATGGTGGAATTGTGCTCAATCAGTATGATTCCACACTTCAATCTCATTGACGAAACTAAGACGGCTCCCTGAACACTGGGCCGTAGGTTTCGTTATATCGTCTAGGTTTTCTGTGGAGGGTGCAATGAGGGAGAGCGGGACGGGTTCCAGCAGACTGACTGAAGGCTCACTAGGAAGACTAGAGTCTAAACCTTCCTGCTCGGGTGGACACAACGTAAAGGAGCAGATGTCGCCCATCAAATGTCTACAAAGTACACCTGGGCCCTTGGTAAGACCAGCACTTTGAGTGCTGGGCGGGGAGTGCACTCAGCCCTTTCTTTCCCTCTCATTCCGCACTGCCCCCATCCCTCAAAGCCTAGTGTGTGCTCCGTTTCTCCACCACCAGCCCGTGGAGCTCCTCTGACCACTGAGCCCACTCACTCACTGGCTCTTCCCCTCATTTGCAAAACTACCCATGGCGCACACCATAAATGGCTCTTGTAGGTATCATTTTAAACTTGATTTTGTCTTCTCTTCCCACGTGGGTTTATGCTCTTTGAGAAATGTCCCTGTTTGGACCCGACATCTACCCCCAAAACACAGGTGACAACTATCTGATTGGTTCGTGTAGAGACAACAGTGGCAAGGGTTTGTTTCGGGGGGCCTGCTTCTCTACGGGGCATGACAACTTTCACTCATTTTCCCTCTAAGTATTAGGACGAGGACCTCGCAGTCTCAACTGATGGTTATTTATGACTATAAAATGATACCTTCCTTAACCTAACAATAAACATTTTTCCTAAGAAATAACTGACAACACAGCTGACCTTTTAAAACTTCACAACTGTCTACTTTCCCATAAGTAATGTTACCAGTGAAGTTTTATATAACAGCAATATCTCGCTAGGAAATGATGACATATAATATAATCAAAAGCATGCCTGTTACTGCTGCACAAAAAAGAGTTCTTTGTTTACCCTACTTAATATTTTTTTGGTTTTTATTGCTGAAATATGTGAAATTAGAGACTGTCTGGAAGAATGGTAATCACAAACAAGAACACGTTGTCCAGTCTAAAGGATTTTATCCCAAGAAAATACTAAATAAGACACAGATGATGATGAATTATATAACGTATACATTCCTTTGGAGGTGAATAGTCCTGAAAAGCTGTATCTTTCAAGTTTAGCTACGTTTTCCCTTGCTAGTAATATTTTATACAATCTGTGTTCTCTAAATGATTCATGTTCAGGGCTGAATTTGTCCTAATTGAATAAGTAGCTTCTAGTGGCTCAAAGAGCAAAACAACTTCAACCGAGTATTCACATGACTCAGGTCCCTCATCTCTTTATTCAAACATTTCCCAACTGTGTATGTAACTAAGCCTCTGTGAGCATTTCTAGCGAAGGTAATGGATTGGAAAGCACCACGGGCATTCCAATTACTTATGTCTGAATGCCATCATTCATGACTGCTCCAAGGAACACGAATTGATCCTATACACCACTGAAAGTGCTGGTGAAAAACCTAGCGCTGGTGAAGTGCTGCCCATTATTTCTGGTGGGGCAGCGTCAGGGCCTGGCGGCTGCTTCTCACAGGGACAGCATCTTTTGCAGGAAGATTAGATTCCGACACCAAAGCCTTGTTCTCACCCTCGCCAGACAACACTCATGTCTCCCTGGGACCTGATAAAGCTTTCAGGGCGGACTGCAGGACACAAGAGCATCAGAGATCCCAGCACAAGCAATTTTGAATTATGCTACAATTGCACGTTTTTAAAGCACAAAGTAGCGGAAGCTCAATGCGTTTAGTGCTGTTATGAGGAAGGTGGAAGCAGGTTCATTTCCCCAGCCCGTGTAGTTTACTATATTAACTTATATCAAGCAAGAATGTCCTTGAAACAGAACTAAAAGTTGTGGTAATGACTACTTTGACAAAATTGTATTAGTGGCTCAATTTGACGGATATCAAAGCTTTTCATTCATTTATGTTTTAAATATTCTAAATCAATTAAAGAGTTTGAAAAGTGCTGCCTAGGGCAGAAATATATGACTTCTTTTTTTTCGAAGTCAGAGAATACTTTATTAAAAATATGCAGAATCTTGGGCTTCCCTGGTGGCGCAGTGGTTGAGAGTCCACCTGCCGATGCAGGGGACACGGGTTCGTGCCCTGGTCCAGGAAGATCCCACATGCCGCAGAGCGGCTAGGCCCATAAGCCATGGCCGCTGAGCCAGCATGTCCGGAGCCTGTGCTCCGCAACGAGAGAGGCCACGACAGTGAGAGGCCCACATAACGCAAAAAAAAAAAAAAAAAAAAAAAAAAAAATATGCAGAATCTTAATCAAGCACTCACTAATCAGCAACCAGAGATGATCATACTAAGTGAAGTCAGACAGAGAAAGACAAATACCATATGATATCCCTTCTATGTGGAATCTAAAATATGACACAAATGAACTGATCTATGAAACAGAAACAGACTCACGGACATAGAGAACAGACTTGTGGTTGCCAAGAGGGAGGGGAGGTGGGAGAGGGATGGAGTGGGAGTTTGGGATTAGCAGATGTAAGCTTTTATATATAGGATGGATAAACAAGGTCCTACTGTAGAGCACAGGGAACTATATTCAATATCCTGTGATAAACCATAATGGAAAAGAATATGAAAAAGAATGTGTATATATGTATAACTGAATCACTTTGCTATGCAGCAGTAATTGACATGACATTGTAAATCAACTATACTTCAATCAAAAAAAATAACAATCAAGCACTAATCAAGACAGTATCAGAGTAAAACCAGTTCATGGTTAATAATCCATGTTAAAGGATGAGTTATTAGCAACAAACCATAACAAGCAACACTCCTTGGGCACTGACTTCCGTACAGAGCACTGTTGTATAACTTTTATCTCATTTAATCTTCATAGTTAGCACCCCATTCATTAGAATCCCCATTTCACAGATGAGGAGACTGAGGCACAGGGGAGCGGTGCACAGTATAAGAACTTCCAGCTAGTAAGTGCTGGAGTGGGGCTAGAAGCCTGTAATTCCAGAGGTCCTGCCACAGCTACTCCTGTATAATTCTACTAACAATAATGTAAGTATTGGTGAGTAGGGATGGAGGTTGTAAGGGTTTCCATAAAATTCCCTTTTTTGTTGGTTTGCTATCTAGATCACGGTAAAACAAACATGTACCAGATTTTCTTCACAGCAATGACAAGACCTGTGTGGTTCACTTTACGTCCCACTCACAGACTGCATTTGGAAACAAAGAAAATTCTGACAGGGTGATTGTATTAGTTTCCTAGGGCTGCTGTAACAAAGTGCAGCACACTGGGTGCCTTAGAACAACAGAAATGTCTTGTCTCACAGTTGGGGAGGCCGGAAGTCTGAGATCAAGCTGTCAGCAGGGCCATGGCCGTCCAGAGGCGCTAGGGAAGGTCTGTTCCAGGCCTTTCTCCCAGCTTCTAGCAGTTCTTGGCTTGTGGCAGCAGAACTCCACTCCTCTCGTGCCATTCTCCCTGGGTGCACGTCTGGCTCTGTTTCCAAATTTTTCTCTTTTTATAAGGACACCAGTCATACTGGATCAGGGCCCACCCTAATCTCATTTTAACTTGTTACCTCTATGAAGACCCTCTCTCCAAATAAGGTCACATCCTGAGGTCTGGGTGGGGTTTAGGACTCCAATAAATCTTTTTTTTAGCGGACACAATTCAACCCATAACAATGACGATAATAGGACTTGGAGCCCTGATGTCAACTAAGCAGATTTAGGGATGATATCAAAGGAAACATGCAGTTCCTCAAGTTTATAAAATATTCAATGCCTACATCACCTTGTAAAATGGCCCAAAGAACCACAGCAAGTTTAGCACTTCATGGGATAAGGTTTGAAAAGTTCTTATTTAAGGCTCATAATTAATACTGAAAGACTTAATATTATTTTGAATGAATGAATGAAGTGCCACACAAAACTTAGCAGGCAATTTTCATGACTTTTTCTTAACCTACCTGACAAAAGCAAGACGCAGAAACAGGGATGGTTCTTAACCAGACATCTGTAACTCAACTGACATGTGAAGGACACATTTCATTATTCTATTTTCACATCATTCATCTCTACTTTTCATTGAATAACTCTTGTCAGGTTCATTTTAAGTTAGCAGGTCATTCAAAATGGCCTTTTAGATGGCTGGGGTTTGCTCCCATCCTTAATTACAACTTCTATCATAAATGTGGCACTCTCTCTGGCAGGAAAAACATGTTCTTCTGCCTTTGGGTACGGACAACAGAAACAAGCTGTCTCCATCATATTTTCTTTTTCAAAAGCTGTAACAAACGGCATTCCAACCACACGTGGACATGCTCCAATGCCAAGTCTCCCTCATCTGTTACATGCTTTTAAATTAGACTAACAGTTATTTCAAATGTATTTTGAAAAAAGGTAAAATTTATTCCCGAAGATCAAGGAAAGACATGCATTCTACGTGTAATAGAAAGTACTGTTTTAAAAATACTTGTTTGCATATACTTTCTAATATGCATCAAAGAAGTCAAAGGTTTAATCAAAAGAAGGGAAGTAAAACTGAATGAGTAGTGAAGAATCATAGGCAGACACTAAAGGGCATGAGACTTTATACACAGCCCACTGCTCAGTTCCTGGCACCCAGTGGGGGAATCAATACATGCTCGCCCATCATTAGGAAAACACAGATCAATCAAGATGTAAATGAAATGCACCCATCCCCAGGCTTCTATGTCTCCGTTTACTAGAAAATTCTAGGCAAAATATATAATTAGAACTCAATAAAAACAATATTGAGATGGCATGTTGTAATAGGGAGGAAAGCATCTGTATGTCTGTTAGAGACACTGAAAATGTAAATGGGCTGGTGAATCTTAACAGTAAGGAAAGCACAAAAAGCACTTTTAGTTTTTTGTGGCAAGTTAGTAAGAAATTAAAAACATAAAATTCCTGCTTTCTGACTGAAGATTTAAGACCATTATCACAATTCTCTAACCCCAGGAACAGACAGCCATGGCACAGAATCAAACCGGAGAGGGTAAATACCAGGCATTTTGTTATTCTTTTTAGGTTCCCACTGGTGTCTACTCTGGAGGGAGCTTGAGATTTAAGACCCGGTAGCTCTGCAGCACCAGGGCAGTCTGAGCTGTGCACCAGTGAGGCGGCAGCAGCATTTTAGGAACCTAGTGGTCCTAAGCCCTGAGTCTGTGCTAGAGGAACGAGCACAGGAACTGGAGTCACACACACCTTGCTTTGAATCCTAACAGCAAATTACTAGTTGATACCACAGAACAAGTCAATGAAGCTCCTGAAGGCTCACTTTCCTTATACGTGAAATGGGCTTAAAACCTTGAGGGACTGTTGTGTAGACTAGGGAATGCGCGCGCGCGCACACACACACACACACACACACACACACACACACACACTCCTCTGGTGTAGTGTCTGAAATTCAGTAAATGGCAGAGGTACTATTAGGATAAGTTTTGTTCTAGAACTAAAAAAAAAAAGTCCTATATTAAAACAACCCTGAAAACTAATATAAGTGAGGTACCACATCACCAGAGCTTTTCCAGGCTAAGGATTGGGTTTGAAATATTATCTGTATCCAAGGGAGGACTTAGAAGGTTATAAACGAGGGCAGGATGGGACTTTCCTGGTGGTCCAGTGGGTAAGACTCCATGCTCCCGAAGCAGGGGGCCTGGGTTCAATTCCTGGTTGGGGAACTAGATCCGGCATGCATGCCACAACTAAGAAGCCTGCAGGCCAGCGAGTGCTGAAATGAAGATCCTGCGTGCAAAAAGTAGTAGCCAGGGCAGCCAACATAAATAAATAAAAATAAATGTGGGCAGGAGACAAGGCCCGGGGCGGGGCCGTGGAGAGGGGCGGGCTGCACTTACGGCGCTCCTCCTGGTGCCTCTCGGTTTGGGCGAAGTACTGGCGTAGCTCCTCCGTGATCTCCATGTTGCTCACGTCGCATTCTATGCCGCCATCGTCGGACTCGCTCTCTTTCTCCTTCTCCTCCTCTGCGTACCAAGCTGGCTCTTCTCTGCCGCGTGGATGTGGTCCACGCCCGCCAGCATGTGAATGACTGTGGTGGGAGTCCCAGGAGGCTGGGGGATGCTCGTAGCAGGACTGAGGCCTTCTGCCCTCCTTAGCATAAGCGCTCTGGGGAAGGCCCATGGCAGAAGAGTACCACGGGGACATGAAGCAAGATTCCATGGCCTTCCGATAGGCATTCTGGTGGCAGCGCATCCACGCCATCGCTTGATGGTAATGTTGCCAGTATCTTGCGTAGACCGGATGAGAGGGCCAAGACTCCACAGCTAGCGCTGTTGCCGGCTACAAAACAAAAAAAAATGTAGGCTAGACAGCACGTGGTTCAGCCTCAAGAGAAACCTTCAAACGTTCAATCAAATAACCAGGTGTTTACTGCGTATCTACTAAATATCTCCTCTCCACGAGGGTGCTACGGGGCCAAGGAGAATATAAGACGGGTCCACGCCCACGATGGGCGCCAGGCATGTGCACACTTGCTCTGAAGTACATGCGCATGAGGCACACAGAGAACAATTAGTTTGAGGTTACGGCCCATTATAAAGTGGGGACAGAGGCTCATTTCTAGATGAGACGCAGGGGGCAAGAGGACCCGATGTCTATCATCTTGGGCCTTTCTACCCACTGTGATTAAATGACTAATTCCAAGTTAGAAACGCCTGCCAAGAACCACATGAACTGGTGAACATGATGTTCTCCGGTCCCTCCCTCTCTGCCCCCTAAACGTGCTGGCGGCCCACTCCTCAGTGCCTGGGACAAAAGATGACGAGCAACACACACGATGGTGCTCTACCTTTAGTTTTCTGATGTATTTCTTTGGTCTTCTCCATCACGCAATGAGACAACAAGACCTTAACGACTAAAACTTACCTTTTTCTCATCAGTTAAAAAAAAAACTTACCTCTGCTGTCATCTGTGATTGTGAAAGTCCAAACGAGCGCCGAAACTAGGAAAGAACAAGCAGAGTGCAGACGTCTGGTCAGTCCAGGGCTGTGATATTCATAGCTATTTTGCGGTTTGCATAGCAGCTCCTCAGAGGCTGCTGTCTCCCCAGGATGGTGCCTGATCTTCACGCAACACACCACGACAGCACAGACACCTGGGCTAGTGGTCTGAAAAGGAGGGATCCCCTTAGGTGTGATTCAGTGGCTCAAAGTACACTGCGCTTTTCAAGTATAGTACCTGTTTGCCTATTGAAAGTAAAGTCCACGAGAGTAACCACATAAATAGCTAGTCATATGTATGTAAAAAATACACGGAACATGAACTAAAAATGTACAACTATTACTTTATTTACTAACCCATAGTTCATGCCAGTGCCTATTTAAATTAACCCTGGAGGGCTTCCCTGGTGGCGCAGTGGTTAAGAATCCGCCTGCCAATGCAAGGGACACGGGTTTGAGACCTGGTCCGGGAAGATCCCACGTGCCGCGGAGCAACTAAGCCCGTGTGCCACAACTACTGAGCCTGCGCTCTAGAGCCCGTGAGCCACAACTACTGAAACCTGTGCTCTAGAGCCTGCGAGCCACAGCTACTGAAGCTCGCGTGCCTAGAGCCCGTGCTCCGCAACAAGACAAGCCACCGCAATGAGAAGCCCGCGCACCGCAACAAAGAGTAGCCCCCGCTCGCCGCAACTAGAGAAAGCTCGCGCACAGCAACAAAGACCCATTGCAGCCAAAAATTAAACAAATAGATTTATATATAAAAAAAGTTCATAAAAAAATAAAATAAATTAACCCTGGATCTCCCAGAGTCCTGAGTAGAATAGAATACATCTTGCCAACTCACTGGAAACCTTTGTTGGGTCTTGCTGCAGGCCTGGGACTCGGAGAAGCCTCTCTAAATAAAACAACTCTCTCGGCTGGGTTGTACCCTGGGCTTTAAGCCCCTCAAATGCACCTTGCTTTGGTTTTGACTGCAAAAAGCATCTTTCAGCCAGCGTGTGACACTACACTCCCTGCCTACCCACACTGCGTCTCTGCGGGAGGAGGAACTGGTCGCTTGGAGACTGTAAGGTCGGATCTTAACAAATGGCACCGCGAAACAGAGGAAAGCTTCAAGTGAGCTTTATTAGGGAGCGCTCCCGGGCGAGGTTCACTGGTCCGAGAGAAAGAGGCCAGAGAAGTCGCACCTGGGCGAGGGCTGGGCAAGATTTTATAGGGGAACAAGAGAAAGGGGTGTGGTGAATCTGGGAGGGCGCAGGGTATTCCTTATTTGGTGGTCTTTTCGGGTATCCTGGGGGACTGTTAGTCCCGCCCCTCGAAAGGCGGGAAGGCTGGGCTGGGTTCAAAGTCCCCAGGTCAGTTCCTGGAACTGGGTGGTCGGGAGAATTTCGGTCTGATGCAACCTGTGAATCTGATTGTGTTCCCCTGCCTCGGGCCAGTTGGCCTTATATCCCGACATCTTTGGTGTAATGGGGCGGCGTTCTGATTTCTGGCTACTTCATGCTGAATTGGGGCGTCGAAAGGGGAGTCGGGCGACCAGAGGTCCGAGGCTTAGGGGAGACCAGTGGGGGGTTCTGTAGGAAGCAAGGTGTAAGGACCGAGGAGCATTTGGTTTGTGGCCACCCGGGAGACTTCCTCCATGCGCCTGCGAAGGAACCTAAGAAAACAGGGAGCAAGCATGCTACGAAGAGGGTGCGGTCCGGTTTTGAAAGAGGGGTGTCAAAGAGTCCCTCTCTCGGCGGGCTGAGGGCCTCTACGACTTGGGGGCAGGAGTGGGAAGGGGAGGTCCCGGTATCGGAGATAGGCAAGAGGGAGGCCGGGTTTAGGCGGGGGGAAGAGGGAAGAGGTCGAGGGAGATAGCAGGGTTTTCAATGAACAGTAGGTGGAACTCCTGGATGCGGGAGGGGCCTAGGAGGTCGACCAGCCGGTGGGAGGAAAGCACGCTTAGTGGGTGGGCCAGAGTCAGTTTGAGTGTTTGTTTGGTCAGTTCGGCTGCGCTGCTAGGGCCCGAAGGCATGGTTGCCATCCCCAATGGTTGGGTCTAGCTGTTTGGAGAGGTAAGCCACGGGGTGGTAGGAAGGCCCTATAGGCTGGGCAAGGAGTCCAGTGGCTATTCCGGCCCGTTCATCCACAAAAAGGTGAAAAGGTCGGTTTGGGTTGGGCAGAGAAATGGAAGAAGAAGATATCAGAGCGTTACGGAGGGTGAGAAAGGCCTATCGAACGGCGGAAGGAGAGGTGAGGAGTCCTTGAGGGGTTTCTTTAGCGGCTAGATATAAGGGTTTAGCGAGAAGAGCAAAGTTAGGGATCCAGTGCCAGAAAAATCCTATAAGGCCCAAAAAGGCGAGAATTTGTTCCGCTGTTTCCAGAGGCTGGAGTTCACGGATAATCCGGGTGCGGTCGGCTGTTAGACCGTTTGTGGTAGCGGTAAGGTGGAGCCCCAGGTAGGTTATAGAAGATACAGATAACTGAGCCTTGGCTGGGGAGACCCGATAACCGCGAGGGCCAAGGTAATTGAGGAGATCTGCAGTATGTTGTCTTGAGAGGCTGAGAGATGGGCTACAAAGGAGGAGGTCATCTACATATTGAAGGAGTGTGCTGGGGGTAAGGGAGCAGGAAGTGGGGTCCCGTGCGAGCGCCTGACCGAAGAGGTGAGGACTGTCGCGGAAGCCCTGGGGAAGAACTGTCCAGGTGAGCTGACTGGAAGTATGGGTATCCGGATCCGTCCAGGTAAAGGCGAAGAGGAAATAGGAGTCGGGATGTAGGGGGATAGTGAAAAAGGCATCTTTGAGATCCAGAACCGTAAAGTGGGCTATGGATGGGGAGATATGGGAGAGCAAGGTGTATGGGGTTTGGTACTACTGGGTGGAGAGGAATTATGGCCTCACTGATTATTCAGAGGTCCTGGACCAGGCGATAATCCCCAGAGGCCTTGTGGACAGGCAGGATGGGGGTGTTGCAGGGAGAGTCAGTGGGGATAAGGAGTCCCTGGTTTAGGAGTCTGGTGATAATAGGTTGTAGGCCCCTAAGGTGAGTCTCAGAGATGGGAAATTGGGGCCCTGATGGAAATTTGCAGGGGTCCTTTAGGCGGATGAGAACGGGGGAATGGTGTGTTGCTATATGGGCTTACAAGTATCCCAGACTTGGGGATTGATTGGGTTCGGTGTGATTGGAAGAGGGGGATAGGAGGGGGAGGGTTCTAGAGACAGGCCAAGAAGAGAAAGCAGGAGTTGGGAGGAGGGGACCTTAGGGTCAAGTCTAACCTGCTGGAGGGAGGCCCCTAAGTGGAAAAGGACATCTCGGCCTAGCAAGGGAACTGGGCAGGATGGTATGACTAAGAAAGAATGAGTAAAAGGGAGTCCTTCGATATGACATGGGAGTGGACCGGTCTGGAGTGGGAAGGATGGTTTGCCATCAATACCCATGACCGAGATCTGGGAAGGAGAAACTGGCCCGGAATAAGTAGGCAGGACCGAATAGGTAGCCCCCGTGTCCATCAGAAATGAGATGGACTTACCCGCTACCTGTAGCGTTACCCTGGGCTCGGCGAGGGTGATGGGGGTCTTCGGGTCCGGGCGCCGTCAGTCGTCAGCCAATCCCAGCAGTTCGAGTGGTAATGCCGTTGGGTCGGCCTGCTCCCCGCATGGAGACGCTGAGGGAGGGCCAGTCGTAGGGCAGTCACTCTTCCAGTGGCCCGTTAGCCCGCAGCTGGGACAGGGCTTAGAAGGAGGTCGGGGATTGGGACACTGGCAAGCCCAGTGGCCTTCTTTTCCGCATTTGAAGCAGACACCTGGCGGGGTTGCCTTTTGCGGACCTCGTGGATGCTGTGATCCACGGGAGATGGTCGGCCTTAGGGCGGCTACAAGGGCTTGGGTTTGGAGGGCCACCTTTTGGTGCAGCCGAGCCTGTCGGCTGGATTCTGCCAAATCCTCATGACCATTATAGACTTTTAAAGGCCATTTTTAATAGATCTCGAATAGGGGTTTGAGGGCCGTCTTCTGCCCGTTTTAATTTCTTTCGGATGTCCGGGGCTGACTGGGTGATAAAATGGGTGGCTAGGACCGCTGCCCCTGCCGGGGTGTCGGGATCCAGCCGGGTGTAGAGAGTTAAGGCCTCTGTAAGGCGATTGAGAAAGACAGTTGGATTTTCGTTAGGTTCTTGGGTTATCTCTTTTAATTTTTTCAAAATTGACTACCTTATGAGCGGCAGCCTGCATGCCAGCCAGGAGGCATTGGATGAGGTCGCGTTTACGGCGGCCATCTTGGCCATCCTGATATGTCCAGTCTGGATCGGTGCCAGGTACGGCAGTCGCTCCGACAGGCATGGAGTTGTCGGTAAGGTGAACCTGATCTGCATGGTTTCCGGCAGCAGTTTGAATTCTTTCCCTTTCGTCAGGGGTTAAGGTAGAGGACAGAACCACAGAGATATCGTGCCAGGTTAGATCGTAAGCTTGAGATAGGTAGCGAAATTCTTTGATGTAGTGGGAGGAGTCGGCAGAGAAGGAGCCTAATCGTTTTTCAATTTGAGAGAGGTCCTGGAGAGAGAAAGGGACATGGACTCTGACCAGTCCTTCCACTCCTGCTACCTCCCTCAGAGGGCACAGGAGATTTGAATCTTGGGAGTCGTGAGAGCGTGTATGTGCACTAATTGGCGAAGCAAGGGGCGTGGGAGGAGAAACCGTTGAGGGAGGCGGGACAGCGGTTGGAGGCGCCTGAGCGCTTCGGGAGGAGGAGGGACCGCTTCAGGGTAGGGTGGAGGTTGGAGAGGAGTTCTGGAGGGGGGAGAGGCGAGAGATTCGGGAGAGTGAGTTAGTGGGGAGGAATCCAAGGGGACTGAGGTTTTGGATGGAGGAGATGTTTGCTTGGCAAGGAGGATTTGAGAGGTAGAACAATTGACGCAAAGGGAGGGGCGGGGGCGCAAATACCAGAAGGCCTGAACATTGGGGACCTCGGACCATTTGCCGTCCTGCAGCAGTAATTATCTAGATCACGGAGGATGTTAAAAATCTAAAGTCCCTTCAGGATTGATTTTCTAGAGGATATTGTGGCCAGGCCACAGTGGAATAGAAAATAAGCCGTCGGCAACGGAGATCTTGGGAGAAGCCGAGGGCTGTAAAATTGGCTAGGAGACACCCCAGGGGCGTCTTAGGACCTGGTTTCGATTGTGAGGTTCCCATGACCCCCAGTCTGTCCCTGAGTGAATGGAGAGGGAGAGAGGCGTCCCTGGTCTCCGTCTCCAATTCACGGCAGGTCGGAGGGCGGTCAGGCGATTGGGACGTCTCCACAATCACCCGAGGCCCGGCGGGTCGGAGAGCGGTCAGGCAATTGGGACGTCTCCACAGTTGCCCGAGGCCCGGAGAGAGGACGGAGGAGTCCCTGACGTGGCCGCGATTAAGGACAGGGAGTCCGGTGGGCAGGGACTCTGAGGGTCGGAGGGAACAAGGGAGGGGGACTTACCCCGTTTTCTGCCGGATCGGGTGGATGAGTAGAGGTTCCCTGGTTGTCTCCTGGGGGAGGGGAGGAGCGGGCCGCGCGGTAACCCCGGGGCTTGGTACCCCTCCCGGGTTTCAGCACCAAATGTAAGGTCGGATCTTAACAAACGGCACCGCGAAACAGAGGAAAGCTTCAGGTGAGCTTTATTAGGGAGCGCTCCCGGGCGAGGTTCACTGGTCCGAGAGAAAGGGGCCAGAGAAGTCGCACCTGGGCGAGGGTTGGGCAAGATTTTATAGGGGAAGAAGGGAAAGGGGTGTGGCGAATCTGGGAGGGCGCAGGGTATTCCTTATTTGGTGGTCTTTTCGGGTATCCTGGGGGACTGTTAGTCCCGCCCCTCGAAAGGCGGGAAGGCTGGGCTGGGTTCAAAGTCCCCAGGTCAGTTCCTGGAACTGGGTGGTCCGGAAAATTTCAGTCTGATGCAACCTGTGAATCTGATTGTGTTCCCCTGCCTCGGGCCAGTTGGCCTTACAGAGACTCCACCAAGTGACTGCGTAGAATACCTTTGCCCAACAGCCTTGCTCTGCCAGGATTTACTCCCTTCCGTGCTATCTACCTCTTGTGATTTACTGATATGGCAGGAAGCACCTCAAAGTAAAGTTTAATCTGCATCTGCACCTTTTACAGCCTATTTAAAACACACTTCAATTTTTTCCCTTCTGTTCAAGGGTTCAGAGATGCTCAAGTGCCAGCCGACACCAGAATGTACTTAAAAAAAAAGTTAAACAAAAGCAATAGCCTAAAATGCATGAGAATTTAAGCATCTATGAGACAAAACCCCTAACACAATGTGATGCTGAGCAAACAGGTACTTGGGTTTTGAAACTCTGGAAATCAGATACCGAAGGAGTCCTATTTTTCCTACTTTACTTAATTATAGGGTAGAATTTTAAAATCTCCAAGCCTTAAGAAATAAACTTGACTTATTTTGTAATCTCCACCAGATGTTTTGCTATGGTTAATGCGGAACACTGAGATATTAAATTGACCACATCTTTTAAGATTTAGCCTAAAGAGAACGATTCACACTCTTTTTAAATATAATAAGCTTTCAAAGACGGTATTTCCAAGAGGGCTGACATGGTCTTCTGTAAATTTATCTTAAACACAGCCCACACTTCCTGTTCCCTGTTCTACATTCACAAACACACACACATGCAGTGAATGTAAACCGGGGAAAAGCTAACAAATACAGTGAAAATACAAGTGTAAATTATTGTTCACACTACAACTATAATTTAAAGGCTTAAAACATAAACAATTATCTGAAAACCTGGCTAACTGCTATGTGCTTTATAGGCTACCGAAGAAATACATATAAAAAGTCAACACATGGGCTTCCCTGGTGGCGCAGTGGTTGAGAGTCCGCCTGCCAATGCAGGGGACACGGGTTCGTGTCCCGGTTTGGGAAGATCCCACATGCCGCGAAGCGGCTGGGCCCGTGAGCCATGGCTGCTGAGCCTGCGCGTCCGGAGCCTGTGCTCCGCAGCGGGAGAGGCCACAACAGTGAGAGGCCTGCGTACCGCAAGAAAAAAAAAAAAAAAAAAAAGTCAACACAACTAAGGGGCTAACCACCTACAGGAGTAAAACCAACACAAAAGAAATTACAGTAGAAATCAGTATACACTTGAGTGCTGAAGTGTAAGGTACAGCCTTTAAGTGGCTAATTCACTCCAGCCAGGTTTTATATGTCTACCACTGAAATCTGAACAGCTTTCTGAGTGCCTGAAGCACAAAATGACATTAAAGTGAACTCCATGTGTATCTTAATCAAATTTGTTTTAGAGATTAACAATTAGCATAGGAATTAAATTAAAAAAGCCTATGAGACATCTGCGCATCTTGGGGAAATTAAGAGTTTTGAACCCAGACTTCTATGCCTTATAAAATATGTACTTAAAACCAGATCAATGTAAATATTAATTATCTCGAACTGGGAGATCTGACAGCTTCAGATATATAATAAATATCATTGTGACTGAACACTACTGCAGACCTCAGACGATCCTGTTTTTATTTATAACTGGGAAGATCCAGCCTGGCTTTAGAAGCAGTAGTACCAGTATTCTGAAAATGCACAAGATGGCTTATGAGAGGCTCCCTTCTGCAGAGCTAGAAGTTAGGCATGCGTGGTAGAGTAAACAACTGTTTAAGAGGTTCAAGTGTAATTCAATGAGTGCCCCAGGCTGTTCAAATGCCAATGGCTGTGATTAAAAAGGGATGGGAGTGCTAATTTGAGGAGTGGTTACTTACTTATGCCTTTGATTCAACAAATAATTTGATAGAAGGGCTGCCATGTTCCACTGCGTCAGAAATCACGAAAGGCACTCTGAGCACTTTTGCAAGAAAGCAGCCAGGACTAAGAGCTGGGGTGGCTGAAGAAAGCCAGTCCCAGCATTTGGACCAGAGGCCGTTCAGATTCAGCGCAGGCTGCTGACTACCTATAAAGCATATCAACTGATCTGCCGAGATGCTGACCTCTTTTAAGACCCAGGCCATTAAGGAAAGATGAATTTACATTAATCATGGAACACAGGCACCTTTGTCATCGATTTTCTTCTGATTATGCTTTTCTCATTGCTTTGGCCACCGGGACACTTAGAATCAGATCTGCTGCCATCTTACAGCACGTTTAGAGTCCTCAGGCTCTACGTTCAATATGCCGCTCATGTCACCCTTGGATTTATTATTTTCCCTCCCCAAATTCCAAAACCTATCTATCACATCCTTTTACATTTTAAGTATCTTTAAGATTCCTAAAATCCTGTAGATACTCAATTAAAAAGAGTATCGCTTATATGTGGAATCTAAAAAAAAAAAGATATAATAAATGAACTTATATACGAAACAGAAAGAGATCCACAGACAGAAAACGAACTTAAGGTTACCAAAGGGGGAAGGGGGGGAGGGATACACTAGGAGGTTGGGATTACCATATACACACTACTATGTATAAAATAGGTAACCAACAAGCACCTACTGTATAGCACAGGGAACTCTACTCAGTATTTTGTAATAACCTATAAGGGAAAAGAATCTGAAAAAGAATATATAACTGAATCATTTTGCTGTACACTTGAAACTAATACAACATTGTAAATCAACTACACTTCAATAAAAATAATAAATAAATAAAGTTTTCTTTAAGTTGAACAAAATAATCCTGAGAATGAATGACAAATTAATCAGCCCCTCTCAAATCAAGAAAAAGTATAGGGCTTCCCTGGTGGCGCTGTGGTTGAGAGTCCGCCTGCCGATGCAGGGGACACGGGTTCGTGCCCCGGTCCGGGAGGATCCCACATGCCGCGGAGTGGCTGGGCCCGTGAGCCATGGCCACTGAGCCTGCGCGTCCGGAGCCTGTGCTCTGCAACGGGAGAGGCCACAACAGTGAGAGGCCCGCGTACCGCCAAAAAAAAAAGAAAAAGTATAAAAAACACATCCAAAGAAAGAGCAGCTTGCATAGAACTTTATTATGAGCTTGCTATTTCCAGTATTACTGTTGGTATTTTATACCAGCAAATTTTTTTCTCTAAAGGGCCAAATAGTAAATATTCTGGGCTTGTGTGTCACATATACTGTTACATAGCCGTACTTTTTTTTTTAAATTAAAAAAACAACCTATTAAAAATGTAAACATCATTCTTAGCTGTGGGCCATCACTTGGCCACCACTGCTTTATGTTAATCCATTACGAGGCTCCATAGACTCTGTCCTCAGTATGTTGAGCATCCTAATCGTTCCTCGCTTTGCACTTGCAAATCAGTGGAGGAACTTTGAGATTCTCACCCATCTCATAAGTTATTAGGCTCAGAATAAGACTAGTGGAAGCAAGAAAACTGTGATTATGACCAATAGCAATTTGGTGACCAGTTCCTAATACTGGGGACAAAAGAATCCTCTCTGTGACTAAATAAGCATATCGGACCATTTCTTAAAGAGCTCCAGAGACATTTAAGGACTTAATAAAGAAAAACAAAAAACAACCCACCCTAACTCCTGCAAAACAGGATCAATCAACAGGGCTTAGAAAGCATATGTAGTGCCATGATTTCTGATGGAGATTCTACGAGCTGCCTCGGGCTAGGCAGGAACCCAACAAGGACGGGAAGCAGGAACTGGGAAGCAGGAGAGAGTTCCGAGTGTTTATTCCCTGGAAGAAGGAACCCATATCCTTCCCGGCTGACCGCATCAGTTAGCACCCAAGGGAAGGTGAGACCCTACTCTAAGAATGGGCCCTGTTAGCTTTTCAAAACTGGGTTCCACAAAGGAGCTTAAGGACCTAATAAAAATGCCTGGGCTTCTGAAAAGCCAACGTTAAAATAATTCTAGACACTACAGCAGTACTGTCACACACCACCACCAGCTCAAAAGAGAGAAAGCTTAAGGTAGCAGCAGACTGAGCTGCCCTTTCAATGGTTTTTAATTTTATCTTTCATTCCCCACCTCCCCAGAGTGTCTCCTACTTTTTTCTGGCACCTGGCTCTGTGTACTGCGCAGCAACTTTTCTTCTAATGGGATGGTGGAGCTGAAAGAAAAGAGAGGGTCAATGCCAGGGAAGGCCGGGATTCACGGCACTACCAACTGGGCAGCCCTCCCCAGGGAGGACAATGGCACGATAGTCACTGCCCAGCTGAGCTTGGGCGAGTACAGAGACCGAATTCATTGTCTGTCCTCAGCCACCAGAAGAGGAAGGAAAAAAACAGCGTTGAGGTCATTCACGAAACACTGCTGAGGCCCACGGGCAAAAGGCAGTGCCTCTGAGTCTCCAATGATATATTTTTCCGTATAGCCTTTCTTAAAAACTGCACTCATTCTTCAATGACTCTGCTTATCCTGGGAGACACATTTTTAAATGCATAAATATACATGAACAACAACAGACATGAGCTTTGTGGTTTTCAATGGACAAAATGTGACTATTTCCATTGAGTCATTAAACGTTTCCACCAATAAGGAATGTGGCTTTGTTGAAAGGTAGTGACATTGGCCTTTTTTTTTTTTTTTTTGGCTGAGTTGCACAGCTTGTGGGATCTTAGTTCCCCGACCAGGGATTGAACCTGTGCCCCGGACAGTGGAAGCACGGAGACCTAACCATTGGACCACCAGGGAATTCCTCGTACAAATTCTTTTTACTGCCTATTTAGATTCTTATAAATATAGGATCTAGGATGCATCACAGCAACCAGATAAATAAAACACAAATTCCCTTCGAAATGATAATGTATCCTCTGTAACTGGATTTTCCTCTCTATCCTCCTTTTCCACTAGAATTCTGAAAATTAAATACACGAAAATTCATCGGCTTTGATTTTTGCATAGAAACACATTCAACGTTGGTCATTAAATAAGATACGCCAACTTTCCCATAAGGCTCTCCCTAATTTGGTTCTCTGAGCCAACCAGAGAATTGGGGGGATCTAATTAGGCCTTCAGTATACACAGTTTCAAGGTAGAAAGAACGGGGTCTGCTGGAGATGGCTCAAAATAAATGACGGTATGGTGAGAAATCTGAATTACATACATTGAGTCAGATGCAGTTCTACGGAATCTCGGTATATGCGGTAATAACCCTATCAGAGAAGATGTCTCCCAGTAAACGCACACACTGGTAGGAACTTCCTCAACTAAGACAAATGAGAAAATGAGGTTTTTTGGAGAGCACTGCTTCTTGCCATCACCCCCAGCTTCGATCTGAGGCTGGCAAGTTCAGCTGGCTTGCTGCCCTCAGAGGCTCCCTCCTGTGGCTTGGCGTGGTCCCGGCTTAGTGATTCAGACATCAGAGATGGCTCAAGTCTGAAAGGCCTTTTCCCACCCTCAGCAGTCCAAGCTCCATCTTTCCTCCAGACACAGGCCTCCTACAAGCGCACAAGCTACTGTGTTTAGAAGGCCTGCCTCTGTCCACCTATAACAGTTAAGATGGATGGGTGAGGGAGCCTCAAACCTGAGTTTCATTTCCCTTTCATTCTCTCGACCCCAAGCCCCAATTTACTCTTCTGGCTGTTGCAATAAGAAGCAATGTCACAATGAAGGCACAGCATGGGGAAGGAATTAGTTCCTTGGCTGAAACTTTCATGGCTGAAAGGACGTAGTTAACAATTCTTCTTTTTCATACAAACCATATTCCACCCATAGAACGGCACCGTTTAATTTGTCAGCAAGGGTGATGGATTTGGGAATGGATTTATTTGCAAGTTCACCAAATCCCCATGTGACTAACATAAGAATCAGAAGTGAAATATGAGGACATCCCCAAAACAAGGTTACCCCTTGACTCTTGAACACAACAGGCAATGTGAAAGCTGAAAATTGGGGTAACCGACAAGGACAGAATACAACGCAAAAGAGGAAACAGATAAGTTCCCCTCATTGCAAGTATATTCTTCAAACAGCAAAACCTAGTGTGACCATGAAGGAATAAGGGTTGGACAGGTAGGTAATACAAGTTAAGAGCATAAACCACAACTGGTTTAAAGTGGTTAAAGTCACCACTGGATGTCAGGAAACTTATTTCAAATTTTCCTTCCATAAACACATACAGGGTAATTCCACGTTAATCTCTCTTTTCTGAATTTAAACGGCACTCACTATGCCCCTTTCATTTGGCCATTTAATCAATTACTTGTATGTAGGCCTGGATTCTGCCATCTGTTCCTTTTAAATTTCCTTTTTTCCTTCCAGCATAAAAAAGTCATAGCTAATATTTCCTGCCCTTCGATGCTGTTGGGATCGCCATTTCCTGTTAACACTCTCCTGCAACCTCTACCCTCCCTAAAATCATTGAGTAGCTAGTAACTCAAATAACTCTGGCTATAAAGCTCCAAATCTTTTCGGAAAGTAGATATCTAAATACATTAATATGTTTTCAAAGATATTTTCAAATCATCTGATCTTTGATCAACAAGTTGTGCTCTTTTTTCACCTGTTCACTTTTTTACACTGTTCTATAGCTGGATTTCCTATTGTAGAGAAGTACAGACGTCCCTCGGTGTTCGTGGGGAATTGGTTGCAGGACCTCCCCCCGACAAGAGACCCAAATCCGCGGATGCTCAAGTCCATTACATAAAATGGCGTGGTATAGTCGGCCCTACGTATCCGCGAATGCGGAAGGAAGTTTCACGAGTTCCGCATCTATTTTGTGAATTCTCCAACCTCTACTCTACGCTTACTTGTTCAGTTTTCCTCCCTTTCTGCTCATTTCACCCTATCCTTAAATGTTGCACCCTAAAAACCAAAATAACCCTTCACCCTCTGTAAAACACTTTTAGAATGAAAATTCTCTCTGGAGCTTTAGTTTATATCCTTTCCCAGCACAACAACGAATACTCAGAGGAGATCTGTACACCTTACTGTGAACTTGCCTTCAGTTATGCCTATCCAAAGTTACTAGCTAACAGTCTTGGAAAATATATGGTTTCTGTTCACATTGCCATCCCAAAGGGGCTGTTACTCCTATAAATTATATTAGTAAAAACTGTACGTATAAAGGTTACCCCCATCCCATAATTCATAGGAACTCTGAGAGTAAGTAACTCCAGAAATGTTACTTGTGTTATTAATCTTCAGTCTAAACTTTCAAGTAATGTTATTCTGACTTGAGGTGCAGAACAGCTGAATACAGAATCTAGCCTGTGAAACAACTTTAAAAATCATTCCTGAAAAAAATAAACTTGTTCAGAACCATCTGGTCTGTACTAAGGGACTCTCAGGATTTCAGAGCTAAAAGGTACTTCGTTGGCCACTGGTGCAACTTCACTTAACTACTGAGGAAGAACAGAGGGAAAAGACATTCTCCACCTCCACAGGTAAGGCGCAGAGACCGCAGGTACCAAATGTTCTCCAGGTAACTGCCATCAAAACCTCTGACCTCCCACAGAGGACAACGTGCGAGGGAAAAGAGAGGAAAAGAAAACCCCAATTGTTGAATAGACGGGCTAATATCCTAGACTTCCTTCTAAGGATGAGGCTGACCTGGGTGATCTGTTCTGATTCTAGGCTGGATGGGCAAAGTCCGAATTCACCTTCCAGACCTAGCTTGACACAGCGTTACCTGGCACATCAGAATCACAATGGAGAGCTTTCAGAAAAATACCGATGCCGGGGCCCCACTTCTAGAAATTCGAATTTAACTGGTCTGGGATGGAGGCCCGGGCATTTAAAAACCATCCAGTGATTCTGGCGCACGGCAGAGCCGAGGGGCTCTGGAACCAGTTCCCTCTCACAATCAGCGGGATGCTGATAATTACAACGATAACGTGACAGGCAAGGCCTCTGCTCTCCCGGCCTCAGAGAAAGTCAGGCTCAGGGGCCGCCAGGCTCAGGGGCCTCCTTCACTTCCCAAATGATACCCAGCCGCCCCCGGAGTCACCTCGAGAGCTCGTAGCTTGCAAATCCTGGGCGGTGGGCGAGCAGGGACCTATTTCCGGTGGGAAACAGGATACGCGGTGCGTGGGAGAGGATGTTGCCGGGGCGACTAGACGTGAGCGTCCGGTGCTGGTCATGTGGCCATGACGCGCAGGAAGTCCCGCCCCCGTGGTTGACGTCCCGTCCTAGCCGCGTTCCGCACCACTCAGGGGGAGTGGCGCGAAATGGGGGCTCCGCCTCTCGGGGCGGAGCGTGGGGACGGCCGGTGCAGGGTGTAGTGACCGGATCGCGGCACTCGGGGCGCGGTGGGGGACGGGGGGCGGGCACTTCTGTGCCTCGGAGTCGGGCGGTGGGTCGGGAAGACGACGGTCGTTTCTGCACGGCTTCCGCCTCCGCTACAGTTCCTTGGCATTTAACTCTTCGCTCTGAACTTTCTCACTTCCGTTCCCTTGTGTTTTGTTAGCCTTTGCTTTTTTTTTTCTTTTTTTTTTTTTTGTGGTATGCGGGCCTCTCACTGTTGTGGCCTCTCCCATTGCGGAGCACAGGCTCCGGACTCGCAGGCTCAGCAGCCATGGCTCACAGGCCCAGCCGCTCCGCGGCATGTGGGATCCTCCCGGACCGGGGCACGAACCCGCATCCCCTGCATCGGCAGGCGGACTCTCAACCACTGCGCCACCAGGGAAGCCCAGCCTTTGCTTTTTTTAAAAACTAAAACGGAGGGTGGTCGTGGCCCAGGCTTTGAAAATAGTCACCCAGATCTGAGTTTGAGTGCGATTCTAGCGCTTAGTTTATTAACCTCCCTAAGCCTCGGGTTCTCGCCCCCGAAGAGGTGAGAAATACCTGGTGCACAGGGCCTGGTGCGTGATAGCTGACAAAAATTGGTGCCTATTAATTAACATTTTTTAAATCATCACAATAATTATCAGCAATACCTGTTCTGTTAGCATCGCAGAGGATCAATAATAACCAAGCATAAATCACTCAAAGCCTAAGTGGCATAATCCTTTCCGGGGTAATTTGGCAAATTGCGCCAAGAGCCCTAAAAGAGGGCCTATTTCTGTACTACAATGTTCACTTCTGAGAATTTATTCCAAGGAAAAACAGACGTAAACCGGATGCTCATTGCAGAATTATTTCAAAAAGTGTAAATGGCTAACTCAATTAGACTTTATCAATGGTGTGAACATTATTACCATGTTGTTCCTGTACTCAAGAAGAATCAAATACTATAGAAGAATATTAACAAATTAGTACTGGATGCCTACTGTGTGTCAAGTATTATTCCATATTTGCATTGTCCATTGCAGCCACTTGCCATACGTGGCTGTTAAGAGCTTGAGATGTAGTCTGAACTGAGGTGGGCTGGAAGGGTAAATTACACAGTGGCTATTGCAGAATTCGTTTGAAAAAATGAATGTGAGATACCTCATTTTAAAATAGTAACAACATGTTAGGGAAGGACTGTTTAGGTTAAGTAAAATATAAGATTAAAATTAATTTCATCTTTATCTTTTTACTTTATTAATGTGGCTACTAGAACATTCAGCATTCTATATGGGGCATGCAATATATAATTATATACGTCTATTGGACAGCGGTATTCCATTTACTGGATATATGGTGGTAAACAAGACAGTTTTTGACCTCCTAAAATGAGCACCACTGAGTAGAGTGCAGACAGTAAATAACATCATTGTACACCATGGTAAGCTCTTTGCAGAAAACATAGCAGGGTAAGGGCCAGAAAGTGTGTTTATATTGAGGGTGGTTATTTTAGACAAGATTCGTCCTCCAGAAAGTGGATGTGGGAGGAACTAAGATATTTGTGGATAGAAGGGTGGGGAGATAGCAGGGGTGTCTTCTAGGAGAAGTCAGGGATGGATTGAGGCTGATAAATCAATTGGGTCCTGGTGGAGTCTTTGCCAGAGGGAAGAAACCACATCAGAGGAGGAAGGGAAGAGAGAAGAGGGGTAAGATACCAGGGAGAAAGAGCTTAGGGGGCCCCTGGTAAAAGCAGAACAAAGCAGGCCTGGAGTGGATGTGTTTCAGGTCGAGTAGTTACTGGACTACTATGATTTATATACAATAGTACTATGAGTGTGTGTATATATTCTCTCTTTCTGGGTGTCAGGTGTTCAGAGTCGAAAGGGAGACCCACCAGGCCAGGGGCTCAAATTCCACCAACATTGTAGGTCCAGACTCCCCGGTTTGATGCCTTGGCACACATGGTCCAAGGTGGTGCTTCACTGCACCTTCTAGCGGGTGGGAAGGCAGAAAGGTGAAGCCAGGGCATGCCACTTCCGTCTAAAGTATGGTTTCTCCACCTTGGCATAATTCACATTTGAGGCTTGATAATTCTGTGTTCTGGGAGCTCTCTTGTGTGTTGTAGGATATTTAGTAGCATCCCTGGCTTCTACCCACTAGATGCCAGTAGCATCATCCCCCAGTTTTGACAGCCAAAAATGTCCCCAGACATTGCCAAATGTCCCCTGGGGGCAAAATGACCCCACCCCCGCGGTTGACATCACGTCCGCACCACGTTCCGTCCGCACCCCAGCAGTTAAGAACCATTGCTTTAACTACTAAGTTTCCTACAACACTTCTGCTCAAATCTCGCTGATGGCCAGAACTTCATCACTCAGCCATCCTAAGGGTAAAGGAATCTTGGCACTGTCTGCCTGCCAGGTACCCAGCTAAAAGCGAGCTCAAGAAGGCGGCGAGAAGCTAGCTGATTCTCCCACACCCTGGTTGCTACAGGGAATGGAAATTCCATAGCTGATTGAGGAGGTGGCCCTGTTTTTTTCATCTTCCAGGCAGAGTTTTCATCATCATTCATTGTAATTCACCTGCATGAAAATATTGATGGTGAAGAAAACTAAGCACTTAAAAAGTAACAATTGTTACTCCAGAGAGCTGACCACGGAGAGAAACTGGATTCTGAAATGGAGGCTGGAGGTTGAATTTTTGACTTGTGTTTTGGCGCCATCTGGTGGAAATACAGAAACCCTACCGTTCCTCACCCACTTGTCTGGTATTTTCTTTCATTAGTCTCAGCCCTAAACCTCAAATTATAAATAACCCTTAACTGGATTTTAGCAAAGTTTTAAAGGGTCCTTTAAGAGGAGGGACTCTTTAAAGCAGGGTTTCTCACCCTTGGCATGACTGACCTTCTGAGGTCCTTTGTACTGTAGGATTTTTAGCAGCATCCTTGACCTCTATCCACTGGAGGCCAGTAGCACCATTTGTGACAACTAAACATTGCCAAATCTTCCTTGGTGGGGGGACAAATTCGTCCCCAGTTGAGAACCATTCCTTGAAAGAGAGGAA
The DNA here is from genome assembly GCF_011762595.2 of Tursiops truncatus. Lineage (NCBI taxonomy): Eukaryota > Metazoa > Chordata > Mammalia > Artiodactyla > Delphinidae > Tursiops > Tursiops truncatus. The sequence continues at coordinate 117,975,800 of NC_047055.1, read as the reverse complement.
TATGGCTATGAAGCCATATGCCATGGCAATCTCATGTCAGTGAATCCTGGGAGTGGGACCGGCGTGCCTGGGAGGGATGGGAAGACAGTGCTGGGAGAAAACTCCAGCTCTAGCCACAGCATGACACGTTCTGTTGTGGACACTCTGGACAGCTCTGCTTCTGCTTGTCCCAAGAGCTGGAGATGAGGTTGACTGAGAGATGCCAAGAGGCCTGGTGAGAGGGTGTAGCCTTTCTTTAAACCCCATGGCGATGAAATCTACAGACGCCAATGCCTAAAGCCGGAAGTAGCTCAGAATCATCCCAGAGTGTGACACTCAGCCCCAGAGTGCCCCTTAGGGATGCGCAGGTGTGGACGGTCCCGCCAGGTTTGGGAAGCCATAGCTAATCTTGTGGGGCTCTGTGGATCCCTCGGGCACCCCTCTGTCACCTGAGTACTGTGGAGAAACTGGTTGGGAGCCAGTTCTGTTGCCTGGAAACAGTCCCGAGTCTTTTCCTGGAAGCTGGGAAAAGGAAAGGTCAATTTCCCAGGAGCATCCCCTAGCACCCGACTTTTGGCCCCTCTGAGGTCTCTCCTCCAATTTCCTTTTGATTTCGATTCCTTCGAAAGTCCCTGTCCCACCACCCACACTCTCCCTTTCAGTGGAGGACAAAATGAAGATGCCCAGGTGCGGATTCCATCACTTCAAAATATATTGCCATCTGAACTCCGCATTCACTGTCCTCTTGTTTTAGAGAAAGAGTATCTTGGCTTCGGCCTAAGCTGGTCCATTCTTTTATTCCCTGGATCCAGGCCCGCGTCCTCACAGGCACCTCGCTCCCTCAGTTATGCACCTCTCTCTTATATCAGCATCCCTCTCTTCCCTTCCCCGTCAGCAGCAACCTCACTCAGGCTCCTTGATCTTTACAATAGACTTGGTTGATTTTTCATCTCTTGCTCCATCCTGTCCTTTCTGCTTCTCTTTTTCGTCCTGCTTCTGTAATAAGTGGGTGACTTTGTTTCTCTTCCCTTCTTTGCACTCAACTCACTTCCATTTCTCTTCTGGCGCGTCCGTTACAGGACAACTGTCTGACCCAGGCTCCCTGCAGACTTTTTCCTATTTACTCTCCACTCTCATTTGGCCTCTCTGCAGTGTTTCATACTATTGATCGTGCCTCTTTCTTTGCAATTACCACATTTTCCCTCCCCATACTGCAAAAGTAACCTGGGATCAATGCACAAAACACAAGAAGGAAACAAACACAAGAACAAAAACACAAGGCTAGAAAAACACATGTGCTTAAGCATGAAGGAAAACAACAAGAGACACTCCCACCACTTAAAAGTAACCACTCTTTTTTTTTCTGGATTTATTCTTAGATCTTTTTATTTTTATTTTTTTAAATTGAAGTGTAGTTGATTTACAATGGTGTGCTGATCTCTGCTGTACAGCAAAGTGACTCAGTTATACACATATACACATTCTTTTTAAAATATTCTCTTCCATTAGGGTTTATCACAGGATACTGAATATAGTTCCCTGTGCTCTACAGTAGGACCTTGTTGTTTTTACATCCTATATATAATAGTTTACATCTGCTAACCCCAAACTCTCAGTCCTTCCCTCCCCCACCCCCCTCCCCCTTGGCAACCACAAGTCTGTTCTCTAGGTCTGTGAGTCTGTTTCATAGATAAGTTCATTTGTGTCATATTTTAGATTCCACATATAAGTGAGATCATATGGTATAAAAATAACCACTCTTTATATTGAGTGTATGTCCTCCCATTTTTGTTCTAGACTAATCCATCTAAGCATGTGCATGCTACTCTCTTTCCTGTGTATAAGAACATATAAAACCATCTTCCATTCAATGGTACAGCTCCTGAGAATTAGGGTCGGGCCTCATTTGGTTCTGTGTCATCACAGCCTACCATACTACCTGGGAATGAATACTGGTTAAATGCAAGAATGAGATAAAATTGGACAGGGTGGGGGAGAGATGGAGTGGGAGTTTGGGGTTAGCAGATGCAAACTGTTATATATAGGATGTATAAACAACAAGGTCCTACTGTAGAGCACAGGGAACTATATTCAATATCCTGTGATAAACCATAATGGAAAAGAATATGAAAAAGAATGTATATATATAGATAACAGCTGTACAGCAGCAATGAACACAACACTGTAAATCAACTATACATCAATAAAATTAAAAAAAAGAAATGAAATGGGACAATAATTGTGGTTATTTGGATATTTGCAAACTTAAATACTATAATGAAGGACTTCTTATGTATTTTCTGAGGTGTGGGAAACTTCCAAAAGATTAATCCCTGTTTATATTATTATATTAAGTGACCAGTACTTTTTTGAGAAGTAACAAGGGTCCCTATCAACTGATCATACTAAACTTTCTGAGCTTATCTTTTCTTTTGGGAACACTTCCTTTCATTTTTTCTGAGCTTATCTTTAATGGTGTTTTGAATCTTTGGTAGATGAGATTCTTTATCAGTAATTTTTAAAGAGGACCAGGGGATTGGTGTGGGACAGAACCAACTAATTTCTGAAAGGTTATCCAGAATTCAAGTAATAAAATTGTTTGCTTAAATAGCTATGATTATAAAGCATTGTATTATGTCTATGGATAAACCTACAAAATAGTACCCATCTTCACCCAGCAGAGGGCACACTGTACCTACTTATTGACGGAGAAACACAAAGTAAAAGGAAGTGTGTTATTCTCACAGTCACACGCTACAGTAACATATGTCATCACACATAAATGAGTGTAACTGTACATCAGAAGTTCCATAATATATTTTTTGTTGACTGAGTTTCCAGCTCTCTTCTTTCACATTGTTTTTAAAAGTTATTTTACCTTCAACAAGCTCAGGATTAGGTAAAAGTTAATCTCTTAATAATACTGTTAACTTCACCCGCCTAAAATCATTGGCGCCCAACAACGTGTAAGGGTTTTTGAGAGCATCATTTCACATATGGCATGTTTTCTGTTCTCACAAGATACCTTACAGGTCATGACACAGCAGTAAATCACAGCCACCTACAGATACTGTGCACTATCCCTCTTAGAGATTTAGAGAAAATCAGGTTCCTAGCGCCCTCCCAACGTTTTTAGATTTTTGCTTGGCATGGATATTGTACACAAGAGCTCATGAAATGGACAAAGAATTGTTCTAGGGGACAGAAGATCTGGCTTTGTCCCTTACTGGTTGTGTGACCTTAAGTCACTACTTCTCCAAGTCTATCTTCACCTGTTACTAGAGGAACAGTGATGCCCACCAGACCCTCTTCCCAGCTGGGCGATGTGTGCTCAACGTGTAAGAGCCATAGATACGTGCCCCGTAGATGCATGGGGTAATCTGTGCCCCAGGACAGAGGATCTGAAGCAACAACCGCTGTCATGAAGTGTCCACCAGATGGCGGCCAGAGCCTCTGGTTTTGTCTGTGAAGAGGTTGACTGAATCAGTCTCTAGGTTCTTGGACAATTCAGGGCAGTGGAAGGAAGCAGGCTCCAGGTGAGAGGTTAGATTTCTGCTTATCTGGGAAGAGGGCTTTGATGAGTGTCCCAACCTTCTTTTTACCGCAGCCTTGTAAAGTAGGTCACTCTTCACATATGTTTCTTACTTTACTTTAGATCTATTTCTAGTTGCATTTTGAGGAATTTCTCTTTTGACAGGAATTCAAAACAATAAAAGGCCATTATGGCTATATATGTAGAGATGCTTATTGCAGCACTGTTTATGGATAATTAGTGAAATTGGAAGCGATTTAGGAACATGGAATATTAGGCAGACATCAAAATTCACATTATGGGGACTTCCCTGGTGGTCCAGTGGTTAAGACCCCACGCTTCCACTGCAAGGGGCTCGGGTTCGATCCCTGGTCCGGGAAGTAAGATACCACATGCCGCATGGTGTGGACAAAAAAAAATTTTTTAAAAAAAGAACATTATGAATATTATATAAGTGCATGGTCTAGTGAATGATAATAATGCTTTTATTTATTTTTTAATTTTTATAAATTTATTTATTTTTGGCTGTGTTGGGTCTTTGTTGCTGCGCGAGGGCTTTCTCTAGTTGCGGCAAGCAGGGGCTACTCTTCATTGTGGTGCACGGGCTTCTCATTGCGGTGGCTTCTCTTGTTGAGGAGCACGGGCTCTAGGCGCTCGGGCTTCAGTAGTTGTGGCTCGCGGGCTCTGGAGCACAGGCTCAGTAGTGGTGGTACACGGGCCCAGTTGCTCCATGGCATGTGGGCTCTTCCCAGACCAGGGCTCAAACCCGTGTCCCCTGCACTGGCAGGCGGACTCCCAAACACTGTGCCACCAGGGAAGCCCTAATGCTTTTATTTAAAAGCAGAATGAATTATGTGTCATGTTAATAACTGTGTTGAAATCAAGAGCATATGTGGCTGTGAAAAAATGGCAGGAAAGATGGAATGGTTACCAAGCCCTGACATGTCACAGAGTTAGCAGTCTCTTTCTTTCTGTATCTCTATCTCTGTGTGTGCCTCTCTCCTTCCTAAATGACGTTATTGCTGTCATAGTGATATTTGCAGAACCTGACACTTCTAAAGAGATTTCCATGCTTTGTTTGAAATACAGTAATGCCTAGTGAATCCAGTATGCTAGGGAAGAAGTAGCATACGTAAATGACTTTTGAATCTCATTTTTTTCTGTTAACTGATTCTTACTCCTCTTAACACAAAAACAATAACAAAACCATTTTGGCTAGAAATCTTTCTAAAACGTATTGCATATTTTCCTGCCTTCTCCTACAGTTTCCTGCACATATCATATTCTTTTCTTTCTATCTCACATTTACCGTGATGAATGTCAATTTCTCTCTCACCCTAGAATACAATGACGTCTTCGTGTGTAGTTCAGGTATAGGGTTATTTGCCTCTACATGGCATGATCTAACCTCTGCTGAGTTTTGATTTCCTTGATTCGTGTTTTGACGGGTTTTCTTTTTTGTTGTTTGGTCTTTTTCTCACTTGCAGGCTATCAGGTGTCATTTTTGTGGTTGCCAGTGTCTCAGTCTTTGGAAGCCTTTCTTTCCTAATCTCCCTACAGATTTGCTGCTTCTAATATGCCCTGTTAGAAAATCACACAATCAAGTTTACTGCAGTTATGTGCAGAGAGCTCCAAAGGGCTTTTGGTTTTGTGTAAGTGTTTGGCCAGTGGAGACACAGCCATACCTATTTTGGTTGCTCAAAGGTATTTTGGCTTCTTTCTCAGCTCTTGGCTGTTTCGTGGATACGCTGAGGTCTCAGGAAAATGACCTATGCACAAGAGACATGTTGCTACAGGGAAAATATAATACTGGCTCTCAGGAACAAAGCACAGTCCTACTGTATAGCACAGGGAACTATATCCAATCTCCTGGGAAAAACCATAATGGAAAAGAATATTAAAAAAAAGAAAGAATGTGTATATAACTGAGTCACTTTGATGTACAGCAGAAATTAACACATTGTAAATCAACTATACTTCAGTTAAAAACAAAGTAAAAAAAAAAAAGCAACGAAGCACAGGAGTTGTAAATCCAGGCAATGCCAACAGATCAATGGAAAGTGAAAGCAGAGTCATTCCATCAACAGTCATCAAAAGCCCACCCTTGCATCTGCTTCATTCTTTCCCTGTGTCACTTCATCCTTTCTATTCATAGACTTCATCCCGGTACAAATTTACCTCCGGTTTAGAAAGGAACAATGGAGCAAGGCAAAGCAGAAACTGTACAAAACAAATTAGAGAATAGTAATTTACATGATTCAAGGATCTTTTCCCTTAGCCAACTAATAAATACCACGGATTTTGAACATATAAGGCATATTTCTAACATACAAAGCAGCTTGCTAGATGCCATGGAGACTCAAAAGAACTATGCATTTATGCTCCCTCCCCTGACTTTTTTTTTTTTTTTGCAAAATAACGAACTGTAGTAGAGTGGACCATTTGTTCAATTAAAATGGAATTAAATGTAATTAATTAAATAAAATAACACTTAACTCTCTGGGAATATATGTGTTGTATAAATTCAGTTATTTCTGCTACCCAGGGCCAGTGCTATTTTCTTTTAGTTCTTGTGTCTAAAGTAAGACTTCAACTCAACGGTGGCCACACTGGGTGTGTAGCCATTCTTTTTTTTTTTTTAATTAATTAATTAATTAATTAATTTTTGGCTGTGCTGGGTCTTCGTTTCTGTGCGTGGGCTTCCTCTAGTTGCAGTGAGCGGGGGCCACTCTTCATCGCAGTGCGCGGGCCTCTCACTGTCGCGGCCTCTCTTGCTGTGGAGCGCAGGCTCCAGACGCGCAGGCTCAGTAGTTGTGGCTCACGGGCCTAGTTGCTGCGTGGCATGTGGGATCTTCCCAGACCAGGGCTCGAACCCGTGTCCCCTGCATTGGCAGGCAGATTCTCAACCACTGCGCCACCAGGGAAGCCCTGTAACCATTCTTTTGAAGAGAGCTTCTACCATAATTTTTGAATTCCACCCCACTCCTGAAGGTATTTATGGACTTCCTGGGTCTGGGAAAACTTATTACACTTCCAAGCCTTCTCGTTATTCCAAAAAATACACAACAAAATTGTCAATAACCATGAGACAAAGTAAGCAAACCCACCCTGAAATCTTCAGAGTAGTGGTTGAAAGATAACTCGCAATGGGACATAATTTTTGGTTTGCTTTGCTTAGTTTTGAAGAACCTTGCAGATTCCATGGATTGTGTGTGAGAAGCGACTTACACCTAGATCAGTGTATGAGAAGTGACCATCTTCTAAGCATCAATGCAAATCGCTGGACAAAGTTTTGTTCACTGTGGTTAGAAATGATCATGAGTACTGGAGAAATGATGGGAAGGTCTATATTCTTTTATCGCTGACTATGGGCAGGTGTAGATTGTTCAGGAAGTGAAAGGGTGTATGTTTGGAGTGAATAGCAGTGTCGTGTCTAGATTAGAAAAGATTGGCTGCTCATTGTGATAGAAAGTTGAGTTCATGGTTATCTTTTCCATAGTTTGAAAGCTATATTAATGAAAACCTGCAATCTCCTGTTATCTGAATAAATCCCACATTGGAAACTGACACATCTATTGAATTCTGGATTGGTCATGATGGTAGGGACAAGGTTAACTTTTATTTTATTTTATTTTTTTTCAAGGTTAACTTTTAGAAAAATAATTTCATCAAACATATTGGAATAATCGAAAAGAAAGTATTTAGAGCCCTGAAAAAATTCCAAACCACATTTTACCCAATAATTTAAAAATTCTTGCATCACATGTTTACAGTGTTGTAAAAAATTATGACATAATCAATAACCTTTCCATCTTCTTTTGCTCATTTTCTGTTGGAAATGATGACAGGAGACAAAATGACCAAAAGGTTAGGAACTAGAGAATACTTTCCTTTCTGCCTATAGAATGCTATGAATATCTACAAATTTGATGATCAGTAGCTCAATAATTGCTGAGAATAATGTATGTACCCAATTTATTAGGTAGCCATTGGTTTTGTTTTAAGCTAAACAAATGCAATCGATTGAATATGCATAGTTGGTAAGATCCATGGAAATAAAGTGAATGAATGAATCATTTATAGCAGTGGTTCTTAGCTTTGAATTCACACTAGCACCATTTGGAGAGCTTTAGAAAACCCCAAACCCAGGCCACATCCCAGAAATTAGAATCTCTTGGGGCTGGGACTCAGTTATCAGTATTTTCAAAGCTCACGAGGTGATTCTTATATGTAGCCGAGTTTGGGAAACACTGCGTTACAGAAAATCCCTGCTTACTCTCAGTTAAGCTTAAGTAGGTTAGGGGCTCTTTCTTGCACACTCTTAACAGTGTGTTTAATAGTCTTTAGGGACCTTTTCTGTTTCTTTTGCTTTAAATAAAAGCAAATCATTCCAAAAGAATACTCTTATATGTTTTCTTTTATTCCTTTTTTTTTCCTCTGCTCTTGGTTCTTCTGCTATATTGATCAATGTAGCATAATAGCATATGGCATGAGGTCATCCTAGATTTTGAATACAGGCTGACTGTTTACTAGTTATCATAGATGGGCAATTTATTTAATCTCTAAGCTAGGTTTGTTTTTTTCCCCATCTATAGCAGTGGTTCTCAACTGGAGGTAATTTTACCTCCTAGGAGTCAGTTTTGATTGTCACCACTGGGGTGTTGCTTTTGACTTCTAGTGGGTAGAGGCCAGCAATGTTGCTAAACATCCTACAACGCACAGGACAGCCTTCGTAGCACAGTATTATCTGGCACCAAACGTCACTAGTGCCGAGGTGAAGGAACTCTGATCTACAGAGTGAGGCTGTGGAGTCTGACTGCCTGTATTCGAATCCTCATCCTCTCACTTCCTAGTTGTGTAACCTTGAGCAACTTACTATGCCTGCCTGAATCCATCTGAAAGTATGGATATCATTAGCACTCGCTTTGCAGTTGATGTGAGGTTTAAATGGGCTAATACACGTGAAACATTAACACAGTGCCAGGGAGCAAATTATCTCCAAAATATCTCCTTCTATTTGGGGGCATTTATGGCTTCTTGGCAGCATCCTTGAGATCATTTGTTTGACCCTATTCTTGACAATCTCAATGTTAATACTTCCTGATTTGATGGCAGGAGTGGGAAAGAGGTTGCAGGGTGGAGTTGTCTTGGAACATGCACATGTTTTGTATTCCAGGTGGAAATTCAAAGGAGAGTCCTCCGGAAGACTGCTGAATTCCTTCCCCCACCTTGCACGCTGTCCTCGCCCCCTACCACTAGCATGACCCTTGTGTTGAGGTGGAGTGTTCAAATAAACAAGCTTGCAATGGGTCAAAGAAAAGTCAGAGATATTCTTACAAGTGCTGATTCTAAGAGAAGACGGTTAATAGCAATGAACACGGTTTATTAATAAACTTAACAAGAGGCAGATAGCTACAGGAGTCTGAAAGTCAGGAAAGAGCTCCGTGCTGGAAATAGATCTGGGGGTCATGACTTCAGAAGGAATCAAAGTTACAAGAGAGAATGAAACTGCAAGGGCGGGTGTAGGGAGAAGAGAGAAGGGGCTCAGGTTATAACCCAAGAAACCTCTGCTTGGCTAATATGAATGCAGACCTACTGTGTGCTTGCCAGTCATCTTTCTAATCTATCACCTACATTTGACTTTTAGGGAGAGTTATCTCCTACTCCCTCAGTCCTCGTCTCCAGATGTTCTAAGTCTGGCTTGAAACTGATAAAATGCATCTTTACTGAAGACTGCATGGAATGCTCACAAAATTAACTTGGAAATCCCTGTGCTAAGTGCTCTCCATTAATTGGATTCATTAAAAACTTTTCTCATTATAATTATATAATCACATTACAAAACATTTTAAACTTCGAATTTTTTCTCTACGCGTGTGCTTTTCTCTAGTCATAGTGTGCATATAACTAGGTGTGTCTTTAACAAGAAGTTTATTGAGATGTAACTCACATAGCATCCAATTCACCCATTCAAAGTATACAGTTCAGTGGTTTTCAGTATATTCACAGAGCTGTGTGACTGCTGCCACAATCAATTGGAGAACACTTCCATCACTGCCCGAAGACATCCCGTACCCATTAGCTGTCACTCCCTATTTCCCTTCACTCCTCCCAGCTCCGGAGCTTTTCTGTCTCTATAGATCTGCCTACTGTGGACATTTCACATAAATGGATGAATTCAATATGTGATCTTTTGTGTTTGGCCTCTTTCACTTAGCATAAAGTTTTCAAGGTTTACCCATATTGGAGCATGTATCAGTACTTCATTCCTTTTTATGGCTGAATAACATCCCATTGTATGGATAGATCACATTTTTTTCCATTCATTCGTCAGATGATGGACATTTGGGTTGTTTCCACCTTTTGGCTCTTGTGAATGGGGCTGCTATGAACATCTGTGTACAGGTATTTGAACACTTGTTTTCAATTCTTTTGGGTATATATCTAGGAGTAGAATTGCTGGGTCACACGGCACTTTTGAGGAATTGCCAGAATGCTTTCCAAAGTGGCTGCACCATTTTACATTCCCATCAGCGATGTATGAGTATTCAAATTTCTCCACATTCTCACCAACACTTGTTATTACCTGTCTTTTTTAAAAAATAAATTTATTTATTTTATTTATTTATTTTTGGCTGCACTGGGCCTTCTTTGCTGTGCGCGGGCTTTCTCTAGCTGCAGCGAGCGGGGGCTACTCTTTGTTGCGGTGCGTGGGCTTCTCATCACGGTGGCTTCTCTTGTTGCGGAGCACGGGCTCTAGGCGCGTGGGCTTTAATAGTTGTGGCTCGAGGGCTCTAGAGCACAGGCTCAAGTAGTCATGGCGCACAAGCTTACTAGCTCCGCGGCATGTGGGATCTTCCCGGACCAGGGCTCGAACCCGTGTCCCCTGCATTGGCAGGCGATTCTTAACCACTGTGCCACCAGGGAAGTCCCGTATTACCTGTCTTTCTGATTTTAGTCATTCTAGTGGTTATGAAGTGGCATATCAGTGTGGTGTTGATTGTATGTTGTTTTTAAAAAAAATTATTTGATATGCATTTTCCAGGTTGCTATCCTTCATAATCAACATTTAAAATGGCTTCAAAATATTCTTTCAAACGGCTATAGTATAATTTGCTAGACCACTCTTCTGTCGCGGGATGTTTGTTTCCACATTTTTACCATTATCGATAGATTTTCTGGCATACTGAATTTCAGTGTTTAGATTGTTTTCTTAAGCTACTTTCAAGATGCATTTTGAAGTCTTTCTTTATCTGTGAAGAATGCATAAAGGAATACACAACTGGAAATTTTTGTGTGATGGACAAAATATTCTATCATGGATTAATATTTATCATCAAAGGTTTAAATTTGCAGAAAGCTCCCAATAAAGAGAAGGATTCCAAACAAGCAGTGAGCACTAGTTTGACCACTTAATCCACCTTTGAACAGAGATGAAAAGGTCCTAATTTCCACTTGAATAAAAACAGAACTCCCAGTGTTCACTACTGAGCTGGTAGATGTAAATTTATTATTACCTAGTGGTCGATTTTTATTGTATGACAGAAAATATAAGCAAAAGGGAGGAAGGAAAGATCCTCCTCTTTGGGAATAAACGTCGCCTCTTTCTACAGGGTCCCTGGATGAGCACCTTTGAATTATTAGCAGTTCTGAGCTCCTGAAACTTCCGTGATTAAGCCTGAGAAAAACCACCTACAGGCAGTTCTAATAAAAGCCAGGCCCCCCGCCCCCCCAGCTCTGAAACTGCCAGGGGTTCTTCAAGGAAATCCCCTTGGAAAAAAAGTAACATTTGTTTCTATTTTCTTTGGTCTTCTGGTTAGTTTATAGGTATTTGAGAGCAAAATTCATACAGATATGTGGAAGAAAGTTTCAGTAGGCTCTTCCACTTACTTCAGAAAATTTACTTAAAATTGGAATGATATTAATTCCCAATGCATTCATTAGACAGCTTGCAGGGTCCATCTTCTGCTAATTTAAATAATGTCCCTAAGTTCTACTTTACCACTTTTGTATGCAAAGATGTGCCACTGAACTAATTTGATTGTTACAAAAGGGACTTTTTTGACTGTAAAAAGTAGACCTTTAAAAATATCTTTGAATGTCAAATTATGAAACTAGGAATCCTTCTACACATTAGCTACTCATATTCAAACACTTACTGAGTACTACAGTGTATAAGGCAAGATGCTGGGACCATGGACTCAGTTACAGAATGGGTTGGGTGCTAGCGAGAAAGACTAATTTTGAGGCAGAAAAGTTGTATTATGAATGGAAAAGTGTCCACTGCATAGGGATTCTCTAACTAAGGATTCTGTAGACGCCAGCTGTATTTCAGTTTCCCTTTTTAGAAAGCCTGAGCATCGGGATTTTTCCAAGCTCCCCAGGTGATTGCCCTGGGTAGCCAAGTTGAGAACCATTGGCTTAAAGGCCTTCAATCCCAATGAATCATCCCTCCTGCTATCAAAGCTCAGAATGAAGAAATAGGGAGGGGCACGATAGGGGTAGGGGCTTAAGAGATACAAACTACTATGTATAAAATAGACTTGAGCAACAAGGATATATTGACCAGCACAGGGAATTACAGCCATTGTTTTGTCATAACTTATAATGGAGTATATCTATAAAAAAACTGAATCACTACGCTGTATACCTGAAACTAACATAATATTGTAAATCAACTCTACTTCAATTTAAAAAAGTGGGAAAAAAGGCATATCTGATATGTCACCCTCTTGATTAACATGCGTGTGTGCGCATGAAAAGTTATTGTGAAGATAAAATAAGATAATGTTTGTAAAGTGCACACATGCATTGCACATAGTAAGATAGTAAGAGCTTAATAAATGATACTAAACTTCAGTTTCATATGTTTAAAATGAACGTAACACACTTTTTTTTTAATAAGAAAATTAAGTGAAATACCATGTAAAGCTCCTGGTTCACATCTGGAATTCCTTAAATGCCATATTCTTTCGTTTTTAGGAAGTGAATCTTCTTCCAGACCCTTATTTGATAGCTATATCATTTTACATTGTAGACCTACACAGGACCCACAAACTCCTTAAGAAAAAATGAGGTGTTTCCTTTGTCCATTCTCTCAACTACATATGGGCATCACTTTTAGGAAAAGCAAACTGATGTGAACTACTTTGTGGCAGTACAGAACTTATACTGGGTTGCTGTCTAATGCCCAGGCTTGTCTTTCATCTTTATCTACAACCATCTCAGATTTTTCTCTCTCTGTTATAACTCATGTGGGAGTATTGCGTAACATTGATGAGCCCAACTTCCATCTATTTTTACCTACTTGGGGGTCTCGTTTACCCAATCAGTTGTCCTTACCTCTCCTATAATGACCTTCATTTTCAATCATTTTTATTCCTCCTGCTTCTCAAATGTCACTAATTACCTATTCAGTACATTTTGCCTTTGGCTGAAATGCTATTTGCACCTTTCTTCCACTTCTCCTATTTATGTCAGCCTGCTTCTTGTTGCTGAGTGAGTACTTACAGATCCTTCTGGTATGTAAGAATCAAGCCTCTTCCTGAGAGCAGGCTGGGAAAATTCTAAGAATCACAGGACTTAGATTACAGCTCTTGAAAAATTGAGAGAGTACAGGCTACTCTAGTGGTCATCAGAGAGATATGTGATTTTCCTCACGGACAAAGTGGTAACTTAAAGTTTGAAGATTCAAATTAAAAGTGTTTTATTCATCCATAAACAAAACAAAACAAAACAAAACAAAACAAAATGACTACCTCGGCTGCAATTCAGCTACCTTACCTCTAGGTGGGGGTGTGTTTGGTCCAAGACACTCATCAGCATATGTGGCTAACTGAAAGTGTATTGATCATAAAAAGACAAACATGCGTTTTGTCCCTCAAAACATATGCTTCTTTTAAGAACAGCTTAGTATAAGTATGATGGCATAATTTGTCAAATTTATTACTTGAATTTTCAGCCAGCATTTCTATCCAAGAGACAGAGAACTGCAGCGGGATGCTTGTAGATTCTGATGCTGAGGATTTAATGATTTGAGGCCTAGGGAATCTTATATTTTCCAGCAGGCTTAGATTTTTAATGCAAGGGCTCAGGTGTCCTGAGTAAACACCACCACAGCTCCACTTCTGAAACCCCAATAGCAGAATAATAATTCAGGAAAAGCTGTGTTCCACATTCTGATGACTAAAGGGAAACCTGATTTTGTAGTCATTTAATTTCAGCTGTTTACTCTCCATGGTGAATAATAAACACGGGCATGAACTGTAAAGAGAGATTTTCTTTTCCAGGAGATGGAACTGCCTAGAAGACTCTGGAATTAAAAAAAAGAAAAACAAAAACCTGAAAATAAATCTTGTAAGAGCTGATAACTAACGCTTGAGATTTTTATCTGCTCTAAGTGATGAGAGCTGCCAAAGAGTGTATTAAGAGAAGCACCCCAGTTTGTCTCTGAATAGATAGATAGGGTTGTATAAGTCAGTATTAGATATGAAGAGCTCCCCACAGACTTAGTACATCCTGTCAAGCTCTCTTGTTTTACTGTGTTTGTAAATCATAGATGGTGTTTGAAATATAAAGTAACGGTGGGCTCTGATGTGTGGTAAAGGGTTGCCATTAGTGTCAATTTTTTCTTCTTTACACCTTTTCCTAGAGCTCCCATGAAGAAAATACTAGTGGGTAAAGGGAGCACATGCTGAGAAATGGAAAATAGATCGATCTGAGAGGTGCAAGGAACATTTACTTTTTTGGAAGGGGTTTCCATTTAGAACCTGAGTCACAGTTTTTTCAATATCCCTAAGGTTGGTCTATCAGTTAATGTACAGCCAGAAGAGAGCAATAACAAACAAGTTATTTGAACTCTCAGTGGAAGAGTTTGTGAAATTCCGAATTTCCACAAAAGATTACCTAATATTTTCTCAGCGTCTCCACGGCACCTCAAACCAGACTGTCGTCATAATCTTATGAGGAAACTAAAGTTATGTATTTTAGCAGTTTCCATGATTCAGACACAAACGTAGTGAGGTTTGTTTGAAAAAATTATGCTTAAATCTGAAAAATTACATTGTGGAAGAAAATCCTAACTGTAAAGGAAAATGTTCAAGCTAAATTGTTAGGTGAGCAAAGCAAGTTGCCAAACAGTATGCAGAGAGGATTTTCAGTTTTAGTGATGGCAGAAGAGCTTGGATCGGACGAACCTTCCTACATATATAAATTGTAAACGTTTGACAAAATATTAACAAAATAACTATTTGAAGGCAATAGAAAGTGACAAAAAGGCTGCAGAAATTGGAATTGGCTCGTGAAACAAGGGAACTGCACTGGGTAAGATCCAAGTTTATATAGCTTTTTCTCTAAAGGCATTCTCCAGTCTATGCTAAAACACAAACAGAAAGCTGACATCACACTGGCTAGAGATGTCAGAAGACCAAATTAGGAGATGCAAGACTGGCTGGAATTTGAGTGGTAGAACTCTAGGAAGGAGGGAGTCACAGAGGTGGCTGCATGTAATCTCCCCTTAAATCCTACAAATGCATCTCATATATGCATACAAATGTGTGCACAATCTCCTCTGACATCCTAGGCTGATCCCTGAATCAGGAGGGAGCACCCAAGCATACTAGTGAAAGGCAACAGCTGGAAAGCTGAAAACTGTGGGCAGAGATTTAAGCTCCTGCTCACACAACAAGGGAGACAAGTACTTTGGATTTTCCACTGCAACTCCAGAAAGGCTATGCCCAGGGTGTGAAAACTTTGTAACAGGACTAAGAAATTAACCCTAAGACTAAGGACAAATCAAAACAGATGCACTTTGATAAAAGTGTGAAACCAAGCCTCCAGAAGTTCACGGTTATCAGCCACTAATTTAACTGCCTGCTAAGACAAAACTCAACACTATTTCATAGGGGATAACAGACTCTAGATTCTCTAAAACATGTCATCTACAATGTCCAATATATAATAAAAATTACAAGATATGCAAAAAAGCAGAAACATGTGACCTAAGGTCAGAAAAAAAGCAGTGAATAGAAACAGATGAAAATTCGCACACAGGAACTTTGAAGGAGTTATTATAATCACATCCAAGAACTTCAATAAAAAATTATTAGAATGAGTATGCAGCTGCAAAACTAAAGCTGAGAAATAAAACCTAAAAAAGAACCAAATGAAATTCTAAAACTGTAAAATACAATAATAGAAATGAAAAATTCACTGATGGGCTCAACAGCAGCTTGGAATTGGCAAAAGAAAGGATAAATGTATTTTAAAGAGAGATCAATAGAAATTATCCAAATTGAAGAATAAGGTGAAAAGAAGATTGAAAAAAATTGAGCGGCCTTCAGTGACAGGTGGGACTATATCAAATGGTCTTACATATGTGTAATTGGTATATGAGAAGGCTTGGAGAGAAAGGAGCAGAAAAAAATGTCTGAAGAAATAATGACTGAAAATTTCCCAGTGGTGAAAACCATCACGTTATAGGTCTAAGAGGCTCAGTGGATATTAAGTAGGAAAACTACAAAGAAAACTACACCTAGGCACATAGGCACATTATAGTCCAACTGCTGAGAACCAAAGGTAAAGAGAAAAATCTTAAAAGCAGCTTGGAGGAGGGAGATACATCAGAAAACAATGGTGTGAATTATGTCTCACTTCTCATCAGATATAATAGCTACCCAGAGACAATGGAATGACATTTTATTTTATTTTTGGCCGCACCCGTGTGCTATACACCGTGTGGCATGTGGGATGCGGGATCGTAGTTCCCCAACCAGGGATTGAACCTGTGTCCCTGGCATTGGGAGTACAGAGTCTTAACCACTGGACCGCCAGGGAAGTCCCTGGAATGACGTTTTATTTATTTATTTAAATTTACTTATTTATTTTGGCTGTGCCGGGTCTTACTTGTGGCATGCGGACTTCTTAGTTGTGGCATGTGGACTCTTAGCTGCAGCATGCAGGCTTCTTAGTTGCGGCATGCATGTGAGATCTAGTTTCCTGACCAGTTATTGAACCCTGCCCCCCTGCATTGGGAGCATGGAGTCTTACCCACTGAACCACCAGGGAAGTCCCTGGAATGTCATTTTAAAAGAGCCTAAAGAAAAAAAAAAATTCAACCAGAATTCTATATTTGGTAAAAAATAAATAAAATAAAAACCCGACACAAATCTATATCCGGAGAAAGTGTTTTTTAAAAATGAAAGGAAAAAATTAAAAATATTTTTTGACAAGAACAAAAACTGAAGGCATCTGTTCCAAGCAGAACTGAACTGCAGGAAACGAAAAAGGAATTTCTTTAGGCTGAAGGAAAATCGCATCAAATACAAAAGAAGAAATAAAGAGCACTGGAAATGATCAATATTTGCATAAATGTAAAAGGCTCTTTCTTTTTGTTTTTAATTTTAATTTCTTTAAAATACAACTGACTCTTTGAAGCAAAAGTGATACTTTACTTTGGCATTAATAATATATATAAGTGTAATATAAATAGCAACAATAACAAGGGAGGGGTTAATAGAATTCGAGTGTTACAAGGTTCTTACATTTTCTGTGTAGTGGTGTACTGCTAAAGCTACATAGTTTCTGATAAGTTCAGGATGCAGATCATAACGTTTACAAGAACTACTAAAAATAATACAGAGAGTTATAGACAAAAAGTCAGTAAAGGAATTAAAATGGAGTAATAAAACAATATTTGACTAACATAGACATCAAGAAAGAAACAGAGGAACAACAAAAATTGCACAAGTAAACAGTATTCTAAAATTTCTCTAGAAGAATAAACAAATGGACGATAACCAAGAAAATAATAAAAAAGAAAAGCTTGTTCTACCTGATATAAAAATGATCAATAAAACTGTAGTGATGAGACAGGGTGATGCTGTTGTAGAAAAAGATCATTGGAAATAGGCCCATGAATATAGGGGAACTTGGTATTTAAGAAAGATGGTATTTCAACTTGGTGGTCATGGTGGGGGAACCTATAGCTAACATACTCACTGGTGAAAGAGCAAATGCTTCCCCCAAAGATTGGAAAGAAGGCAAGTATACCTGCTCTCACAACTTCTATTCAACACTGTATTTTATTTTAAATTTATTTTACTGAAGTATAATTGATTTACAGTGTTGTGTTAATTTCTGCTGTACAACAGTGACTCAGTTATACATATATATACATTCTATATATATAGTCTTTTATAGACTTTTATAAATATCTATATATTTATAGAATATATATATATTCTATATATATAGTCTTTTCCATTATGGTTTATGTAGTTCCCTGTGCTATACAGTAGGTCCTTTTTTCTCTCCACTCTCTATATAATAGTTTGCACCTAACACGGTATTGTTTTTATTTGCAGATGACATGATCATGCCACGGTAATTCACTGAAGGAAAGGATAATCTTTTCAACAAATATTCCTGGAACAACCGGATATCCATATGGAAAAAGATTAACCTCAGCCCCAAATTGATCCACAGACTCCACACCATTCCAGTCAGAATGCCAACAGGCTATTGGGTAGAAAGAGGTAAGTTCATTCTAAAATTGACATGTGAGTGCAACAGACCTAGAATTATCAAAACCATCTTGAAAAGGAAGAACAAAACTGGAGGACTTTACCTTACTTGAAAACTTGTGTTACGATTCAGATTCCACGAGGAAACGGTTCTGAGACTGTGACATTTGCATGCAGAAGCTTTATGGGAGAGAGCTGGAAGGAACAATACCTGTAAGAAGTGAAGGAAGTATGATTAAGCAGAGGGAAAAATTGAAGAGCTGCAACAGTTGCCTCAGTCGACCTCTCAGGGAACCTTGCAATCAAGATAGCCCTTTAGAACTACCCTGCCATGAGGTAAGGGAGGCCTGGCTTTTATACCCTGAATCTGACCACTCATTGGCTGCTGGCTTCTCGCAGGGAGGGACTATAACCTTGGGTGAGTCAACACTCTTCGGCTGAGGGCTATCAACCACCAGCACTTCCAGCAGTTGGGGAAATGAGTGCTTCCGTCCTTAATGGGGATCTGGCTGGTGCCTCAGAGCATCCATCCTTTGTGCCAGACCACACCATCCTTTGTGCCACTGGGATGTCCTTGCATCTTTATACATATATATATATATATATATATATATATATATATATATATATATATATAATTTTTAAAAATTTGTTTATTTCTGGCTGCATTGGGCTCATTGCTGCGAGTAGGGGCTACTCTTCGTTGCGGTGCTCGGGCTTGTCATTGCGGTGGCTTCTCTTGTTGTGGACCATGGGCTCTAGGTGTGTAGGCTTCAGTAGTTGCAGCACGTGGGCTCAGCAGTTGTGGCTCGTGGGCTCTAGAGCGCAGGCTCAGTAGCTGTGGCACACAGGCTTAGATGACCCGTGGCATGTGGGATCTTCCCGGACCAGGGCTCAACCCCTGTCCCCTGCATTGGCAGGCGGATTCTTAACCACTGCACCACCAAGGAAGTCCCGGATGTCCTTGCATCTTATAATAAGTTCTGGGAACGGCTTCTTTCCAAGTCTGGTTGGTCTCTTTTCCTGCAAAATCCTTAATGAGGAAAGTTAGTGAGTACTATAGCTTTCATCTCTGCAGCGGGTTTGAGGCCATAACTGATACTTGTCTGTTCTCTCCTCTACCACTGAGTCTACATTCTACTTACCCTTGGCTATCAATATGAGATAGAGTAAACAAAATGGGGGTATAGCCACACAATGGAATACCACTGTATTGATACGGTGGAAAATGGCTAAGCAATTAAAGAAGTGAGTGAACTGCTTATATATGCAACAACATGAATGAATCTCAAGAACATTTTGTGGCGTGATTCCATTTTATGCAGTTTACAGGCAAAACTGATCTACAGGGACAGAAATCAGATCGATGTTCGCCTATGGAGGGTGGGGATTGACCAGACGGAGCCACCAGGGACCTTTTTGGGGGAAATGGAAATATTCTACTACTTGCTTCTGGTGGAAGTTACATGGGAGCATACATTCATCATCCAATTGTACATAAGACATAAGCCAAAGTGTGAACCATGTTGGAATTGAGTGATTTTCTTATTTGCTATAACTGTGTCTTCCAACTTTTCCCCAGTGAACACATATTCCTTGAGTAACTAGAATGGATTTTTAAGAAATAAAGTGTTTTATTGTTTAAGCTCATGAGCTATTTTTCTAATTTGGCCATTTGCAAATTTAGGTCTACACAAGGTCACATTTTCCCTGGATGTACTTAATGCTATACCATTTGTGTTAGCCTATTGCTTACAGAAGACTTCAAATTTCCGATGAATCACAGACTTTGTAAGGCTGGAAAGTAACTTGAAAAATCATTTGGTTCAGAAGATTAATGTCCATAGCACTCAGGAGAGGTGGTTATTTATTTTCCTCTGGTATATCTCGAGGTATAGAGAGCCCACCACTTCCTTTAGCCAGCCTCTTTCAATACTTTATCATCCTGATGGATGATTGCTTAGAAGATCCTGCTGAGGCAGGTAAATGCCAGATACAATACTGTTATATTGAGGACAAAGTGAGGTTACTGACTTCTAGAATGTTCTTACACCTACCTGATCTTATTGCTCCACCATTTGATATTTCTATAGTTTGATGTTTAAGTTATTCATGATCAAATTCAAGTGCTGTTTGTATGTGTGAAACTCCCTTGTCTTTAAGGACAACTCCATTTTATTATTTAAGAAATTTTAAGCACGGAAGCACCTCAGCTCCATAATAATGCTTTGCCTTTACTTCAGAATAAAGGCATGCTACTCATCCATGCCTTCTATCTAGTAGACTGTCATTTACATATTAAGAGAAGAAAAACCTTGTCAAGAAACTTGTATAAATTATCTCAAATTCGTATGAGGGATCAGGAGGTGTTCTTTCATTTCTTAATCCCTTTCTTCTCTCCTAATCTATTCTCTAAGCCCACCATGCTCTAGCATCTGAGAGGTCTAGCATCTGAAAGGAAATGTGGAGTCGTTCAGGAGTGCTAACTGGGATTCAGAAGTGTTTATTATGTCAGATCAGAAGAGAATGAAAATATATGTTGGAATCCTTCAATGTGGACACCATAGGACCAAATAATTTATCTTCCAAACGAGGACACTTTTTTTTTTTTTTTTTTTTGCGGTACGCGGGCCTCTCACTGTTGCGGCCTCTCCTGTTGCGGAGCACAGGCTCCGGACGCGCAGGCTCAGCGGCCATGGCTCACGGGCCCAGCCGCTCCGCGGCACGTGAGATCTTCCCGGACCGGGGCACGAACCCGTGTCCCCTGCATCGGCAGGTGGACTCTCAACCACTGCGCCACCAGGGAAGCCCAAACGAGGACACTTTTGAGAAGGAAAAGGGTACTATTCTTAATTCAGCTAGCACAACAGCCTTAAACGGGACTATGCCAGGCAGTCTAGGCTGGAACAAGTTCATCTAAGCTGCTTTTAGCCAACCAACGAGTGAGGGCTGCAGTTGCATGCGTGTTTGTGTACCGGAGCGACGGAACAGTGTCTAAAGAGAGGAAGATTCCAGTTAAGGCAGGTTTTGCCTTTGTGAGTTCAGGTAGAGGAGAAAAGTAGTCTATGTTTCTGTTGAAGTCCACAGCTGTCATGAGTATTGTTACAAATACAGATTTCATGACATTTTTGTGGTTCATGATGTTCCGAATACTCATGGGGATGTGATTTGGCAGAAAGCTCTTTTATTTTGGGGGTGGTCTGTCTTCTTCTTACTGATTTTTCTGTATACAATCATGTGGCTGTTTGAGAGACCATCTGTTTGCCTATTCATGAGAAAACTTCCATTTGATTCAGTTTGTGGCCTGCTCAGCGCTTCCCCGCATTACTGCTTTGCTTTACACTAATCAAAATTGATAGCTATTGACCGACTCTGACACCATTCTGATATTATGAGTATTCTTGCTTACAAACTGCTCCTTGGTTATGCCCATAATTGGTACAGTGGCTGCAGAATCGTTTTTAGATTTAATTGGTTGTTCTTGACTTACTTTTAAGTAGTTTCTTGTGTGTAAAACAGCTCCTAAATATAGCCTGATGAGAATACCATTCATCAATTTTAAAGTGTAGTCCCGTTCCTGAGTCTGCACTTAGAAGGACGAAGTTTGTTAAGGAAAAGTGTGTAGACTCTAAAGTGGACTCTCAATATTCAGTCATATTTGGGAACAAATAAGGGCAATGCAAGGATGATGCCTTTCACTTAATTCAATCACTTGTTACTTTGATTCTATTTAATTTGATCAAAACCCCATGAAACCAAACCATTTGTAATAAGGGCAACAGAACTCCTCCTCTTTTATTTTGATAGATGTTAATTACTGCAGGCAGGAACTCTGGGGTAATTCAATTACTGGCTATAATAATGTCATTTAATTAATAATGCATGCCTCATATGTGAGTGAGAGAGGAGTGAGAAGGCTTTGGAGTATGATTACAACAACAAAAAATGTAATTCAGATACAGGCGATTCAATTTCTAAGAATTCTGCTAAGGATAAAGGCCTGCTGTAGCCTACAGGAATGGAAATGATGGAGCATTCCAGTTGCTTGGTGAATAAACTATTCCTTAGTGAAGCAAGGTAGGAGGCATTTGGGGACAATTATTATTATTATTTTTTGCAGTACGCGGGCCTCTCACTGTTGTGGCCTCTCCCGTTGCGGAGCACAGGCTCCGGACGCGCAGGCTCAGCGGCCATGGCTCACGGGCCCAGCCGCTCCGCAGCATGTGGGATCTTCCCGGACCGGGGCACGAACCCGCATCCCCTGCTTCGGCAGGCGGACTCTCAACCACTGCGCCACCAGGGAAGCCCTGGGGACAATTATTAATAGGGAGGTTCCCAACCATTAAACACGGAGATTGTAGTAATAATAATAATAGTAATAATGATAGCAAACTCATACAGGGCCAATTATAATCTAGCAATTTTCTAATTTATAGATATTCACTCCTTTAATCTTTATAACATCCTTTTCCACCTTGCTATTATGGACAGGTGACGTCTTAGCTTGGATTCCCTTAGAAGACTCTTGAGACAAGAATTCAGATGCAAGTAGTTTATCTGCAGGGTGAAGGAAGCTCTAGTAAAGGGTGGGGAAGTGAGCAGAAGTGAATGGAGAGGCAGGCAGTGAAGGATTAACAAGTTACTACCATGAATGGGAACTGATGAGATTCTGGCAGCCAGTATAAAACCATATCTCATATATGTATATGTATAGCTGATTCACTTTGTTATGAAGCAGAAACTAACACACCATTGTGAAGCATTTATACTCCAATAAAGATGTTAAAAACAACAGCCAACATATCTCACAGTTACCTCAGCTCAGGAGCAAAGGAACTGGGGTATTTTTACTTACCAACTCCCACCAGTCATTTGTTGAGAGCTGCTCCCAGGAGGCATTAATTCCCGGGCACTTCTGCCCGTGGGTGGTCAAAGCAACTACAGTGCCACAGAGAGCCTTTTGGGAAAGGAGATACAGGAGATGATGTAAGAAGTTGGGTTACAGGCATTGAAGTGGTAAGGGCTAGAGGCCCTAATAGCATTTACTACAGTCCTTCATAATGCATAAAGTTAAAAAAGTAGTATACAAAACAGTATGTATAGAATGACTTCATTTTTGCAAGCCCACTCCACATATGTAGGCACACACACTTACAAATACATAGGACCGACCACTGGGTTGCTGTGGTTCTCTTCCCTCCAACCCTTGCACTTGAGCTCTGGATCCCATCCTCTTATACCTTGTTGAACACTTCTTCACTCCTTCAATCATCTGTCTGCTTCCCCTCCTCCTGCCCTACTTCTCTCTCACATGCAATAGTAACCTTCTTGTTCTATTGCAATATTCTCACCTGATACACATAGACTGTACTAGCTCTCATCTTTTTCCTTGAGGGAGATGTTTGTCCTGACCAGAGATCAAAAACACATCATGAAGCCTCTACTTCAACAGTTAAACTAAGATATGCCTACGTGTGTTTTTTTTGTATTTATTCTGTTTGGAGTTCACTGAGCTTCTTGAATCTGTGGGTTGGTATCTTTCACTGGTTTCATCAATATCGGAAAAATTCTCAGCTGTTATTGCTTTGCTTAGAACATTGGTTGTGTCCCATTCTCTTTATCTCTTTTCTTTCTAGGAGTCCAATTACACATGTATTAGGCCTATTCTCCATGTCCCACACAGCTATTATGCTCTTTTCTATCTTTTTATATTCTGTGCATCAATTTGTATATATCTACTCATCTGTCATCCTCTGTTCAATTGTATCTAACCTAATGTTAAAGCCATGTATTGAATCTTCATCTTTTCCATACTATTTTAAGATTTTAATTAATCTTAATTATTTTAAGATTTTAATATCATGAATCACCCACCATTCCGTTTAAATTACTTATTTTATTTCTCTTGGATTTTGGTCAATTGCTCCTGATTTTTACTTTTAGCATGGCCTGTAATTTTTTAGTGGATACTGGATATTGCGGGCAATAAAGAGTAGAGGCTCTGAATGATGTTCTCCTCTTCCAGCGAGGGTTAACTTTTCTGCTGGCAGGCAGATAACATGCCAGTGGCTTACTCTGGTCTTATCAAGTCTCAGTTTTTAGGTTTTGTGAGGGATGGTCTATTTCAGTTTTCCCCTTAATCCTAGAGCACATTTCCACGTGCTAGCTCGTGACCTAGGAGTGTTTACCAGGCCTAGGGTATTTATCAAGGCCCCTCTACCTTGGCAGAGTTGCAGCCACTACTTCTATCTTCCTAGTACCGTGTGACTGCTGCCACCTCTGCCTGGTTCGTTAACCTGTCAGTTGCTGTTTTCTGATGGGTTTCCTAGAGTCTCATCCCGTGCACAGACAGCTAAGGAGACAGCCAATCACTTGAGAGGAAATTTGGTGCAGAGTTTGGGGCTCAAAGTCTGTCTGAAACTTCCTCTCAAGTTCCAGCCACTCTGGCAGCTCCAAACTGTGATCTCCATCTCCTCAGCTCAGTAACACACCTTCTGTCCACTTGGGCCGTGAGTGTGAAGTGCTGTCAGGGAAAAACTGGGGTGAATGCAGAGCTTGCTTCCTGGGCTCCTCTTTTCTCAAGGCTTCTAGTCTCGCTTGGCTTGGACGCCCTGCAGTGCGTTCAAATGGTTGTTTTCTATACCTTGTTCAACATTTATAATTATTTTCAGCATGAGAATTAGTCTGATATTAACTGGTCATCTTTTGGGTGACCTTGAAATGTCACCTCTGCAGAGAGGTTTTCTCAGCTACCATCCCCAAAGTGTTCTCTTTCTTTACCTCTTCTTTGTTTGCTTTTTAGTTTTTATGGTAATATGTACTTTATGTATTTGTGCCTGTTACCCCCCTGAATGAATGTGCTGGAAGAATTCTATTCATGGACCTCCTACTCATGAGCTATGTCTTCAGTTAACTGGTCGTGAAGGAAGGTAAGGGAGTGCAACAAGTTGCCAAGAAAGGGAAGGGCAGCAAAGAAGCTCCCTACTTGGCCAGAAGTGAGGTTGGTGGGAGGAGTTGCTAGAACTTCCAGAGAGAGGGCTATAAGATGCTGGTATGGGTGCCTAGGGGCTGACACATCAGATCCTGATATGGTTTCCTAATGTGAATATGCATCTCATCTCTACTCCTCCCAGGGACATGGAGGTAGACACCATTATCCCCAGTGCCCAAGGTGTGCACACACACAGAGACTGGATTTGAATCTAACGTCGATCTACCTGACCCCAGAGCCAATGCTCTTTTGCTCATATCTTCAGATCACACACTTTGGTGTGTACACATTTCTGAGTCTCTAGGCTAAGCTGAGCTCAGACATCTGCTTTTGGTAATTCGGATATTGGTTGTCCAGCGGTTGTCACTTTGGGAATCTTCTCTTATGATACTGAATTAAATTTGAGGTTCAAAGACTTCCTTAATAGCCTTTGATTCAAGTGGACCATTATCATTAAGTGCAAAAAAGCAAGGGACATTCCGCTATACAATATGGACATAAAAAGAGAAGGAAAAAATGGATTCACATTTGCTTGGGTGTGCAGAGAAAACCTTTGGATGATATGCAAGAAACTAGTAACATGGGAGAGGAAATGGGTGGGTAGGGACATGGTGAGTGGAGACATTTGCTATATGCCCTTTTACAACTTTGAACTTAGTACCCTGAGAGTTTAGTATGTACTCAAAAAACCAAATTAAAAATATCTATGTAATACCTATGCAGATGTAAATAATTAACAAACATTTTTTCTTGGACTACCTGTCTACTGTACCCCTTATAGCCCTTCTGTTTCAGGATGCTACTGCCAAGAAGCCAGATTTGGGGCATATCATATGAACATTCTGGATGAATTTTCCATACAAATACATGGAAATTAGTTGGAATTATAATAACATTTTAATATTATATTTAGCTACCTAATGGATTAAACAGGGTTTTCAATTGTCTTGACCTTGTATCATACAGTTTGCACGGGATTACATGTTCCAAGTTTCCTAAAATATAGACTTATCAAATGAACATAACAGAACTTTTGTAAGTTGTCATGATTTAGACAAAATATACCTATGCTCAATTTTAAAAAAAGTTTTTTTCAACGTTTTCACCTTCTTATGGGTACAGCTGCTAACTTTTCTTGTTGAAAAGGGAAAAATTGTGCTTTCATTTTAAAAGAGAAAAATTACTTTCTGGATGATGACAGGAGTGAAGACCATTGAGACATAATTCTCTAATTCAAGTAGACTCTTGGAAATCAAAGAAATTCTTGATGATCCAATTGCCTACTTAAAAGAGAGGATTTCTTTCTCTTCTGTTCTCTCTAGGATAACTGGTATTATTCATCTGAATAAAATGTGGTTTTTAATTAAGAGAAAGAAAGAGTACACTCTGCCTTTATACTTAGTGTATTTTTTTCTCCAGTGGAATTTCTTTCACTTACTCCATTAGAGCAAAATAAATGATTCTGCTTCTTGGCGTCACATATGGTCATGTCTAAGTGAGTCTGTATGTTTATCTTAAGAATATTTTGGCTTAAAGGCAGCAAATAAAATCTTCAGCTTCTTTAAATCCTAAGGAGCACCATCTGACTGCCTGAATAACACTGAAAACAGTGTACTGATGACTGGGCAATTCTGTCTGAGGAGCCTTGCTAATTGAAGATATGTCACATTACTCCCTTAATTTAAGTATTCTGCTCTGCGAATGATGATTGCTCTTTTTACATTTGTGCTTTTCTTTCCAAGCAAATCATCATTGATTGCTCTGCTCCACACCAAGGAAGATACACGGACTGCTTCATGGGATGAAGAGACCAGTCCTCAAAAACGGCAGTCCTCAAAAATGATATTATTATCTAAAAGCAGTAATAGGAAGGTTTGTCTTAACTCACGTTCCCCAGAAGCAGACCCTGACACGAGAATTTGAGAGCAAGTGATTTCTTAAGGAAGTGCTCCCAGGAGGTGGGAAGGGAGGATGCAGGACAAGGAAGTCCCAGCTTCAGCCTGATCCCTGGGAGCTCTGGAGGACGGAGGAAGCCTTGGAACCTGTCGTGCCAAACAACATCTGCATCTCGGGGTGGGAGCTGGTGGCTGTCATCACCGCCCAGGACAGGGAAGGAGGGGGGTGGGGGAGGAAGGGCACCCCTGCATCCGCCACGATCCGGGTGCTGTGTGTGTCCTGTGTGGAGCCTTTTATCCCTTGGGGGCATTGCCCAGCCACTGTGGATGTGGTGGTGGTCCCCTGGAAGGGGAGATGGACTGACTTTCTGGCTCCTGGTCCAGCCTGTCCCATTGGCCCGGTGGCGGGCTCAAGGGGGAACGTGGCAGCCAAGGGGTGGTGCACACACGTATGTGACCACACCAAGTTACAAGGCCAGGGTCCCCGTCATCTGAGAGGGTCTGCACTCACATCATGAGTACCCCATAGATACTGGAGGAATGCTTGGGGGAGCCCAGCATGGGATAGCAAATACCACCACCACAGGTTGAGAGCGAAATGGTGGAGGAAGGAAAACTTTTTATATGTTAATGGCTTTAAGAGCACTTTTTTTTTTTTCCATATTTTCCTTTTGCACTGAGTTCTGCAAATTAGCTAGCCAGTCAGGGTCAAGGTAAGCTAATTTTTAACAGGGAGGTTACCGTAGCAGGTCAGAAGAGGTAGAAACTTTTTAATGCTCCCATCAGGAAAAGTGATCATTATAATACAATTCAAAATGAATTACCATTTTTTGAGCCCTTCTATGCCATTCATTGTACAAATTGCCTTATTTATCTCTTTCAAGCGTAACAAAGACCCTGCAAGCCACAGATGACAAAAACCACTCTCAGAAAGGTGTGTTATTTGCCCCAATTCACAAACCTAGAAAGTGGAGACTCAAACCAGGCTCTGACTGCAGAACTGTTAACTTGTAAGCCAGCTCTCTCCAATAGAAATGCCATGTGAGGCACCTCTGTAATGTTAAATATTCTAGTAGTCACATTAAAAAATAAAGATAAACGGGTGAAATTAATTTTAATAATCTATTTTAACCCAATATATTCAAGATATTATCATTTCCAAATGTAATCAATATAAAATTATCAATGAGAACCCTTATATTCTGTTTTTCATCCAAAATCCTCAAAATCCTCAACATGTGCCTTTACACTCAAAGCACATCTCAATTTGGAGGCTGGAGTTTTATCTGACATCCTTAGTTTGCATTTGGTTTTCATAAAAATAACAGTTGAAGAAGTGGATTCACATATCCCAGATGTTCCAAGCATACTTAAACATTTTCCAGTAACTGAATTGAACATTTATTTTTATATTTAAATTTCAATTAATTAAAGTGATAGACAATAAAAAATTCAGTTCCTCCAGTGCTTGAGGCATATTTCAAGTGCTCAGCAAGCCAAATGCACCACCGGACTGGACAGCACAGCTCGAAGCTGTTCGTCTTGAGATAGACTGCCAAGAGTCAAGGGACGGGAAGAGAGGCAAGAGGAAGGGGATACAGACAGAGGAGGCGGCACCGCATCTCAGGTGCCAACGCTTGTTACAGTCCCTTCCTTCCAAGAAACATTTATTGAGTGCCAACGATGTGTTAGGTGCTATTCTAAGTATCAGAGATACAGGACCTGTCTTTGCCCTCGTTTTCATGCTTCTGCCAGATGTGGCCAGGGCCTGGGTAGACTGTAAACATGTGGATTAAATTCCTGTGACTGCCGTAACAAAATACCACAAACTTCGTGGTTTAAAATGACATAAATCAATCTCTCACAGTTCTGGAGGCTAAAAGTCCTCAATCAATGTGTCGGCAGCGCCATGCTCCCTCAGGAAGGCTCTACGAAAGAATCCTTCCTTGGCTCTCCCTAGCGTTTTGGCCTTAGGCATTCCTTGGCTTTTGGCAGTATAACTCCAATCTCTGCCTCTGTCTTCACATGGTTGTGTTCTCTCTCTGTGTTTTTGTCTATGTCCAAAGGTCCCTCTTCTTATAAGGGCACCAGTCATATTGGATTAAGGGCCTACTGTACTCCAGTACCATCCACAGGTATCTGGGGTTAAGACTTCAATGTTTCTGAGAATCCGCCTGCCAATGCAGGGGGCATGGGTTTGATCCCTGGTCCGAGAAGATCCCACATGGCACGGAGCAACTAAGCCTGTGCGCCACAACTGCTGAGCCTGCACGTCACAACTACTAAAGCCCGCGCACGCTACAGCCCACACGCCGCAACTACTGAGCCCATATGCCACAACTACTGAGCCCGCGTGCTGCAATTACTGAAGCCCGCATGCCTACAGCCCTTGCTCCACAACAAGAGAAGCCACCACAATGTGAAGCCCGCGCACCACAACAAAGAGTAGCCCCCGCTCGCCACAACTAGAGAAAGCCCACATGCAGCAATGAAGACCCGACACAGCCAAAAAAAAAAAAAAAAAACTTCATTGCTTCTTTCAAGGGGACACAATTCAACCCATAACAACATGGAAACCTGTTAAAAAAAAGTTCAATATTTTCAAAAAGTGCTTCAATGAAGATAAAGCAAGACAACGGGATGAAGATGGGTATGACAAGCAATCCAACAGAAAAATAGGCAGAAGACTTAAATAGACATTTCTCCAAAGAAGACATAGAGATGGCCAACAGGCACATGAAAAGATGCTCAACATCACTAATTATTAGAAAAATGCAAATCAAAACTACAATGAGGTATCACCTCACACTGGTCAGAATGGGCATCATCAAAAAATCTACAAACAATAAATGATGGAGAGGGTGTGGAGAAAAGGGAACCCTCCTGTGCTGTTGGTGGGAATGTAAATTGGTGCAGCCACTATGGAGAACAGTATGGAGTTTCTTCAAAAAACTAAAAATAGAGCTACCATATGACCCGGCAATCCCACTCCTGGGCATATATCTGGAGAAAACCATAATTCAAAAAGATACTTACATCCCAATGTTCATAGCAGCACTATTTACAATAGCCAAGATATGGAAACAACCTAAATGTCTATTGACAGATGAATGGATAAAGATGATGTTGTGTGTGTGTGTGTGTGTGTGTGTGTGTATATGTATACACACACACACACACACACACACACACACACACACACAATGGAATATTACTCAGCCATAAAAAAGAATGAAATAATGCCATTTGCAGCAACATGGGTGGACCTAGAGATTATCATACTAAGTGAAGTAAGTCAGATAGAGACAAATACCATATGATATCACTTATATGTGGAATCTAAAATATGACACAAATTAACTTATCTATGAAACAGAAATAGACCCACAGACATAGAGAACAGATTTGTACTTACCAAGGGGGAGGTGGGTGGGGGAGGGATGGACTGGGAGTTTGATGTTAGTAGATGCAAATTATTAGATAGTGAATGGATAAACAACAAGGTCCTACTGTACAGCACGGGGAACTGTATTCAATATCCTGTTATAAACCATAATGGAAAAGAATTTGAAAAAGAATGTGTATATGTGTATAACTGAATCACTTTGCTGTACAGCAGAAACTAACACAACACTGTAAATCAACTATACTTCAATAAAAGAAATTTAAAAAATAAAAAAAGATGGGTATGAAGTGGGCTGGAGCTAAATCTCATAGGAGGAGGCATAAGCTGAAGGAATAAAGGAGAGACACATAGACTCTGTCAGCCAGCTGGGCCAGATGTGCCCAAGGACTGACCACTGTTTCACTTCCTCCTCTCTGACCTTCCTAGTCTGCATGGGGATTCCAGCCAGTGGCCCAGGGAGTTGAAAGCTCTAAGCAGTTAGGCGCTTCCTGTGGTCTCTGAGCACCTGTCACTCTTATTCTGTTGCTCCTCGTTGAAACTTGTGAATTAAGACTCACTATGAACAAGGATGAACTTGTCAGGCAACATTTTATCCCCACTACATGCACCATAACCCAAGAACAACTTTGATGGTACCCCCAAGATCTTGGCCCCAAACCCAGTCCTATGGGCATAGATCTGGATTGTTGCCGAGTGTTGTAAATGCCCATATGCCATCATGGTGTCACCACTCAGGCATCTTCCCTTCCTTTGCTTTGACTTGAGCTTTGCTTTCATTCACATCTATGGATGTACACTCTTGTTCAAGTCCCCACTGGACCAAGTCTGGAACCATAAGAGACGTCATTGGAAAGGAAAGGGGCCATAATATTAGGCTCTGAACATTACTCTTGAATCAACTGTGTTGTGAATCTGCAGTTAAAACCATTCTCCACAGCAACACAGGCGCAGATAATTGAAAAAATTAGAATAAAAACAAAGAACTCACTCTTCCGAAGACAAAACCGAATTTGAAAACCCAATCAACCAACCAACCAAATAAACAAAATGCAAAATCCAGCGATAATCTTATCTGCTATCCTCCTTATTTCTAAAGTTAGAGCCCTAATTTTCACCATAAACAAACATCAATTCCAGGTGGACTAAGAAACAGGAAAAGTAAAACCTTCCTAGAAAAAACAGGGAATGACTTGACATCCAACTCCAACGTGTCTGTGTGTGTATGTGTGTGTGTGTGGTTCCCACATTACCAAGCAATTGTTGGACACCAGCTGGGTGTCCTACAATTCAACTCAACTCTGACACTGTCTACCCAGAGACAGCATCAGATCTCACAAATTAAGGCTCATTCCCACAGAGACTGTCCCCTCACTCCCTTCTCAGACACTGGTCCCAAGTCCAGGTTGTCACCTAGGCTTCTGATCTACTGTCCACAGATCAGAGTTTCCAGTGTCCCCCTCCTTGGATTCCATTAATTTACTAGAGCAGCTCCAAGAACTCAGAGAAACATTTCACTTATTAGGTCACTGGTTGATTACAAAAGGTTATAACACGAGAACAGCCAGATGGAAGAGATGCGGAGGGCAAGGTATGGAGAAAGGGGGTGGAGCTTCCATGCTCTCTCTGAGTGCCCCACCCTCCCAGCACCTCCACGTGTTCACCAACCCGGAAACTCTGAACTCTGTCCTTCTGGGTTTTTATGGAGGCTCTGTTACCTAGACATGAATGATTAAATCATGGGCTATTGGTGATTGAACTCAATCCCCACCCCCTCTTCCATCCCTGGAGGTCATGGGGTGAGCTTCAAAGTTCTAACCCTCTAGTCACATGGTTGTTTCTCCTGGCAACCAGCCCCCATCCTTACGTGTAAGACAAAAGCCACCTTCCTAACATAACAATTTGTGTTTCCCTGATGACTAAATGATGTTGAGCATCTTTTCAGGTGCTTATTGGCTGCTTGTATATCTTCTTTGGAGAAACATCTGTTTAAGACCTTTGCCCTCTTTTCAGTTAGTTTGTTTGTCTTTTTGTTGTTGAGTTGTAAGAGTTCTTTATATATTCTGGATATATGTTTACCTGTGAAAACAAAGAGTGTCACTCATCCTTTGAGGACTCAACTCAGATCCTCCAAAAAGCCTAATGCCCCCAGCTAGAATTGTATTTCTCCACAATAAGGGAACATGCAACAAAGACTGTATGTGGTCCACGAAACCTAAAATATTTACTATTTAGCCCTTTAGAGAAAATGTTTGCTGACACCTGGACTATAAACTCCTTGAGGGCAAGGATGGTTCTTGACAGAGTCTTAAACATGCCCAGTGATGGCCCTTGGTCACAAAAACAATCTGGTGTTTTGCATTTCGTACAAAGTAAAGTAGTACATTTTGGAAAAAAAATATTTGCAAAGTGATTATGACTAAAAGAATTCTGAACTCCACATTTATTTCTTTGGAAACTTTACCTATATGGAATACCTCATTTTCTGGTAAAGAAGAATAAATGAAGTGTTCCTATCATTTTGCTCACCAAAGGTTGTGGCTGAGCTTGTAGAAAATGATTTGAATAACAATTTACATGCTTCAAACTCAGAAGTCGGAGACAGAATGTAAGCCCAGAACATTGTTATCATCCGCTTGGTTTGCTGTTCTCATTCGCTGCTGTGGAAACACAAGATTATTGGTACAAAGTGTCACTCAATTTACGGCTCAGGAACTGAACCTCTTGGACTAGAGCCAGCAATTACCTCGTGGATGGCAAAGGCCTGTAAATGTCTCGGCTCTTACCTGAAGAGGTTTCAGACTGACAGAAGCAATGCATTTAAAAATAATGCATCTATTTTAGACAGCCTGAAACTTGGACGTTTCCACACTGCTATTTTCACCTTCGACTAGGCTTCTCTTATACATCAGAAATAGCACAACAAAAGAGGCAACTTGCCCTTTTCTCAGTTTTTATACCTTGATTTTTTTTCCTAGTCCTAGCTTGAACATGTCTCAGACCTTGATAATCAGATTGAATTTCATTGCTGATTGCAGACTAGTGGAGGGAAATTAAAAGTTGTGACTGCATTACCCTCTGGTCTTCTGTGTGAATGGCTGAGGTCTGGATTTGATTCTAATTAAAAGCAGATAGGAATTACTGGGGTGGAAGTAAAAGAGAAATAGGAGTCTGTCTTGACAATCAGTAAGGCGATCGTCTACAGGAGAAGCAGATGTTCCACGGCACAATCAGCAAACTTCTCCTCTAAAGGGCCAGAGAGTGAATATTTTCAGCTTTGCAGCCCATGCAGTCTCTGTTGCTACTACTCAACTCTGCCGTTGCATAGACAACAAGAGAAAGAACTATCAGGGCTGTGTTCTTAAAACTTTATGTCCACAAAGAGGCTGTGGGCTAGACTTGGCCTGCGGGTGGTAGTGTGCCCATCCACGTCTACACAACCCAGCTGAGCTTTAGCTACTGTGTTTCTTCCCCCTGCTGACACGTGGAGGATCTCTGCGTTTACAACCCACCCAAGGAACATGACCAGGGAAGGAAGAGAGAGATACTGTTTACACAGAGCACACTTTCTGTTACGATTCTGCTAATGCATTTGGTTGGGGAAAAGGCTAAGTCATGGCTAATATGGGATTGATGATCCATGGAGTTCTAGCCACATTTTGGTAGCAGATTTAACCAGAAGGATCAAGAATTGACTGAGGTTATCTACAGGCTTAAAGGAAATGGGGAGACAATTTGTCCCAAGACAGCGCGTGTCTGCACTCTTACTCTCAGATAATTTTTTTTTTTTTGGTTCTCATCTGGATCTTTTCAAAACTTGATGTTAAGTATCTGTGCGTGGTTTCTGCTGATATTATTCAGTCATATGCTGGGTTTTTCTTTCCTAACATAAAAACTCCCAAGATGCCCTTTAATTTCTTCTGAGAAGTAAGAACTTAGAGTGGTATTTTATCATACATTTTAATACTAACAGATGTTCAAATATCTGCTAAAATCATAATAGTGTTGAGCTAGTGTAAGAAAGGACAGACAGATAAAGGGGATGGCTTAGCAATGCCCCCCACCCCGTACTTACCCTTATACAATACATCCCATTTTACCCTTGTTTAGACCCCAGTATTTACATAAGAGAAAATATTCACAAATCAGTGACAGAGGGGTGGGTTATGTAATAAATGGTAGGAGAAAAGTCAAAATCAGAAAAAAACAATTTGGAAAGAAAACAGTTTGGGACCTCACTTCACACCATACACTAAATGAATATCAATGATATGAAGAGTTATGAATATGATATGAAGGTATGATGAGACATGAAAGTATAATAAAATTCAGTTTTCAAATGATCTCTACGTAGGAAATGACTTTGTTGCATAAAAGCAAAGGAAGAAACCAAAGTGGATAAACTAATAGATTTATAAATCTATATCAGTCTATAATCTATATATCTATGTTCAATCTACAATCAATCTATGAAATGTAAAATCATCTCTACGACTGAAAACATCAAAATCAAAAGTGCAACAAATTAGGAAAATATTTGCCAAGAATAAGAAGAGTTAATATGCTCGGTACATAAAGAACTCCTATGACTTTAACAAACGACCTCAACATAAACAAAGAGTATTTCAGTAACAAATGAGATAAGGGCACACAACAGATATGTCACAAATGAGGAAACGCACATGGTCAGTGAATATGAAAAACTGTCAAGCCTCACTAGTGATCATAGAAATGCATCGTAAAACATGATACTAATTTTTATTCATCAAATTGTCAGAAGTTAAAAAATGATAATAGTCAAAACTAGCCTGGTTACGGAGAGACAGACACTTGTGGACCCTGCTGTTGAGCACTGTACTTCTTTTCTATGGAACAACTTAGCAATATGTTTCTAGAACCTGATATTCATATTCCCTAGCTTAGTTGTTCAGATCTAGGAATTTATTAGGAATCTATCCAAAGGAATTGATCAGAAGTTCAGACAAAGATTTATTTCTCCAAATACCTAATACAGTATTTTTTTTAATTGGGGGAAAAATCATGGGTGGGCATACTGTGGCCTGTGGGCCAAATATGGCCTACCACCTGTTTTTGTGCAGTCTGTGAGCTAAGAATATTTTTTTTGACATTTTATTTTTTAAGCTTATTTTTCTATTGACGTATAGTTGATTAACAATGTTGTGTTAGTTTCCGGTGCACAGCAAAGTGATTCAGTTATACATATATATATATTCTTTTTCATATTCTTTTCCATTATGGTTTATTACAGGATACTGAATATATCTCCCTGTGCTATACAGTAGGACCTTGTGGTCTATCTATTTTATATATAGTAGTTTGTATTTGCTAATCCCAAACTCCCAATTCATCCCTTCCCCACCCCCTTCCCCTTGGCAACCACAAATCTTTGACATTTTTAAATGGTTGAAAAAAATTCGAAAGAAGAATAATACTTCATGACAAGTGAAAATTATGTGAAAGTTTTGTTGGAACACAACCCGCTTGTTTGTTTATGAGGTGTCTATGGTTGCTTTCATGCTCTAGCAGCAGACTTGAGTCACTGGATAGATACCATAAGGCCTGCAAAGCCTCAAATATTTTCTATCTGGTTCTTTTTGGAATTTTTTTTTTGTCAATTGCTGGTATAACAAATAATGGAACGCTCATATGATGTAATGTTTGTCGCCATTAGAACGATATTTGCTGGACGTAACTAGAGATTATCGTACTAAGTGAAGTAAGTCAGACAGAGAAAGACAAGTACCATACGATATCACTTATATGTGGAATCTAAAATATGGCACAAATGAACCTATCTATGAAAAAGAAACAGACTCACAGACATAGAGAACTGACTTGTGGTTACCAAGGGGGGTGGGGGTGGGGGAGGGATGTTAGTAG
Organism: Tursiops truncatus; assembly: GCF_011762595.2. Lineage (NCBI taxonomy): Eukaryota > Metazoa > Chordata > Mammalia > Artiodactyla > Delphinidae > Tursiops > Tursiops truncatus. The sequence continues at coordinate 117,939,577 of NC_047055.1, read as the reverse complement.
ATGCAAACTATTAGATAGAGAATGGATAAACAACAAGGTCCTACTGTAGAGCACAGGGAACTGTATTCAATATCCTGTCATAAACCATAATGGAAAAGAATATGAAAAAGAATGTGTATATATGTATAACTGAATCACTTTGCTGTACAGCAGAAATGAACACATTGTAAATCAACTATACTTCAATAAAAAAATGAAGAAAACCTAAAATATTTGCAATTAACTTTTAGTAACATGAGAAAATACTCATAACGTCTTGTTAAGTGAAAAAAATCTGGAACCAAGCTATTTATACCAGAGTTTCCCAAGGAGTATTTGCTGGGCTAATAATAAAATTCATACATTGAGAAATCCGAGTTTAAAAAGTTACGCAGGACTCCTCATGGCTTTTTCTACACTACTTTGCAGAGTGAATCTCTTGGAGGATGTGGTCTGCTGTGTTCCCCAATTTTTTGTTCATGGAACCCAATGTTCCATGGGACATAATCTTGGAAATGCTGGTTTATATACGATGGCTTCCATTATTCTAAAATATAGCTTATGTTCTCATGCACACACAAGAGAGTGGCAAAAATGAGGCAAAACGGTGACCATGTTGACTTAGTGATAGGATTACAGATAGTTTTTTTGGGGGGGGGTTGTATTTTTATATGTATTTTCTAGGATAAGCATGAATTAATCTCGCAATCAGAAAAAGAAAGTTAATATGAAAAGAATATGGAGTGATGCCTGCTCAAGGAAGAAGATTCTGGAATGAAAGTAGAACCTCTAAGTTAGAAATATGTAGACTACTGTGTACTTGTGGCAAAATTTCAAGTTATTCTCATTCATCCAGTCTTTTTTCCCCCCTGCCCCCTTTTCTTTCTTTCTATCTATACGTATGTATATATTTAGGTATATGTAACTTAAAATGACTGCCTAGGGAACTTAGGACAGTTTTCCCACATTTTAATATAGAAGCTAATCTTGTTATTTTGCTTTCCAGTAAGAAAGAATCATCATTTCCTCTCAGTCAAACTGGACCAGTTTCAGGCTTCCCTGGTGGCGCAGTGGTTGAGGGTCCGCCTGCCGATGCAGGGGACGCGGGTTCGTGCCCCGGTCCGGGAAGATCCCACATGCTGCGGAGCGGCTGGGCCCGTGAGCCATGGCCGCTGAGCCTGCGCGTCCGGAGCCTGTGCTCCGCAACGGGAGAGGCCACAACAGTGAGAGGCCCGCGTACCGAAAAAAAAAAAAAAAAAAAAAAAAACAACTGGACCAGTTTCACTTTTTATATAAACTTCTTATTTGGGAAAAAATTTAGATTTACAGAAAAGTTGCAAAGCTACCACGGAGAGTTCCTGCACAACTTCCACCCAGCTTCCCCTAATGTTAACATCTTACGTCACTGTGGGACTTTTGTCAAAACTGAGAAATTAAGAGTGGCATGTTACTATTAGCTAAGCTCTAGAGCTTTTATGGGTTTCCACCAGTTTTCCTAACTCTCCCTTTTCTGTTCCAGGATCCAATCCAAGAAACCACATTGCATTTAACCAACTGGTTTCTTTGGATTCAGTGGAAACTTTTAAGTATGAGCTCCATTTCAATTGTGTGATTTATTAAGCACTAAATATAGGTGAAGTATTTGGCTGTCCTTATTAAATTCCTGGAAGTGAATGGGAAGTATCCAGGAGAGCCCCTGCTTGTGTTACCAGACTCTCCATGGCCTCTGCTCTGGATAAAGGGGTTTCAAATTTGCAAAGCATTTTTTTTTTTTTTTTGCGGTACGCGGGCCTCTCACTGTTGTGGCCTCTCCCGTTGCGGAGCACAGTCTCCGGACGCGCAGGCTCAGCGGCCATGGCTCACGGGCCCAGCCGCTCCGCGGCACGTGGGATCTTCCCGGACCGGGGCACGAACCCGCGTCCCCTGCATACGCAGGCGGACTCTCAACCACTGCGCCACCAGGGAAGCCCTATTATTTATTTATTTATTTTTTTTACAGATATCTCAATCTATCATCCCAAACACCCCATGAAGGAGGCCAGGCAAATGGAATTTCGTGTTTTCCCATTTCACTGATTAAAAAATTGAAACCTAGAGACAGTAAAACCCGTGCGGTCACACAGGGTCTTGTGCTTAGAAGGGCCTTACGTTTGGTTTCACGCTCTGTTGCAACTTCTTTGAAATTCTCAGCTTTTGAACCAGGGGACCTACATTTTCCCTTTGCGCTGGGCCCTGCAAGCGATGAAGGTGGTGCAGCTGGGAGAGCTTGCCCTGCTCACACGAGGGCACGTGAATCGGTGCCGCTGAGTGGATTTTAGTGCTTTTTCTGACGTGGAGTTTACTCTTCCTCCTTTTATGCGACATTTCCGTCAAATCTGGGACTTATGACTTGAATCCAACATCGTGGTCTGTTCCCTTAATTTCCCCAAACTTTACTTTTCGGGTTCTGTATCAATGCCTCAGCCTTTTTGCATGTCACGTTTGCCTCGACGACTTTGATTTCTGTTTTAAAAACAAATCAATCAGAAAACTTGCTTACCTCTGGGTTAGACAAACTACGCTGCTAATTTATGTTCATAATAATTTCCTGGCCGTGGCTACTGTCTCAGCAGCTACGCACATCACTTTTATTAAACAGGTTTAAAATAAAATAAAAACGGCTCTATTTTGTTTCCAAGTTTGGTTAATTAGCTCATGCTGTTGTCAGGGCTGAACTGTGAATTGTAACTCCTTTCCTGAATGGGAGATGGTAATTTTTCTGCAGACCTGGAAACATTTGCTGAGTAGTGTGATTTTAAAATCAGGGAGCACTGCTTGGCGGCCAAAGAGTCAAAGTAATGCTCAGAGGCTTGGATGGCTGATCCACATTATATGTTAGCCTAGAAAGCACTTGATAAAATTGTTCCGTGGTTTTTGGGAGAGACGAGGGCTTCACCAAGTAAGGACTTCACCCTGGGCTTTGTATTGCTGACAGAAATAGTGGTTTTGTCTGGGAGCAAAGGTCTGGATTGATCTATTCTGCTTTAATTTCAGTCAACAGAAGTCTGGTTATATGGGCTCTGGTTGTCCTATAGAGTTGTATCACAGTCATGCTTGCATTTAGTTTATAGAATCAACCACAAGAATGTAGGAGAGAGGGAGAGAAAGGAAAAAGAGACTTTGGGGGATGTTAAGATAGGGTGAATGTATTTTCCATGTGGGAAGGATGTGAATTTTGGGGAGCCACAGGGTGGACTCTTATGGTTGAATTGTGTCCCTCCTAAAGATATGTTGAAGTCCTAACCTCTAGAATCTGTGAATGTGACCTTGTTTGGAAATAGGGTCTTTGCAGGTGGAATCAAGTTAAGATGAGGTCATAGAGGATTAGAGTGTGCCTTAATCCAATGACTGGTGTCCTTATAAGAAGAGGGAAGTTTGGACACAGACACAGGGAAGAGAGCCATGTGAAGATGGAGACGGAGACTGGAGTGATGTGTCTACAAGCCAAGGATTGCTGGCAACCATCAGAAGCTAGAAGAGGCAAAGAGGATCCTCCCCTACAGCGCTCAGAGGGAGTGTGGCCCTGCTGACACCTTGATGTCAAATTTCTCACCTCCAGAACTGTGAGTGAATACATTTCTGTAGTTTTAAGCCACCCAGTTTGTGGTACTTTGTTATGGCAGTCCTAGGAAACTAATATATATTGTAAACGAGGGGAAAAAAGACAAAATTAAAGGAAAAATATCTTTACCTATCCTGTTAAGTATGAATGTAAAAGACAGTGCATCTTAAATAAGGTCTGTCTTTTTCCATCTGATTATGTTTATTGTATTCAATAGAAAATCTGGAAAATAAAAGGAAGTAGAATCCTTTTACACACATGTAAAAAGTACTATGATCCCTCTACACATATTAGTATATATGTAATTCCCACCTATTCTGTCTCTCACATTATCTCCCAAAATAACGTCAAACTAAATATGCAGTTTTGAAAGGTTTCTATTGAACTTAATATGTTAGCATGAGCATTTGAAATGTCATGAAATGTTCTTAGAAATATATTTTATATAGACTGAATAAGATTCTTTTGTATAGATGTATCAGATTCCTCTATATGGATGTACTTACTATAGCTTATTTAACATAAAATATGTTTAATATAAAAATGTTAAAAAACATTTATATGTTTTTAGACATTTAGGTTAAATTTCTTTAGTGTGTGTTTTTTTTTAATCAAGTTTTGATCAGGTTGCTGATTTTTCTCCCTATGGTAGATTTGAAAAGTGGCTTTATATTAGAAACACACACACACACACACACACCCTTAATAGCTTCAAAAACCAACAGAGAGGACTTCCCTGGTGGTGCAGTGGTTAAGAATCCACCAGCCAATGCAGGGGACATGGGTTCAAGCCCTGGTCTAGGAAGATTTCCTGTGCTGCAGAGCAACTAAGCCTGTGTGCCACAACTACTGAGCCTGTGCTCTAGAGCCCGCGAGCCACAACACTGAGCCCACATGCCACAACTACTGAAGCCCATGTGCCTAGAGCCCGTGCTCCACAACAAGAAAAGCCACTGCAATGAGAAACCCGCACACCACAACGAAGAGTAGCCCCCGCTCACCACAACTAGAGAAAGCCCATGCGCAGCAACAAAGACCCAATGCAGCCAAACATAAATTGGAACAAAACAAAACAAAAACAAAAAAAACAAAAAAAAAACCAACAGAGAAGAGACTTTTTCAAGAGATGATATGAACATTTGCCATAGTCAGTTTAGGGCTTGTTAGCAAGATTCCAGGGGCCTCTGGGAAATGTCCCCATTCTGGTAGCACAGAACTCTGCCTAGGACAATACTCAGACTTGGCTGATCTGGCAGTCTGGAGACATTAGGTCCAATGCATGGGGTCTGTGTTAATGCCTGGGCATTTTGTACTATTCCTCACCCAGTAATCAAACTATACATTATACAACTCCGAGATGGAAGAGGTGCTCCCTGGCACATAACTGGCCTGGTCCACCTGCTGACCTGTTCCTCACTATGCATATAGGAACAAATATGTAGGAACAGGGCACAAGACAGGTATAAAGCATCAGTTTCTAACTTGAAATGGATAACAAATTGCATTTACAATATTACTTCGAGCTATACAATACCTACGACTATTTCAGTAAGGATAAGGAACTTAACTTTTTTTTTTTGGCTGTGCCATGTGGCTTGCGGGATCTTAGTTCCCCCACCAGGGGTCAAACCCAGGCCCTCAGCAGTGAAAGCACAGAGCCCTAACCATTGGACCGCCGGGGAATTCCTGGAACTTAATATTTTATTGAAGGACATGGCACAACACCCGAATAAGTGGAGAACCATGCCATGTAAATACTTCTGGGAGGACTTAGAGTTATACAAATGTCATTATTTCCCAAACATTTACGTAAACGCAAAACAGTTCCTATCAGAATCCAAAAGAAAGACATTTCTAATTCCAATTAGAACAAGTATTTTAAAAACTTAGGTGGAAGAAGAACTGAGTGAGATTTGCTAACAGAATTTATGTTTCAGAAGATGAATAATCAGGGGGAGGGATCTTGTGTTACCATATAAAGCTTATAATAAATCTATAGTAATCAAAACAGGATGTCAGTGGCATGAGAAATAGTAACCAGAACAATGGAACATAGTAAAGACTCTCAACACATATGCAAGAATATAGGAGAAATTAATACTGGAAAAGCTGGCATTACAATTCAGTAGAAAAAAGATTATTAACTGTTGACATTATTTTGCTATCCATTTGGAAGTAAACTATTATAAACTCTGACCTTAAACCACTTGTAAAATTATATGCCAAGTAGGTTAATAAATCCCAATGTAAAATGAAATCTTTCTGAGTATTAGAAGAAAATTTAGGAAAATATTTCTACAACCTTGTGGGTGAGCAGAGATCAGGAATTAAGACAGGAATCTTAGAGGCAATCAAGAAAATGGTCAAAAGTCATACACATTTAAAAATATTTCTGGGGCTTCCCTGGTGGCGCAGTGGTTGGGAGTCCGCCTGCTGATGCAGGGGACACGGGTTCATGCCCCGGTCTGGGAGGATCCCACCTGTTGCAGAGTGGCTGGGCCCGTGAGCCGTGGCCGCTGAGCCTGTGCGTCCGGAGCCTGTGCTCCACAACGGGAGAGGCCACAACAGTGAGAGGCCCGTGTACCGCAAAAAAAAAAAAAAAAAAAAAAAAAAAAAAAAAATATATATATATATATATATATATATACACATATATATTTCTGAATAAAGAAAATGCTTACCAAAAAACCAAAAGACAAGAATTAGATTGAGTCAAATATGCACAGTATATATGACAGGCAAAAACTCAATATCTGCGGTTTTCAAAGAACTCCCAGAAATTGATTGTGAAAACAACACACTAGAAAAGAATGTTCATACTTATAGAAACTAAAATGCAAATGATTAAGAAACTAATGATATTCCTGTCTTATCCCTAGGTAGTGGTGCAACTGGAAACAACTTGATGTTATTCACTAGAAAAATGGCTGAATTAATCATGCAAATCCTTACCATGAATGAGCACTAGAAAAATGGATTACAGCTATATATATTGACTTAGAGACATGCAGAGATATGTTACTAAGGAAGGGGGGAAAACAATCTTCAAGGTAAAATATAGAGTATGATGTAAGTTTCGTAGAAAAAAATAGACCCTCTGGCTCACACGCATGTGTTTGCTTACCAACATAGAGATGTAGCAAGACATGCCCTGAATTATTATTACTGGCTATCTTGGGGGTTTGACTGGATTGGGGGATAGATAATGTATGTAAAGGATTTAGCACTATATCTAATATTAGAGTCAACATTTTAAATGAATGAAATATCATTATTGTGCTTCAATTCCAAATTTACAAATGCTTATTTATTATAAAACAATGTAAAACAGAAATATCATTTTTAAAAAATATATTTATTTACTTATTTATTTTTGGCTGCATTGGGGTCTTCATTGCTGCACACGGGCTTTCTCTAGTTGTAGTGGCTGGGGGCTACTCTTTGTTTTGGTGTGCGGGCTTCTCATTGCAGTGGCTTCTCTTGTTGTGGAGCACGGGCTCTAGGCATGTGGGCTTCAGTAGTTGTGGAATGTGGGCTCAGTAATTGTGGCTTGCGGGCTCTAAAGCACAGGTTCAGTAGTTGTGGTGCATGGGCTTAGTTACTCTTCAGCATGTGGGATCTTCCTGGACCAGGGCTCGAACCCGTGTTCCCTGCATTGGCAGGCGGATTCTTAACCACTGCGCCACCAAGGAAGCCCAGAATTATCATTATTTAAAAAAGAAAAAAATTGATTATGTCAATTCCTAAATGTCTCCCTGTGTCTTTGTGTATATCTACCTATCTATCTATCTATATCTTATTTATTGGCATCATAGATACATATAATTTAGAATCTTGCTTTAGTCACTTAACTGTACATTTCCCATGGCATTTTATGATTTTCAGTAATATATATATACTTTTAGTATTTAGCTTCTTTTAGCCTGATTTATAGCTTTTATTTATTTAGTTTTAAATTAATTAATTAATTATTTAAAATTGAAGTATTGTTGGTTTACAATGTTGTGTTAGTTTCGGGTGTACAGCAAAGTGATTCAGTTATACATTCAGATATCCATTCTTGTTTAGATTCTTTTCCCTTTTAGGTTATAGCATTATTTTTTAATGGCATTTAATTTAAGTATCATGATTTTCTTAACTATTCCCCTAATGGTAGGTGTATGTTATTTTCAGTTTTCTGCTATCTTGGTTATCGCTGCATGAACACCTATATGCTTATTATTTTTATTCTGTTGATTAATTTGAAAAAACATGCTGTCTAATATGTGATTTCTATGCAAACTGTATAGGTATATTTGTTGATTCTGTTCCACACTGTCTTAGCTATGACATTTTACATCAGATATTTGAATTGAGATTCACTGTAATCCTTTTCTGTCTGTGGGCAAATCTTCCGGAGGCAGATCGGAAAATAATTTGCAAAGTGCTGCGTTTCCCTGCATTTTACTGCTATCCTATCATAAAGGCACACAATACCACTTGTTCGTTACAACTAGAAATTTTAAATCCGTATACCAAAATGCCTATAAGAGCTGAAATGATCTTTTAAGAAGAATTTGACAGCATTATTGAAAATAATAGCAGTAATTTGCATTTATCTGATACTCTTACTCCACTGGATGACTCCCCTTTCTTTTTTAGTATAATGGATCGATGCATAATTTTTTATGCTGCTTCGCTGCCATCTCTGTACACATCATTTAAGGAACGGTTTTCACTTGCCTGAGTTACAACAGCCTATTAGTGGAAATCTGAGTGAAGAACTACGGCTTCTGTCTCCCTCGTCATTGACATTTCCATGAATCACGTTTTCCATGTTTCTGATGTATCCCTTCACAGAAGGTTCTCTTTGGTATTTAGGGGAGATTTCACAAACACAGTAGGCTTTGAGACACCCACTGCCCCCGCTACCTCTCTTCTCTATTGACATCTGTGGGAATGAGGATTGACGCATCTTACTCTGCTCTTTTTGTCTCTTATAAATGACCCAACTGTACCCATAAGTCATGGATGTGCATTGCTTGACTGTTTTCTACTACCTTTGGGGTTTATTAACAACCTTGCCCTTGTTCTTCTCCATCTCAAGATAAAATTCCTACCACGGATATCTAATAATACTACAGATATTTTTATCTCCTCTTTATAAGCAATCTCTGCCAGCCCCGACAAGATACTTTGTATCCTTAAGCTTCCTTGGTCATCATTTAGAAGCTCTAACTGATCACTTTCACATCCGTTTTAAACTCATGTAACAGATGGTACCAGTTGAACTCAACAGAAGTACAGAAGAAACAGAATGCAAACGACTTGCACAGTTAGAAGCTATTTCACTGATGTTCTGCACACTCGGATGGTACAGATTGCTTCCTAAGTGTTACACCTTAAATTGAAATGCTCTAAGATATTTACTATTTCACTTTCTGCCAATTTCTTTTTCTGCACAAAAAGTAAGGTTTCGTTATTTAAGCGTTATCCTCTGCCCTCCTGCCCGTCACCTACCAACCTCACTAGTAATTGGCAATGGGATTGGTATTACGTTAAGCAGGTTAAACAGATGTAGCTCCTGCCTCTATGACTTATGTTCTAAAAACAGCATTTCACAGGGCTACCACAGTTGAAGGAACATAAAAACACGTGGAACGGGCTTCCCTGGTGGCGCAGTGGTTGGGAGTCCGCCTGCCGCTGCAGGGGACACGGGTTCGTGCCCCGGTCCGGGGGGATCCCACATGCCGCGGAGCGGCTGGGCCCGTGAGCCATGGCCGCTGAGCCTGCGCGTCCGGAGCCTGTGCTCCGCAACGGGAGAGGCCACAACAGTGAGAGGCCCGCGTACCGCAAAACAAACAAACAAACAAACAAAACAAAAACAAAACACGTGGAACAATGTCATAAAAAAATGTTACACCAGCTGTTCCTCCTACCCCCGTTTTCTTTTGTGTGCGTGTGAAGTATAATTACATAGAGTAAAATGCTCTGGTCTTTAGTGTACAATTTGATGAGTTTGACAGTATGTACGCTTATGTAACCAACACCTCAATCAAGATACAGAATTTAGAAATGTCCCTTGTACACCTTCCCTGTTAATTCTCTTTTCCTCCAGGGAAATGGTATTCTGACTTCTATCACTATAGATTAGTTTTGCCTGTTCTGGAACTTCATATACATGGAATCAAAGGGTATATACTCTTGGTGTCTGGTTTTTTTCACCCAATCTAGTGATTTCGAGATTCATCTATGTTGCTGCATGCATGAGTAGTTAATTTTTCTTTAATGCTGAGTTGTATTTCATAGTATTGCTATACCACAATTTGGTTTTCATTCTCCTACTGATGGGCACCTGGTGTGTTTGTAGTTTTGGGTTATTATGAATAAAGCTGCGATGAATATTCTTGATAGGGTGTTTCTGAGGACATATGTTTTTCTTTCCCTTTGTACAGTCCCTGGGAATGGAACTGCTGGATCATGAGGTAGTTTTATGTTTAACTTTATTAAGAAATTGCAATATGGACATATCACTTTACATTCCTGCCAGCAATGTATGAATTTCCTTTGCTCTGAATCCTTGCCAACATTTGTTTAGTATTGCTGGGTTTTAATTTTTAAATTAAAATTTTATATTTAAAGTTAAAAGTTTAGCCATTCTAGTGAATACGTAGTGGTATCTCATTGTGGTTTTCATTTGCATTTATGTGGTGACTAACAGTGCGAAGCATCTTTTCATGCTTTCGTTGGCCACTAATATGTCTACTGTTTTGACATATCTGTTCAAATGTATTGTCCATTGTTAATTCAATCGCTTGTCTTTTTTGTAATGGATTTGTAGAAGTTCTTTACACATTCTGGACACAAGTTGGATATATATATTTAATATATATTAAATAATATTAATTAAATATATATTTAATTTTTCTTGTCTGTGGCTTGAATTTTTATTTGCTTAATGGTCGCTTTTGATAAGTAAAAGTTTTAAATTTGTATGAAGTCCCATTTATCAATTTTTTTCTTTTAAGGGTGAAGACTTTTGGATGCTAATAAATCTTGGCCTAATTTTTTTCTCTAGTAGCTTTATCATTAAGCTTTTTTATTCAGGTCTGCAATCTCTCTTGAGAAAAGTTTGTGTATGGTGTGAGGTTTGGGTCAAAGTTCACCCCCCCTTTTTTTTTAAGATTTTTTTTGATGTGGGCCATTTTTTTAAAAGTCTTTATTGAACTTATTACAATATTACTTCTGTTTTATGTTTTTGGTTTTTTGGCCACAAGGCATGTGGGATCTTAGCTCACCAACCAGGGATCAAACCGGCGCCCCCTGCATTGGAAGGCGAAGTCTAAACCAGTGGACCACCAGGGAAGTCCCAAAGTTCATCCTTTTTTATGTGGATAGTCACTTGTTCCAGTGTCATCTGTTGAAAATATTTTCCTTCCCCACTTGACTGTTGTGGAATCTTTGTCAAAAATCATTTGGCCATAGGTGTGTGGGTCTGTATTGTTTCTATGGTGTTTTGTTGATATAGTTGGGGATCATATGCCAATACCACACTGTATTGATCGCTATAACTTTATAGTAAGTCTTGAAGGCAGGACTGCAAATCCTCTAGTTTTGTTTTTCTTCTTCTTCAGGAATTTTAGTCCCTTGTATTTCTATACGAAGTTTAGAATTAGCTTTCAATTTCTACAAAAAATTAGCTGGGCTTTTTTCCCCGTTTTCATATTAACCTTGATAATTAACCTAATACTTCATTCCATTACACCATGAAATTTTCATTATGTTCAATAAAGGCTCGGTTTCTGAAAAATACTTTAGAAACTAAAGTCTTATTCTATGAGCATGTCTCTCAAACACAAATTATGGCTGAAAAATCAAGTTTTGCCTTTACATCTAGTACAAGAATTCAGGCTGACTTCAAAGGCAGATGTGGGCTGATTGCTGTCATTTGAACATTAAGAAATGCCAACCCAGAGGAAGCCAGACATGCTTATCAACACATTGTGAGTTAAACACTGTCACTCCGGGGAATCGCTTGGAGGCCAAAGTGATTATAAAAAAAACAAAGTAAGAGACATATCTGAAAGTAAAAGACAGTTTCTGATTTAAAGAGGACACTCTGATGATCCACAAATGTGGCATATTAAAACTTTAGGTTATTATTTAAATGAACACACAACAGTAAAAAAAAAAAATTTCCAGACTTTGCAGACCCTTAATAATATGTCAACGGGGGTCCTAAGATGCCACTTGGAGAGCCTCAGGCACAATGTTTTTCACCATTTAGTTTTCTGCTTGGTACCTAATAGGCATGTATCAGTTAATACTGCTAGAGTTTGAATATAGGTGTTTTCTTCATCATGTTTTGAATGACTGCCTATGCACAGTAATGGGGGGGGGTGTTACAGAATATTCAGGAAGACACACTGGTGATTGAATAATCTGCGTCCAATAAAACGCAAAGGGAATAATTTTTAGGACAATGGCTTCATTTATTCATCTCCTCAGGTACCTACTATATATTAGGAACTGTGGTAGGTGTTGGATACAGAACAATGAACGTAACAGGATTTCTCTTTCATGAAGCTTGCAGTGTATCTGGGAGTGTATAATAGTCAGGTAAATAAACATAAAAACACAGCTCTGACTTGTGAAAGATGCAATGAAGCAAATGATCGGAATGCAGTGACAGAGTCCATCATTAGACTGACGTGTTAGGGAAGGCCTCTGGGAGCGGAGAATATTCTACCCAGTGTAAAGTCGGATTTTGTTAAATTAAAGGAAGTTCTCAGAGGACCTTGAAGTAAGAGATTGATCACGCCAAGTGGGGTTAAGGTGGGACGCTCTGGGGGAGCTAATTTCCAAGATAGAACTTTGAGTAGTAGAGGTGGTTTTGTGGAAGATGGTGGGAGGGAAGGGAGAGGTGTGTAGATCAATCAGGTTAGGAAAATGTAGCTAAAAGGCAGGGAGAGACGAGGAGCATGTAAGTTTTAGGGAACAGGCAGAAGATGCCGATAGCTGACAAGGTCAAGGTTTATGACAAAGTTATTAGCTCGTGCTTGGCACCTCAGAGTCATTTAAATGGATGGGAACATTTCCAAACCAATGAAAAAGTGCAGTGATAGATCCTCTTATTTTTTCTTAGTCTCACCTCCCTGAAAGTTTCATTGTTACCAATGCTTTAAAAAAGTCCACTCAAGTTCCACTCTAATACATTGCTGCTATGTGTTCAGAGGGGCCCATTTATAGATGAGATGTTCTTTTACAAGATCATTTTCAATGTCAGTACAGGAATAAATTCCTTTGGGCGGAGACCAAGGTGTGTCCTATGGGATGCCCACTTCTTCTGAATATGTTATAGTGGTGGTCACATTTTCAAGAGAAAAAATTATTTTCCAGGCTATTTTCAGTTGCAGTTACTATTTTGTGGGCCATATGTTTCATCTGTGAAAATGAGAATAATCACACATAGCAATTAAAATATTGTGACCTCCTGAAAATAGCACCTCAAGTATTTATAATCTTTCTCAAACCATAACCATCATTCATTATTAATTCAGCCATGAAACTAAAATGTAATTGAAATAGTGAAATAGCCCACGGGTCTTGTAAAATTGGTTTTATAAGCTGATTTTCTTAGGGACAAATATAATGACCCTATAAACTCAATGTGTAGGGTTTTCTGGAGGTGCATGTATCACTTGCATCAGTTTATCTTCTAGGTTCTTCCACAGATGATCTCTTCAGCTGCTACTGAATAATGAGAGTATCTCCCAGGAGTACAGGTTTTCATTCACGAGTATTTTGCTCCCTCCATGGGTCTGGTGCGTTTTCCTTTCAGATGCAGTTAATATTCTTACAAACTGTAACTCTGTGCTGTGGAATATGAATTGCTAATATTTTTAAATGCACTCAGGATGATCTAAAAGGTAGGAATACGAATCTGAATAGTTAATAAATCACAGCAGAGATGAAGTTCTTTAGCAATGAAGAACCCCAATGTGGAGAGATCAAATGTCAACAAGACATTCAGTGGACTTGGAGCTTTCCAGGGTGTCATAAAACTTTCTGATACCAGGCATGCCCAAAGGCAAAGCTAGCATGCCTTAGATAATGCGCTGGTGCTGTTGGGTAGGCATGTCGGCTGAACGAGACTCCTTGGTTCCTTTACAGACTACAAGTTTGCTTCAGGCAAACTTTGCAAAGCCATGTCTTCAACCCAATTACTCTTACTTGAAAAGGAGACAAGTATCATCACTAATTATTAGAGAAATGCAAATCAAAACTACAGTGAGGTATCACCTCATACTGGCCAGAATGGCCATCATCAAAACGTCTACAAATAATAAATGCTTGGGGAGGGTGTGGAGAAAAGGGAACCCTCCTACACTGTTGGTGGGAATGTAAATTGGTGCAGCCACTATGGAGAACAGTATGGACGTTCCTTAAAAAACTAAAAATAGAGTTATCATATGATCCAGCAATCCCACTCCTGGGCGTATATCCAGACAAAACTTTAATTCAGAAAGATACAGGCACCCCTATGCTCATAGCAGCACTATTTACAATAGCCAAGACATGGAAACAACCAAAATGTCCATCAACAGATGAATGGATAAAGAAGATGTGGTATATATATGCAATGGAATACCACTCAGTCATAAAAAAGAATGAAATAATGCCATTTGAAGCAACATGGATGGACCTAGAGATGATCATACTAAGTGAAGTCAGTCAGACAGAGAAAGACAAGTACCATATGATATCCCTTATATGTGGAATCTAAAATACGACACAAATGAACCTATCTACAAAACAGAGAGAGACTCACAGACATAGAGAACAGACTTGTGGTTGCCAAGGGGAGAGGGGTGGAGTGGGAGTTTGGGGTTAGCAGATGCCAGCTATTATACAGAGGATGGATAAACAAGATCCTACTGTATAGCACAGGTAACTTTATTCAATATCCTGTGATAAACCATAATGGAAGAGAATATGAAAAAGTATGCATATATGTATAACGGAATCACTTTGCTGTACAGCAGAAATTAACACAACACTGTAAATCAACTATGCTTCCATAAATTTAAAAAAAAAGGAGACAAGGCAGAAAATAATAACGTGACCTTAAAATTGCATGTGGTTTCAATGACTGTCTAAAAAGCTACCTGTAGTAGCTCCTATTTTTTCAAAATTTTATAATTGTCACATCCAGTTCCTTGCCCATCTGAGTGAAGTGTTAGAATCTATTTTTCCAAAGAAGTAGAGGGCGTTGAGAATGCAGGCAGTGTATCCCATACCTTGGCTAATTTACTGTAAAAATCTTTCAACGGAGTCATGATAGAGCCTGTGGTTTTCTTGCTGACCCTGAAATGTGGGTTCGAACAGAACCATTATCATCAGATGATTTCTTATCCTTAAAAAGTTGACTGTTCCAAAGACCTCTGGGTGACCATATCATTTATCACTTATTCTAAGATGAAGTGAAGATACTTGATAAATCGCTCAGCCTGGCTTCAGAGAACTTGGATGCGCTCCGCTTTTCAGGTGGAAAAACAGTTTCCTCGACATAACTGCCTGGCTTTCTTGACCTCGTTGCCTAACCTGTTTTTAGATTTTTGTTCTCCCAGTTTTTGATCCACCCATTTTAGGGTTTCAAAATGTAGAACGAGCTCTTATGGCCCACTTACTGTTCATGAACCACTAGCTAAAAATGCGAATGTCAGTCTTCTCTTTTTTAAAATGTACGTTTTGAAGCTATGGGTACCTTGGTGTAATTGAACCATAGGGGGCATGAAAGAATTAGGCAGCAGTGAGTCTTCCTGCTGTGTGTTTTGGCCAAGGCAGCCTTTTCTTGATAAAAGAAAGATTTTTTTAGTCAAGCCTCTGCAAGATGATGTCATCTGTAGTGGAATGGAGGAGACATTGATGGGGTAAAATACTTTTCAATAATGTCATAGATTCTTCCAGACAATACAAAGTCTAGAAAGTTTTCCTTTTCTCAGCGAAAGCCGTGAACAGCACTAACTCCAATCCGAACAGCAGAGAGCAGAAGGAATACACAAGTCTTTTGAGTCAGAGGCAAGGGAGAGATGGTTCCATCTACCCTTTATGGATTACCCCAAATTTGCCCTGGAAGAATAGCTGCATGGCTGAGGAATTTTAAGCTACAGTGTGAAGGGACCTTGACCTGAAAACACCCAGGAGAGCAGAGTGTGGGTGTCACCCCTCTACTTCTTAGAATGTAGGAATATATATATTTTTGCCTGTTTAATATATAGTTAGGGAAGCACATGATCCACCTGGGGCTGATCCCATCCCGTGAGTTCAGATGTGGTCACCCGTGGCCCAGGTCTGGCCCATGAGCGCCTGTGCAGGAGTGTGGGCGATCACTCAACAAAGACGTTTGCTTCTCAACTGGTCTGGTTAAAGTGGTGGCAGGAAGGTCTGAAGCTGCCAGTGGCCACCTTTGCCACCATGTCAGGAAAGCCCACTTACAGGAAAGCAGAGCCTGCTGCTGATGACTTTCCGATATTCAGGCACCTGGATGAAGCAGCATAGCCCATACAGACCTCTAGTATGACTGGGAAGCATGGAGGAGAGAAAAAGGGAAAAAGAAAAAGGGAAAGAGAAGGAAGGGGTAGAAGAACTCTTGCTATGCGCTGTGCGACCTAGGATGAGTTTCTCTGGGGAATAATAATACCCACCTCTCAGGGCTGTGATGAGGGTTAGAGCAAATGTGTAAGTCGCTAAGGAGGAACCTGTCCACCTACTGGCCGCCTGAAGGGCTAGAGGGATCTAAGTTATTTCAGGCTTAAAGTCAGCCTCTGAAACACCCCATTCTGCAAAATTTGATTTTCCTCTTCTGTAAGATGAGAGGAGTTCACACTTGACCATCTCTAAGGCGCTGTCCAGTTCTGGTCTTCGCAAGGAGCTTCTTCCCGTGGCAAAAAGTCCAGGGTACGCACGAATAATGCAGGTGCAATGACCGCAAATGCCCGCCAGAGGTCAACGTAGGCTACGGTTGACTCCTCGCTTCATCAGTCTTAGGGATGCAGGCAGGTACCACGGGAGACAGTGGAACACCCCACACAGCCAACACTCCACACCCCGGGGCAGGTCATGTGCTACACCTTCACTTTCCTTGTAATGTGGCGCCGACACGGCCTTTTCCTTCCTTGCTTCCGAGTCATCCAGCATGTACCATATATATTTGTGCATGATAAACTCCTCCTTCCAAGTATAGTTCAGGTAGGCACTGTCTGTCTCTGAAGAAAAGCATTGTGCTTAACTATCGAAACTAAAAATCTTGTGCCTCTGATGAAAAGGTGAGTTTGAACACAAGAATTAAAGCAGGAGTTTGGCCCGGTTCTCTTTCCTTCTCTGTCCTGGTATGTGCTGCCTGTCATCTCAAAGCCATTACTGCCAAGAAGATGCCCTGCCTTGTTCAGAGACTGTTCTGGAAGCACCAGTAGTCCCCCTTGTCATTTCACGGACCACGTGAGTTCCAGCCTTAGGCGCAAGGGTCTGGGGAAGGTGGTGAGCATGTGAGTCGGAGTATGTGCACATCTGTGCTGCCCCTCTCCCCACTGAGTATCAGTTCTATTTTTCAGAGAGGTTTATTTTATTTTGTGGGTCTGACTGTAATGCTCACTAAATCACCACGTCCACTCCTACGTTTCCCACAGTCCCTTGAAGCTAGGTTTGGAAGTGTGATTATTTCTGGCTAAGGAACTCTGACTGGAAGTGACACGTGTCACTCCTGGCTAAAGCAACTGAGAGTCTGTGTGTCATCTCCATCTCTCTCTTCGCCTGCTACTGTGACCTGTAGCCACGTGTTCCAGCTGGCAGAGTCACAGAATGGAGGACAATGGACTGAACATGATTAAGAAATAAACCTTTATTCATGAAGTCACTGAGATTCCAGTTTTTTATTTTTGTTCTTGTTACTGCAGCATAGCCTATCTTATCCTGACTAACACAGTGGGAATGTGAACACATACAGGAGAAAGTGATGGGCTTTATTCAGAAGCTAACTATCGTTCTTGACATTTTAATTCTTATTAATTTTTGTTATTGACAAATTTGCAACCATTGGTGAAAGGAACATTCCTGTAAGGTGAGCACTAGGTCAGGGAAAGTGCCAATGTGTGGAAAGCATATTTCTGGGTTCTAGTAGAGCCTGGAAATTATCATACAGACATTTGAATACACCCAGATAAGATACATTTGAATAACACATGCAGATGAATACTGAACCAATGGTCCTATGGAAAAATACCCATGAAGTTTCATAAAAGACCTAGCTCCTAGGTGAAAGAAGTCCAACGACTCAGTGGAGGTACCATGATGTGTTGCCATGCTCTTGAGAGCAAGGTTTCAGTGTTTTGTCAAAAACACAGAGATTCCTCTTCTCTCTACCCAGGCCAAAATGGCATGTTATCCTAATTTTACCAAGATGAAAAGAACTTCAAACAATTTTTTTCTCAAGAAGATTTATTTCTGATGTCTTTTGATTCCAAGTTCTAAACCAAAAGAAAGGAATTTCTAGTTTGATGGTTATGACCCTAATGGAATTCTTTTTCCCCCAGAAAGAGACTGATAAGGAAATATTTAATAGAAAATTCTTCACTTATTATAAAATTTCTGGTGCATATCGTTAAAGCTCACTGGTGATTAAATATTTTTACGGTTAATCACATGTAAGAGAATTTACTTTCTGCACAATACAGCTTGATTCAGCTTTATTTACTGACAGATTTAGTTTTAACTTCCTTTCTCCTATTTTTATTCCCCCCATTTTATTAAGTCAGATGCTAGAATGTTCTTCAGCAGCCCACGCCTTCTCACAGGACCTCAGGCTTGTCTTTCTGCCTTAGGGTTCAGTTTGAAAGTGAGTTATCTCCTCAAGGTCTCTCCTTCCCTCCAATAGGTAGGAGATTCCTGAAGGATCTACAGCTGCTATCATGTCAAGCTATTAAAGATGTCCTTAGAATCCAGACATTCAGCTCCAGGCTTCCCAAGTGACAATCCTTAGTAAGCTGAGAGGGGTGCAGTTCTCCTGAGTCCCCTGGAGACCTTCCCTTCAGGTGTCATAGATGTACTCTCTCTGCCTTGGGGAACCCACAGGCACTGTTCCTAGATGGTAGCTCTGTCCCACGCATTATGTAGTGTGGAACAACTATAAGAGTCTATCCTCTTGTTTGCTTAAATTTTAATACTTTAACTTAGGATCCTATGATTAACTACTAAAAAATGTAAAATACCAGTGAAAAGATATTAAACTTTTATAAGACATATTTCATTTTAACTTATGTGGGCTCACGGTACCCTGGACTTGACCTAGATTAGTGGATTACGATGAGCTGCGGGGAACAAATGAAGGGGTGCAACTATTATCTCTGTGTTCACGATAGGCTTGCCACTGTCCTGAAATTTTCCAGGAGCTTCCGTCTATCTTTTGAGGTGATACTGTCATATCATATCTTTTTGCTTCAGGGTACTAGGGAGGGTTTACAAGGCCCCACAAACCTTAACATGCCAGGGATGTAGTGCATGGTCTGACCTAGGCTGCATTAGTTATCTGTTGCTGTGTAACAAACTACCCTGAAATTCAGCAGCTTCAAACAGCAAACATGTTATCTCACATAGTTTGTGAAGGTTAGGAATCCAGTTGTGACTCAGCTGGGTGGATCTGGCTTAGTGTCTCTCACGAGACTGAAGTTGAGCTGTTGGCCAGGGCTGCATTCATCTCAAGGTTTGACTGGGGTCATAGAACCTGCTTCTGTGCTTATGTGTACGGTTGTTGCCAGGCCTCAATTCCTTACTGACTGTTGGGCACTTGTGCCTCTCCAGGGCTGCTCAAAACATAGCAGCTTGCTTTCCTGAGTGAGTGATCCGAGAGAGAGGAGAGCAAGAAAGTGCCCAAGAGAGAAGCCACAGTCTTTTCTAATCTAATCTTGAAAATGTCCTACCTTCGCTTCTGCTATTGGTCACACAGAGAAACCCTGGTATAAGGTGGGATATGAATACACAAGAGCGTGAATAGCAAGAAGCAGGGATCACTGGGGCCCTCCTGGAGCTGGTTACCACACAGACTCTTTCTTCTTTGGCCAACTCTCCTTTCCAGGGCTCCAGAACCTCTGATCCTTTGGTTCCTCCAACGTACTATGCTCACCCTAGCCACAGTGCCTTTGTACATGCGATGTTCCACTCCTGTATCACCTAGTTAATTGCTGATCACCCTCCCCTCAACCATCCACTTCCTAGAGAAGAGTTCTCTGCTCTTAACATTGTTGTAATTTTACATTGAGTGCTTAATTAATTAATCTCTCTCCCCACCCTCCGGACGATAAGCTCCAAGTTTGTGTTCATTCTTAGTCACGAATGTATCCTTGGCTCAGTGGCTGATGCAAAGTAGATGTGTTGAATGGATAAATTAATAAGTAAAGAAGATCAAGGTCAGTATATGGAAAAAATATGTGAGAGGACATCCAGGTACGTAAGGATAATAGATGTGTGAACTGGAATTATGTGAGGTGAAGAATTAGGCATTTCTCCTTCCTCCAATCTTCTCGATTCCTCTCCTTTTATCTATACGCTCCCTTTCTGCCTTTTCTTCTTTCCCCTCTTCTCTTCTTCTTTGTCTCACTCTTTTGCTTGTCTTTACCACTTTACCCTGACTCTGTCATCATCTCAGTGATAGTAAATGTTTTATAACACAGTCCTGGGCAGAGAACAGGAAGTTGAGGGAAAACTTTTCCAGACCAGGAAACATGCTGCTAGCTTGCTGCACAAGTGGGTATTAGGGGCAGAGTGTCTTGGTATGTTCATTCAATCATATATTCATTTAACCAACTTTAAGAAAAAGATTTTCCCTAAGAATGGGCTGGGTGTTGGCGATATAAAGACGTAAGGAGACGGCGTTCCTGATATTAAGGAGATCACTGTCTAGTACCTTGGTACTCAAAGTGTGTTCAGTAATGGCAGCAGCCACATGACGTGGGAGTCTGTCAGGAATGTAAAATCTTGGGCTGCACCTAGATGTACTAATTCAGGATTTTCATGTCAACCAGACGCCCAGGTTGTCTGTATGTCCATTAAAATTTAAGAAAGCACAGACAAGTAAAAAAGTCGAGGACAACAGGTAAAGTTCAGAGTGGACGTAAACACAGATCCAGTGTGCTGTGGGATCTGGCTCTCGGCTGCTGATGGCAGGCAGGAGATGGCAAGTGAACGGGAATGTGAAAAGGGAAGGGTTCCCCAGGGTGTAGCGTGCAGAGGAAGCAGAATATATGAGGACTCGCTGGTGCTCAGAGGCAGGGCCCGTTCAATTAAATGCAAGTCATTCAGCTAAGTGATTCAGTAGCTGTACATGTGAAACGAACACAACATTGTAAATCAACTATACTCCAATATAAAATAAAAATTAAATTAAAAAATGCAAGTTATTCAACCTGGATAGAACTAGAGTTCGAAGCAAGAAGTGACAAGAGATAAGGTTCAACACGTGGATGGAATCAGATCATGAAGGGTTAACCGTGCCCTCCTAACAAGGATTGGCACTCTTTTTTAAGGCACTGGAGGTTCATTGATTATTCAAGTTTGTGCTGGTGGGAAGTCATTCTGAGAGGAACAGGAACAGAGCAAATCATACAATAATAACAATATTTATTGAGCACGTATTATATGCTAGGTGCTATAACGAGTACTTAAGATGTCTTATTCCACTTAACCCTCCCAACCAGCCTGTGAGGAAGGCACTACGACAACTTCTAGGAGGACAGGGGATGGTGTTGCTGTCCCCTTTGCACATGAGTCGGGATGTAGGGAGAAGGTTCCCTTGGCGATGCTACAGAAAGGGCCAGAATACAGTTACTTTGGATTTGGACCTCCAGTGTGCACTTTACGCTGTCTTGGGGGTGACAGATTCTGGAGAAGTGGGGGAATGAGAGCCAACACTTCCCCCTGTTCGTCTTGGTTTACTGCTTTCTGTTAAAATTCTATTTTGTCTGAAGAACGATCACTTCTGCCTCCTGATGTGGGTTATGCGTCATCAGCCAGCTTAACACACAGACGCCAGGCAACTGCAGGTGCTCTGTGGGTTACCTTTAAAGTGAATTCCCTGAATAAACAGTTCAGTCAAAAAACACCAGGTGCCCAACCTCACAACCCGTCAAGTCAAACCTGACTTCTGCATCCTGCGGAGAACCATTTTTGCCGGGGTTGGCAGTAGCCGGAATTGGGACACAGGGCACATTTGTCTGCGGACTCCCCTCTGCCTCCCATTTTTGGAAGAGTGTCAGACTGAGTTGGATTTCTCTTCCTCATCAAAACACACCTGGCTTGTGTCCATTTCCACAGGATCCTATCCATCCCCAAGAAAATGTGTCATGTTGTATCAATGAACTAGATGTTAATCCTTTCTAATGAGTTAGCCCATCAATAAAATCGTCTCTCCCAGACAACAGATGCCTTGTATGTAGAGTGATGCTGATGTAGAGCATGGAAAACAAGAGTGGAGAAGGTTCTCTGCTTTGGGATGCCTTCTCTCCCTTTTTCATGACCCCCTGTTACATCAATGAAGATAGAGAAGGAAAGAGAAAAATCTCTCTTTGCCTAACTGGTCTCCGTTGTTCCTTCTCTTGCTTTTGCTGTTTCTCTGGCTAATACTAACTGACTTTCTAAGTTGTCTGTGCGACACGCAGTCCTATGGTTGGGCTCTGTCCATGGTGCGCCGATGTTTTCTTTGAAGGATGCTGTAGAGGGCTACTTCATGGCATATGTCCCTGATTTGGCAATCTGAACTCAGCACATTCTCTTCTGTCGCCCCTTCAGCTACTGCTGTGGGTGGTGCACTCCACGGCAGCATGGTGCTGGCTCTCTTCTCACAGAAGGTAGCACTCTTGGGTTGAGTGCCAGTAAAATCGCTCATGGTCACTTGACCCCCAAAATGAAGGGCATGCAGCAGGCTCACCAGCCCCTCTTCTCCTGCTGCCTGGGATCTTCTGGCTACTGTCCTCTCCCTTGCTCAGGGAACCCAGAGGCAGAGAAGCACATCTTGTGCCTGAGTAGATGTCCAAGCAGTGTCCAGACGGCAGTCTCTTCTTGCGTTCTCCTTGCAGGCACATGCAATAAGTGGTCCTCTTGGTGCCTGCCCTTCATTTGGATTTGGAATTGGTGAGGATGCTCATGGAGGAGGTGAGGAAAAAGCTACTGTGCTCCCCTGACTCACTGACTCTCCTGCCCCCAATCTTCTAACATCGGCTGGGAAAGCGGGTCAAGTTTGTGGGGAGAGGGTGGCCACTGAGGTTCAGCTCCCTCCTAGGAAGGCCTGTGTGGAGGCATCTGCTCCCAAGTATTTATGATTCTCTTTAAAATAGGGGGCCCTCAGTGTTCATTGCAGCACTATTTACAATAGCCAAGACATGGAAGCAACCAAAATGTCCAACAGCAGAGGAGTGGATAAAGAAGATGTGGTATTGGGTTGGCGAAAAAGTTCATTTGGGTTTTTCCATAACTTCTTATGGAAACACCTGAGCGAACTTGTTGGCCATCCCATACATATATACAATGGAATATTACTCAGCCATAAAAAAGAACGAAATAATGCTATTTGCAGCAACATGGATGGACCTGGAGATGAACACACTCAGTGAAATAAGTCAGAGAAAGATAAATATCATATGGTATCACTTATATGTGGAATCTAATATAAAAAATGATATAAATGAACTTATTTACAAAATAGGAATGGACTCAGTTTTCGAAAACAAACTTATGGTGACCAAAGGGGAAACTGGGGGCGGGAGGGGATAAATTAGGAACTTGGGATTAACATACACAGACTACTAGATATAAAATAACCAACAAGGACCTACTGTATAGCACAGGGAACTCTACTCAATATTCCATAATAACCTATATGGAAAAGAGAATGAATATATGTACATGTATAACTGAATCACTGTACTGTACACCTGAAACTAACATAACACTGTAAATCAACTCTACTCCAATAAGATAAATTAAAAAAAAGAGTTTCAGTTTTGTAAGATGAAAAAAAACCAACAATGTGGGGCTCTTAGCATTTTAGCTCTAGTGCTAATTCCTGGCCACAGGAAAACACTTACTCAAGTCCCAGTTATATAAGCATCACACAACAGCCAAAAATAATAAAATAAATCATGAGTGGTTGGAGTAAAAATTTGGAAAGTTCTATATGTCAAAACCGACTTTAACAATGACAAACTGGAAAAATATTTGTAATGTGTATGCGAGACAAAGATTGTGATTCTTACTGTCTAAAGGCTGTTGCAAACCAGTTAAAAGAAAGAGGAGCCTCCCATTAGAAAAATATGACAAAGGACACTAACAGGCAAGTAATATAAAAGGGTTATAATGTAAAATTGAAAAATTACTTCAACCTTACCTGTCACTGAAGAGATAAAAAATGCAATAACGTCGAAATGCATTTTTGTCCAACAAACAACGATGATTAAAACAAAATAGCACATAGTATGGCCAAAGGTTAAGAAACAGATATTTTTGTACACTGCCAATAGATGTATAAATTGATACAACCCCTTTAGAAAATATTTTGGCAATAAATATCAAAACCTTTTAAAAAATTCATCCTTTTAGAGCCTAGGGTTCTACTTTTAACATAAAAGAGGAGGCAAATGAATTTGAATCTGTATGAAGAAATGGCTACAAGTATGCTCACTGTAGTACTTCTTTTGTGAAAACTTGGAAACCAATAAAATATCCGACAAAAAGGGGTTGATTAAATAACTGATGAAATACTGTGCAACTATTAAACATAACATTGTATGAAAATACTTAACAGCAGGCAAAAGTGTTCAAAAGGTGGTTTAAGAAGAGTATTAGGACATGATTTCATGCTGCAAGAAAACTTTAAATATTTGTACAAATTGAAAAAAGAAAGTTGCTTCAAAATGTTAACTGAAGTACTGAGGGGCGGGGAGTGAAGGGAGAGAGAAGGAGGGTGATAATTCTTCTTTATTTTCTATAATTTCTACAGTGTATATGTATTCCATTCGTGTCAAGAAAATAAACAGTGAGAATCACAGAAATAGGGCAAAGGAATTCAAGGTGGAAAAATGATATGCAAGTAAGGATAAATTTCATACAGTAAACATATATCCCAACATTCAGCACACTTAAAGAGATGGGCCTTGCATTTAAGAAGTACTATTCTCTCAAGAGAATGAGAAGATGAGCCACAGACTGGGAGGCAATATTTGCAAAAGACACATCTGACAAAAGACTGTTGTCCAAAATATACAAAACAACTCTTATAACTGCACAATAAGAAATCAAAGAACCCAATTAAAAATTGGGTAAAAGACCTAAACAGAAACCTCACCAAAGAAGGTATACAGGTAGCAAGTAAGCGTATGAAAAGATGCTCAACATCATATATCATTAGGGAAATGCAAATTAAAAAAGAGTGAGATATCACTACACACTATTAGAAAGGTCAAAATCCAAAACACTGACAACACCAAATGCTGGTGTGGAGCAACAGAAGCTCTCATTCACTGCTGGTGAAAAGAGATGGTACAGCCACTTTAGAAGACAGTTTGAGGGTATTTTACAAAACTAAATATACTCTCAACATATGATCCAGGAATCACGCTCGTTGGTATTTACCCAAATGAACTGAAAACTTATGTCCACACAAAACCCCACACATGAACCTTTATAGCAGTTTTATTCACGATTGCCAAAACTTGGAAGCAACCAAGATGCCCTTCAGTAAGAGAATGGATAAATAAACTGTGGTACATCCAGACAATGGAATATTATTCAGGGCTAAAAAGAAATGGCAGAAACTCAAATGCATATTGCTAAGAGAGAGAAGCCAATCTGAAAAAGTTATATGCCATTATGACTACAACCATACGACACACTGGAAAAGGCAAAACTATAGGGACAATAAAAAAAATCCGTGGAGGGGCTTCCCTGGTGGCGCAGTGGTTGAGAGTCCACCTGCCGGTGCAGGGGACACGGGTTCGTGCCCCGGTCCGGGAAGATCCCACATGCCGCGGGACGGCTGGGCCCGTGAGCCATGGCCGCTGAGCCTGCGCGTCCGGAGCCTGTGCTCCGCAACGGGAGAGGCCACAGCAGTGAGAGGCCCACGTACCGCAAAAAAAAAACAAAAACCAAAAAACAAAATCGGTGGTTGCCAGGGGTTAGGAGGGAGAGAGGGATGTACAGACAGAGCACAGAGGATTTTTAGGGCAGTGAAATTATTCTATATGATACTATACTGGTAGATACATGTCATTATACGTTTGCCCAAACCCACAGAATGTACAACACCAGGAGTGAACCCTAATGTAACTATGGAGTCTGAGTGACTATAATGTGTCAATGTAGGTTCATCCATTGTAACAAATGTCCCACTCTGGTGGGAGACGCTAATAATGACGAGGCTGTCAGGTGTGGGGCTGGGGCTATGTGGGAAATTACTATGTTTTCTGCTCACTTTTTCTGTGAACCCAAAACTACTTTAAAAAATAAGTTCGAGAGAGAGACAGAGAGGGAGAGCTGGGTCCCATATTCCAACTTGAGCCAAACTAAAGATCCTTCATAGTTTAGAAGGAGCATATGTAATAGACTCCGCCCCTGGGTCTTGAAAGAATCTTCTGCGCTGGCTTGTCCTAAAGAGAACAATGTGCTATGTGCTAAAAAACAAGGCACCGCCCCCTCCAAATGCCAAGGAAGCAATTTGAGCCACTTTTGATCAACTCCCTTATATTGCCTGATGGTCTACTGCTCAGGGCAGTAAATGAGACTAGGAAGAGCCGAACTAACATAAAGAACACACATCTCCAATGAGTTGGTTTCTACAAGGATAACATCTAAGGTATGTGCAATTGAATTGAGTAGACAGTAGCGTGTGCCGACAATGATATATAAATACTATTTCTTAATTTTGAGCTTTTGCTAAGGGAGTGGTTCTCCTTTCTGGAAAGTAGTCAGCAGGCTGGGATTCCATGCTATCAACACAGTTGAATCCAGAAACTGAACTCAGCAGAGACAGGGATAAGGTCGACTCTTGTGGAACTTGAATATTTACCTGAAAAGAAATCCATTCGGATACTACATGGTGGTAGGCAGACCCAACCAGGATCACCCATGGGCCAGGCAAGGCTGTCCTAGAAAGTACTTCTGGGTTGGCTTCCAACACATGGTTGGTCTGGGAGGACTTGGAATGTTTTATCTTTTCTCAAAAAGTCCAACTTTTCTTCTTTCCTTACTCTGCTCACCTACTCAGCCTCATCACCCCTTCCTTTCCTTTTTCTCTCTATCCCCTTTTCTTTTTAAATTTTTTACTGAATTATAGTTGATTTACAATGTTGGGATAGTTTAGGAGTAAAGTGATTCAGTTATATATATATACATATATATATATATTATTCAGTTATATACACATATATATTCTTTTCTAGATTCTTTTTCCTTATACGTTATTACAAGATATTGAGTAGAGTTCCCTGTGCTAGCTATACAGTAGGGCCTTGTTGGTATCTATTTTATATATGGTAATGTGTATATTTTGATCCCAATTGTGGGGAGAGGTATAAATTACAAGGTTGGGATTCACATATACACACTACTATATATAAAATAGATAACCAACCAGGACTTACTGTATAACAAAGGGAACTATACTCAATATCTTATAATAACATATAAGGGAAAAGAATCTGAAAAAGAACAGATATAGATATATGTATATATAACTGAATCACTGTGCTGTAAACCTGTAACTAACATAGTATTGTAAATCAACTGTACTTCAATAAAAAAAGAAACAAACAAAAATCCCAAACTCCTAATTTATCCCTCCCCCAACCCCCCACTAACCCCTTTGGAAACCATAAGTTTGTTGTCTATGTCTGTGAGTTTATTTCTGTTCTGTAAATAAGTTCATTTTATCATTTTTTTAGATTCCACATATAAGTGATATCATATATTTGTCTTTCTCTGTCTGACTTACTTCACTTAGTATGATCATCTCTAGGTCCATCCAACTCTTCCCCCTTCTTGTCTGCCCTTCTCTCCTCTTTTCTTTCATGTCCCACAGCCTTGAAGCTCGCTCTCCCAGTCGGCATGTGGCACTCTGCCTTCTCACGCAGAGGGAGATTTTAATTACGTAGGGAGACAAAAGCATATAGAGTAAAGATTAACTGCCTGGGCAGTGCAGATTAAGAAAGAAACAGGGAAATTAATTATGAAGGTGAGACTGTTTTCTTTCATTTCATTTTGACAGCCTGATAAGGGCTCACTAGGAATAGACCAGCACGTGATATGACACAAAACCTCTGCTTTTTTTTTTCTTCATGGGCAATGATTTTTGAGTTTCTCTGTTCCTTTTCTTTTGCAGCTTTATCCTGAGTGAGCTTGTAGGACGGGGCCAGGACTTTAAATATTCTTGAGGTTGCCTGATGTGTTTCTTCTGGCACTTTCCATGGTCCAGCCGCACTCACACTGCAAGGAGCTTTTCCATGACTCCACAGCTAGAAACACCCTTGAAGGAAGCAGTTCCACGTTCTGTCCTCATTAATTGCCACTAATTGAGCTACACCCTGAGGAGACCAAAACCTTTCTAAGTATCCTTTAGAATTCTACAAGCATAAAAGAAGTACATGAAATGTTTTTTTAAATGTGTTACACAGTTCAGAAGATGGTAAAATAAAAGGATAGTAATACCATGTTATGATTCTTAGTTGGTTATTATGTGTTGGTATTTATAAATGAAAACAGGCAATAGTGCATATTTAATTGCTTCAAAAAGATCAAGTGTGTCTGTGTTTGAGCAACAGATATTTAGAGCCAAGGTTATAGATACCAAACCATAAGCATGAATTTTCCCTCCTGTATGTGAGCTGATAAAGAACTCTCCAGAACTATTTTGTCTTTCACAGTAGAGCTCTGGCTGCCTCTGTTCAGCCTGAGGAGAAGTATATTTAAGAAGAAGGTAAATACAAATAAGGAACCAGAGGACCAATTCTTTTGTGAGCAGAGTTATCTAGTTCATCAGTGGGCTTTTAGGTGTTTTTTCTGATCATCCTGACAGGAATATATCATAAATAAAAATTGAGGAGGAATTTGAAAAGAAAAAAGGAAAAGACAAGAGGTGGTTTACTCTATGTGAGGAGAACTGTTTGTGACTAGTGAATATTCTCATGCTATCTAAAACCAGAAGCCAACTCATTCTTGTTTATAACAGCTTTATTGAGGTTTAACTGACATACCACAATACTAACCCATCTTCAGTGTACAGTTCAATGCTTTTTAATAAATGTATAGAGTTGAGTAACCATCACCACAATCTAGTTTCAGAACATTTCCATCATCAGCAAACTACAACCTGAGTTTGTAAATAAAGTTTTATTGGAACATAGCTATGCCCACTCATTCATGTATTGTTAGGGCCTCTACAATGAAGCAGGGTTCAGTAGGTGCAATAGAAACCTCATGGTCCACAAAGCCTAAAATATTTACCAGCTTGGCCTCTTACAGAAAAATTTCATGTTTAAAGGGAAACATGAAAAATGAAAACCTTGAAAATCGCCCAATGTGACGAAATGTGTGTTACTGAGATAAAACCTGTTTTATTTTTAGACAACAATTCCGAGAATCACCAGACTCATGTTCACATAATACACCTCTCTTAGCCTCAGTTTTCTTCATCTGTAGAAGGGGAATAGTTACCACCTCATAGGGCTATTATAAACATGAAGTTGGGAGATGCACGTAAAACACATTTAGCATAGAGCAAGGGTACATGAAAAGTATTCAGTAAATTACTATCTGCACCCCCCAGATGTCAGTGTTCATTTTGTTGCTTAGTCAGAGAAGGAAGTTAAATCACTTTGTAAACTTGACTCTCAAAGGAAAGTGTGGCGATTTCAGGGAAAGATGCAATCTTCTGAACTGCTCTGGGAAAGTAGCATAATCTTTTCCTCATGCCTTCGTTGAGGAGGGCACGGTGAGGGGAAGTTGCAGTGTGTGTCTAGATAATCCTCACCACTCCACGTTCAAGACCGGGGTCACGGGGCTTCCCTGGTGGCACAGTGGTTAAGATTCCGCCTGCCAATGCAGGGAACATGGGTTTGATCCCTGGTCCGGAAAGATCCCACATGCCGCTGAGCAACAAAGCCTGTGCGCCACAACTACTGAGCATGTGCTCTAGAGCCCACGAGCCACAGCTACTGAGCCTGTGTGCCATAAATACTGAAGCCCGTGTGCCTAGAGCCCGAGCTCCGCAACAAGAGAAGCCACCACAATGAGAAGCCCGTGCCCCACAACAAAGGGTAGCCCCCGCCTGCCACAACTAGAGAAAGCCCATGCGCAGCAACGAAGACCCAATGGAGCCAAAAATAAAATGAATAAATTGAAAAAAATGTAAAAAAAAAAGACCGTGGTCACTCTTCTCCCCCAGCACGGAAGCCCCACACATGCGCCCGGCGGAGTTGGCCGGGTGTCTCGTTATTCAGGGATCAGTTTCCGTAGAACAACCTTGTGGTTTGTGATCAAATGGTAGACAAAATCACAAGAGAGATTAGATATCATCTGGCTGAGCTTTAAATTTCTGCAAGAGTCAGGGGGGCTTGGGAGATAAGAATTACATGA
This sequence comes from Tursiops truncatus, assembly GCF_011762595.2. NCBI lineage: Eukaryota > Metazoa > Chordata > Mammalia > Artiodactyla > Delphinidae > Tursiops > Tursiops truncatus. The sequence goes on along the minus strand of NC_047055.1, from coordinate 117,909,348 downwards.
AAAGAATAAGGTTTAAAGGTTTTTCTAGAAATCAAAAGAAGCCTGGAGTAGCAATTCTCATATCAGACAAAATAGACTTTAAAATAAAGACTATTACAAGGGACAAAGAAGGACACTACAAAATGCTTAAGGGATCAATCCAAGAAGAAGATGTAACAACTGTAAATATTTATGCACCAGACATAGGAGCACCTCAGTACACAAGGCAAATGCTAACAGCCATAAAAGGGGAAATCGACAGGAACACAATCACAGTAGGGGACTTTAACACCCCACTTTCACCAATGGACAGATCATCCAAAATGAAAATAAATAAGGAAACACAAGCTTTAAATGATACATTAAACAAGATGGATTTAATTGATATTTAAGGACATTCCATCCAAAAACAACAGAATTACACATTCTTCTCATGGAACATTCTCCAGGATAGATCATATCTTGGGTCACAAATCAAGCCTTGGTAAACTTAAGAAAACTGAAGTCGTATCAAGTATCTTTTCTGACCACAACACTATGAGACTAGATATCAATTACAGGAAAAAAACTGTAAAAAATACAAACACATGGAGGCTAAACAATATGCTACTAAATAACCAAAATATCACTGAAGAAATCAAAGAGGAAATCAAAAAATACCTGGAAACAAATGAAAATGAAAACACGATGGTCCAAAACCTATGGCATGCAGCAAAAGCAGTTCTAAGAGGGAATTTTATAGCAATACAATCCTACCTCAAAACAAGAAACATCTCAAATAAACAACCTAACCTTACACTAAAGCAATTAGAGGAAGAAGAACAAAAAACACCCAAAGGTAGCAGAAGGAAAGAAACCATAAAGATCAGATCAGAAATAAATGAAAAAGCAATGAAGGAAACAATGGCAAAGATCAATAAAACTAAAAGCTGGTGCTTTGAGAAGATAAACAGAATTGATAAACCAATAGCCAGACTCATAAAGAAAAGAAGGGAGAAGACTCAAATCAACAGAATGAGAAATGAAAAAGGAGAAGTAAGAACTGACACTGCAGAAATACAAATCATCATGAGAGATTACTACAAGAAACTATGTATGGCAATAAATTGGACAACCTGGAAGAAATGGATAAACGCTTAGAAAAGCACAACCTTCCGAGAATGAACCAGGAAGAAACAGAAAATATTAACAGACCAATCACAAGCACTGAAATTGAAACTGTGATTAAAAATCTTCCAGCAAACAAAAGCCCAGGACCAGATGGTTTCACAGGCGACTTCTATCAAACATTTAGAGAAGAGCTAACACCTATCCTTCTCAAACTCTTCCAAAATACAGCAGAGGAAGGAACACTCCTAAACTCATTCTACAAGGCCACCATCACCCTGATACCAAAACCAGACAGAGATGTCACAAAGAAAGAAAACTACAGGCCAATATCACTTATGAACATAGATGTAACAATCCTCTACAAAATACTAGCAAACAGGATCCAGCAGCACATTAAAAGGATCACACACCATGATCAAGTGGGGTTTATCTGAGGAATGCAAGGATTCTTCAATATACGCAAATCAATCAATGTGCTACACCATATAAACAAACTGAAGGATAAAAAGCACATGATCATCTCAATAGATGCAGAGAAAGCTTCCTACAAAATTCAAGGCCATTTATGATAAAAACTCTCCAGAAAGTAGGCATAGAGGGAACCTACCTCAACATAATAAAGGCCATATATGACAAACCCACAGCCAACATTGTTCTCATTGGTGAAAAACTGAAACCATTTCCGCTAAGCTCAGGAACAAGACAAGGTTGCCTACTCTCACCACTATAATTCAACATAGTTTTGGAAGTTTTAGCCACAGCAATCAGAGGCGAAAGAGAAATAAAAGGAATCCAAACCAGAAAAGAAGAAGCAAAACTGTCACTGTTTGCAGATGACATGATACTACACATAGAGAATCCTAAAGATGCTACCAGAAAACTACTAGAGCTAATCAATGAACTTGGTAGAGTAGCAGTGTAAAAAATTAATGCAATGAAATCTCTTGCATTCCTATACACTAATGATGAAACATCTGAAAGAGAAATTAAGAAAACACTCCCATTTACCATTGCAAGAAAAAGAATAAAATACCTAGGAATAAACCTACCTAAGGAGGCAAAAGACCTGTATGCAGAAAACTATAAGACACGGATGAAAGAAATTAGAGATGATACAAACAGATGGAGAGATATACCATGTTCTTGGATTGGAAGAATCAACATTGTGAAAATGACTCTACTCCCCAAAGCAATCTACAGATTCAATGCAATCCCTATCAACCTACCACTGGCATTTTTCACCGAACCAGAACAAAAAATTTCATAATTTGTATGGAAACACAAAAGACCCCAAATAGCCAAAGTAATCTTGAGAAAGAAAAACAGAGTGGGAGGAATCAGGCTCCTGGACTTCAGACTATACTACAAAGCTACAGTAATCAAGACAGTATGGTACTGGTACAAAAACAGAAATATAGATCAATGGAACAGGAAAGAAAGCCCAGAGGTAAACCCAGTCACATATGGTCACCTTATTTTTGATAAAGGAGGCAAGAATATACAATGGAGAAAAGAAAGCCTCTTCAGTAAGTGGTATTGGGAAAACTGGACAGCTACATGTAAAACAATGGCATTAGAACACTCCCTAACACCATACACAAAATAAACTCAAAATAGATTAAAGACCTAAATGTAAGGGCAGACACTATAAAACCCTTAGAGGAAACATAGGAAGAACATTTTTTGACATAAATCACAGCAAGAGCCTTTCTGACCCACCTCCTAGAGAAATGGAAATAAAAACAAAAATAAAGAAATGGGACCTAAAGACACTTAAAATCTTTTGCACAGCAAAGGAAACCATAAACAAGACAAAAAGACAACCCTCAGAATGGGAGAAAATATTTGCAAACGAAGCAACTGACAAAGGATTAATCTCCAAAATTTACAAGCAGCTCATGCAGCTCAATATCAAAAAAACAAACAACCCAATCCAAAAATGGGCAGAAGACCTAAAAAGACATTTCTCCAAAGATATACAGATTGCCAACAAACACATGAAAGGATGCTCAACATCACTAATCATTAGAGAAATGCAAATCACAACTACAGCGAGGTATCACCTCACACTGGTCAGAATGGCCATCATCGAAAAATCTACAAACAGTAAATGCTGTAGAGGGTGTGTAGAAAAGGGAACCTTCTTGCACTGTTGGTGGGAATGTAAATTGATACAGCCACTATGGAGAACAGTATGGAGGTTCCTTAAAAAACTAAAAATAGAACTACCATATAACCCAGCAATCCCACTACTGGGCATATACCCTGAAGAAACCATAATTCAAAAAGAGTCATGTATCACAATGTTCATTGCAGCACTATTTAAAATAGCCAGGACATGAAAGCAACCTAAATGTCCATCGACAGGTGAATGGATAAAGAAGATGTGGCACATATATACAATGGAATATTACTCAGCCATAAAAAGAAACAAAATTGAGTTATTTGTAGTAAGGTGGATGGACCTAGAGTCTGTCATACAGAGTGACGTAAGTGAGAAAGAGAAAAACAAATATCGTATGCTAACACATATATATGGAATCTACAAAAACAAAAAAAAAGGTTCTGAAGAACCTAGGGGCAGGACAGGAATAAAGACACAGACGTAGAGAATGGACTTGAGGACAGGGGGAGGGGGAAGGGTAGGCTGAGACGAAGTGAGAGAGTGCCATTGACATATATACAGTACCAAATGTAAAACAGATAGCTAGTGGGAAGCAACTGCATCACACAGGGAGGTCAGCTTGGTGCTTTGTGACTACCTAGAGGGGGGGGATAGGGAGGGTGGGAGGGAGACGCAAGAGGGAGGGGATATGGTGATATATGTATACATATAGCTGATTCACTTTGTTATACAGCAGCAACTGAATCAATAATGTAAAGTAATTATACTCAAATAAAGATGTTTAAAAAATAAAGGTTTTTCTAGTTAGAGGGAAAATGCATGAATATATCTCTGTAAAAGACATGTACAGAATCTGACGAGCTGAAGAAATGCAAAATTAAATCAAGTGACGTAATTGTCTTGGTGGGGGTGACAGAGTATAATCTACCTTGAAAATATGACCACATAAAGGATGCTATGCCCCACCCCATTTGCAAGTTTTGAAGTTGCTGTTACAAAGAATAAGTAGGAAAAGGAGGGAACACTCCCAAAGTCATTCTAAGCCACCATCACCCGATACCAAAACCAGACAAAGACACTACGAAAAAAAGAAAATTACACGCCAATTTATTTGACGAATATAGATACAAAAATCCTCAACAAAAAATGAGCAAACCAAATCCAACAACACATTAAAAAAAGAACATACACCACAATCAGGTTGGATTCATCCCAGGGTCACAAAGATGGTTCAACATACGCAAATCAATCAATGTGATATACCACATCAACAAAAGAAAAGACAAAAATCACATAATCATCTCAATAGATGCAAAAAAAAAGCATATGATAAAATTCAACATCCATTCATGATTAAAAAAACTCTTAACAAAGTGAGAATAGAGGGAACATATCTCAACATAATGAAAGCTATTTATGACAAACCCACAGCCAACATAATACTCAATGGTGAAAAGCTGAAAATCTTCCTGTTACATTCTGGAACAAGACAAGGATGCCTACTCTCACTGCTTCTATTCAACATAGTATTGGAAATCCTAGCCACAGCAATCAGAATAGGAAAGGAAATAAAAGGTATCCAAATTGGAAGGGAAGAGGTAAAATTGTCATTATATGCAGATGACATGATACTCCATATAGAAAACCTTAAAGATTCCACACAAAAACTATTAGAATTGAAAAATGAATTCAGCAAGGTAGCAGGATACAAGATTAATATACAGAAATCTGTTGCATTTCTTTACACTAACAATGAAATATCAGAAAGAGAAGTGAAAAAATAATCCCTTCTTAAAACACCTAGGAATAGGGATTTCCCTGGTGGTCCAGTGGCTAAGACTGTGCTCCTAATGCAGGGGGCCCCGGTTCGATCTCTGGTCAGGGAACTAGATACTACATGCTGCAGCTAAGAGTTCACGTTCTGCAACTAAATATCCTACTTGCCACAACTAAAGATCCTGCATGCTGCAATGAAGATCCCACACGCAGCAACGAAGACCATGCATGCTGCAACTAAGACAAATGAAGATTTCGCATGCCACAACTAAGACCCAGCACAGCCAAATAAATAAATAAATATTTTTTTAAAAAGCCTAGGAATAAACATGACCAAGGAGGTGAGAGACACACACTGAGAACTATAAAACACAGATAAAGGAAATTGAAGATGATTCAAAGAAATGTTAAGATATCCCATGCTCTTGAATTGGAAAAATTAATATTGTTAAAATGGCTATACCACCCAAAGCAATCTACTGACAATGCAATCCCTCTCAAATTACCCATATAATATTTACAGAACTAAAACAAATAATCCTAAAATTTATATGGAACTACAAAAGACCCAGAATTGCCAAAGTAATCCTGAGGAAAAAGAACAAAGCTGGAGGACTAACCCTCCCAGATTTCAGATAATACTACAAAGCTACAGTAATCAAAACAGTATGGTATTTGCACAAAAACAGATGTATGTATCAGTAGGATAGAATAGAGAGCCCAGAAATAAACTCACAATTTTCAACACAGGAGGCAAAAATATACAATGGAGATAAGAGAGTCTCTTCACCAAGTGGTGTAGGGAAAGCTAGACAGCTGCATGTAAATCAATGAAGTTAGAACACACCCTCACACCATACACAAAAATAAACTCAAAATGGCTTAAAGACGTAAATATAAGACATGATACCATAAAACTCCTAGAATAGAATATAGGCAAAACATTCTCTGACATAAATTGCAGCAATGTTTTCTTAGGTCAGTCTCCCAAGGCAAAAGAAAAAAAAGCAAAAGTAAACAAATGGGACCTAATAAAACTTATAAGCTTTTGCACAGCAAAGGAAACCACAAGCAAAACGAAAAGACAACCTCTGGACTGGGAGAAGGTACTTGCAAATGATGTGAATGACAAGGAATCAATCTCCAATATGTACAAAGAGCTCATACAACTCAATATCAAAAAAACAAACAATCCAATAAGAAAATGGGCATAAGACCTAAATAGACATTTCTCCAAAGACGACATACAGGTGGCCAACAGGCACATGGAAAGATGCTCAACGTCACTAATTATTAGAGAAATGCAAATCAAAACTACAACAAGGTATCACCTCACACCAGTCAGAATGGCCATCATCAAAACATCTACAAATGATCAATGCTGGAGAGGATGTGGACAAAAGGGAACCCTCCTACACTGTTGGTTGGAATATAAATTGGTGCAGCCACTATGGAGAACAGTATGGAGGTTCCTTAAAAAACTAAAATAGAGTTACCATATGATCCAGCAATACCACTCCTGGGCATATATCCAGAAAAGACAAAAACTCTAATTCGAAAAGATACATGCATCCCAATGTTCACTGCAGCACTATTTACAATAGCCAAGACATAGAAGCAACCCGAGTGTCCATCAACAGATGAACGAATAAAGATGGTGTGGTGTGTATACACAATGGAATATTACTCAGCCGTAAAAAAGAATGAAGTAATGTCATTTGCGGCAACATGGGTGGACTGAGAGATGATCATACTAAGTGAAGTAGGTCAGAAAAAGACAAATATAATATGATATCACTTATATGTGGAATCTAAAACAAGTCATACAAATGAACCTATTTACAAAACAGAAACAGACTCACAGACATAGAAAACAATCTTATGATTACCAAAAGGGAAGGGAGGGGGGAGGGATAAGTTAGGAGCTTGGGATTAACAGATACACACTACTATATATAGAACAGATGAACAACAAGGACCTACTGTATAGCACAGTGAGCTATATTCAATACCTTGTAATAACCTATAATGGAAAAGAATCTGAAAAAGAATATATATATTCTGAATCACTCTGCTGTACACCTAAAACAAACACAACATTGTAAATCAACTATACGTCAATTTAAAGAAAGAATAAATAGGACCTGGTCAATTCAATTGGTGTCGTGGTCAAACATTCAGTCATGTCCTGGCCAATCCCCAAATGCTGTGGGGTGACATAAACTTTTTTAGTGGATTAGCAGTCTTTAACTCCAGAAAAATTTAGAATTAAGGATAGAAGTGTTTCAGATAATCAGAGCAGTAGTATTACTTTATTTTTGTTTTAAAGCACTGATACATACTTAGAATCTTAAGTATTTGTAAAGTTTAAAAGAATTTAACCTTTTTAGAGTGTTGGGTCAGCCCTTTCATTTTAAACTATGTAACTGAGTAATTAATTTAGATTTGTGCTGTTAAGTTAAAATTTTACTAAAGTTATAATCTAAATTAGAATATTTAAAGTACTTAAGTATTATCTCATTTATGTTTAATTTATTAGATTTATAAACATAACTTAAGAACTCTAAAGTTTTATTATTATTTATTTATTTTTTTTTGCGGTATGCGGGCCTCTCACTCTTGTGGCCTCTCCCGTTGCGGAGCACAGGCTCCGGAAACGCAGGCTCAGCGGCCATGGCTCAAGGGCCTAGTCGCTCTGCGGCATGTGGGATCTTCCTGGATCGGGGCACGAACCCGTGTCCCCTGCATTGGCAGGTGGACTCTCAACCACTGTGCCACCAGGGAAGCCCTAAAGTTTTTAATTGTTATGATCCAGCAATTCTACTCCTGGGTACATATCCAGAAAAAATGAAAAATCTAATTTGAAAAGATACATGCACCCCCATGTACATATTAGCACTATTTACAATAGCCAAGATATGGAGGCAGCCCAAGTGCCCATCAATAGATGAATGGGTAAAGAAGATGTATCATATATATATATAATGAAGTATTAGTCATAAAAAAGAATGAAATTTTGTCATTTGCAGCAACGTGGATGGACCTAGAGAATATTATGCTTAGTGAAATAAGTCAAATATAAATACTGTTTGATATAACTTAAATGTTGAATCTAAAAAATAAAACGAATGTATAAAGCAAAACAGAAAGAGACTCACAGATACAGAAAATAAACTAGTGGTTACCAGTGGGGAGAGGGAAGCAGGGGAGGGGTAAGATAGGGCCATGGGATTAAGAGATACAAACTAACATGTATTCAACAAATAAGCTACAAGGATATATTGTACAGCACAGGGAAATATAGCTATTGTTTTATAATAACTTTTAATGGAGTATAACCTGTAAAAATATTGAATCACTATGCTGTATACCTGAAACTAATATAATATTATAAATCAACTATACTTCAGTAAAAAAAGAAAACTTGAAGGTTTCGTTTGTGAAGTCAGATAATTGTAGTTTTTTTTAAAAAAACTGAATATGTTAAATTTGTAAATTTAGTTAAAAATGCTTAAAAGCACTTAAGTTTGAAATGGGCCCAACATTGCTCAAGGGCCTTTTAATGGTTATTCCTAAATTTTGCTAGACTTATACATAGAACAACATTTTAAGATTTAAAAACTTAAGGAATTAGATTTTTGAATTTGTAACTTTAATAAATTGAATGTTGATTTTTAACACACATGCACTAAACCTCAGAAAACTCTTCTATGTACAAAAACCACTCTTAAGGATGGATACACACACACATGCACACACACACACATAATGTCCACAGAAATTGGTGACTGGATGAAAGTACAGAGCATTGCTGACATAGAGGGATTTTTCTGTGCTGTGCGGGTATGGAGGTGGGGAGAAGGTCCTCCCAGCGCCCCCAGCCCTGAAAAAATTAAAGATGTCCGCACATTCTTTGAAACTCCTTTCAGGAGGTGGGGTTTGTATCTCTTCCCTTGAATCTGGGCGGCTCTGCAACTGCTTGACCAACATTCATCACGGATGAATATGCTGCCAGTCAAGCCCCACAAATGCCACACTTGGGTACACGTCCCAGAGAAACTCCCTAATGTGACTACAGGGAGCTGTGCTCAAGGATGCTTGTACTTACAGAAGCAACCGACACTGCTATCCACAGAAGAATGGATACATAATTTGTGATATACTCACGCATCCAACTGCTCTACATAGTGAAAAATGAATAAACTAGAGTTGCGTATATCAACACACACACACCTCATAGACATAAAACTAAGGGAAAATAGCAGAATGCAGAACAGTTTCTCAAACTTTTCATTATCACTTCCCCCGTGAGCCTTTTCAGACATTTATTCCTAATTCCCTCTCATGAAACTGTAATACCTCAGATATACTGTTTATCTGTTTATGTCCTGTATGTACATCTGTGCTTTATACATCAGAAGAGCAAGACTTTTCTGCCCCTCTGAGAACCGGGTGAGGACACATGATGTAGAGGAAGGCATGAAGTATGATATTATTTATGTAGCATTTAAAAGCATGCAAGCAATAATGATTTGCTTATGGATACATACACACGTGGTAAAGACATAAAGGAAAGTTGGGGAATCGTAAATACCAATTTCGGGAGAATGGTAACTTTGTGTGGGGAGGGGAGGGAGGAAAATGAAATTGGAGAAGGGTGCACAGGGGGCTCAGGTGTGTAGATGGATACATGGTATTACTGATGTTGCAGGTGGAGACTCCGGGGGTGGACCTGCAACCCCTATACTTCGTACATATTGATTTTAACCAGTTTTCCTCTACCTGAAAATTATTCCAGAGCTTACATTAAAAAATTCTTCAGATTATCATACTAAGTGAAGTAAGTCAGAAAGACAAAGACAAATATATCATATGATATCACTTATATGTGGAATCTAAAATATGACACAAATGCATATATCTATGAAACAGAAACAGACTCACGGACATAGAGAACAGACTTGTGGTTGCCACGGGCGAGAGGGAATAGGGAGAGGGAAGGATTGGGAGGTTGGGGTTAGCAGATGCAAACTATTATATATAGAATGGATAAACAACAAGGTTCTACTGTATAGCACGGGAAACTATATTCAGGATCTTGTAGTAACCTATAATGGAAAAGAATCTGAAAAAAATATATATAACTGAATCACTTTGCTGTACACCTGAAAGTAACACAACACTGTCAATCAACTATACTTCAATAAAATATATTTAAAAAAACCTCTCTTCAAAGAAAATAAATTTAGTGGATTGTACTCACCACATAATGCAACAAATACAATCAACAGTCACTAGCATGTTTTAAAAATTTGACTGGATATAGCATAATATTAAGTAACATGAAGTTGTGTGTCACAAGGGGAAACACCCTTCCCCCCACCCCTCCAAACCAGAAGATGTGTGTGAATTGTTGCAATCACTGATATATTTGGGGAGGGGCAGGAATCAGTTGACACGTATCATCTTAATAGAAATTTGTAGAGGATAGCAATTTACATCATAATAAAGCAAATCCCATAGGTTTGGAGCATGGAACACACGCCATAGAGCTTGTAATTTCTTTTTTTTTTTTTTTGCGGTACGCATGCCTCTTGCTATTGTGGCCTCTCCCGTTGCGGAGCACAGGCTCCGGACGTGCAGGCTCAGCGGCCATGGCTCACGGGCCCAGCCGCTCCGCGGCATGTGGGATCTTCCCGGACCGGGGCACGAACTCGTGTCCCCTGCATCGGCAGGCGGACTCTCAACCACTGCGCCACCAGGGAAGCCCCACTTGTAATTTCTTAATTAGGCTCATGAAATAGCTTTCATGAAATATGTATTTGTATGTTTCCTTTTTCCCCTTTATCATGAGACTGAAAATACATAAGCAACATTATCCTCGAAGTGAACATAGTTCAGTATTTTTGCATGTAGCTATGGTTTAAATGAACTCATTTGAAATACGTTGGCTGCCTCTGTGACTGCCATGGCTTGATCTGTCTTCATCCCATAATTATACATGTACAACTTCTTCTGAAGGTGAGCTCCGGGTAATTCATAAAATCCAAAAATTTTAGCTCACTCTGTTACATTAGGTATTTTAAGCTTCAGGCTCACTAAAATATTTTCCACATATATATTCATACTTATACATCTTTCTGTTTATATAATATGAACAGAAATTTATGAACGCCCATTTCTGCAGCACTGTCTTCATAATAAGACCCAGCAGGTACAGTATTGGTTCGTGCACATTGACTATATCAGATTTCACAGATTTTATTCTATTGTGCAGAAAAGAAATGCATCACAACACAGCAATGGTATTTCTTTCATAAGTGATGCAGTACTTTAATATGGAACCACATAAGAGGCTCCCTTTCCCAAGCTACCACTGAATGAAGGGCTATAGCAATTCTTATGAAAGATTACGTTTGACTACATGTAGCTATCATAACTTATTTCCAGATGAGTCTTTAGGGATAGCTCCTATAATCATACAAAGAATAAGATAGGGAGCTAGGGATGGACCTAGAGATGATCATACTAAGTGAAGTAAGTCAGAAAGAGAAAGACAAATACCATATGATATCACTTATATGTGGAATCTAAAATATGACACAAATGAACCTATCTACGAAACAGAAACAGACTCATGGACGTAGAGAGCAGACTTGTGGCTGCCAAGGGGGAGGGGAGGTAGGGGAGGGATGGAGTAAGAGTTTAGGATTAGTAGATACAAACTAGTATATATAGGATGGATAAACAACAAGCTCCTACTGTATAGCATAGAGAACTGTATTCAGTATCCTGGGATAAACCATAATGGAAAAGAATATGAAAAAGAATGTGCATATATGTGTAAAAAACAAAAAAGAAAGAAAGGGAGCTAGGGCAGTTTATACAGGAAACATGTAACAAGTGGTATCCCAAGGAAAAGTGTGCCTTTCTTTGTGTTGGGGATTGAGGTGAGTTTTGCATTCACTCTTCCTACTTTCCAAGCTCCTAGGTGATGGAGAACATAAACAAAGTACCAAAAGTCAAATGATGTCAGCATTATTAATGGCAGGATGAAAGTCTGTTAAGTCTCAAATACAGAGTTCTCTGGAATGAAATATGCTTTAGGGAGAAGCCCAGTGTGGAGCTTCCTGTTTCCTCCTTGAATCTAGACCTTTGTGTTTGCCTGATAGAAGAGTGGAGTCTGAAGGGCAGTCTTTTTGTCCACAAACCCGCACTATTTCAGGGGGTGGAGGCAGGCCTGCCTCACATACAGAGTGGCTGGTAGGACATGTTGAGAGAAGGAATGGAAAGTTTCCTTTTCCCAGAGAAGCCCTGTCCAGAAGTGACATATCACATGCTCATAGGTCATTGGACAGAACTAAGTACACAGTCTTGTTTAACTTTAAAGGGGCTGAGAAATATGGGGGTTACAGGGATATTCAGAGAGCAGTGAATGTGTCTGTCACAAACTGTTCATTTAATGGGGAGTGACTATGTGCATGGCGTTGTTCTAAGCATCTTATACATGTTATTTAATTTAACCGATGAGATAAGTAGTAGTTTTATTTTTGTGGCTGCGCTGTGCATCATGCGGGATCTAGTTCCCCAACCAGGGATTGAATCCGTGCCCCCTGCATTGGGAGTGCAGAGTCTTAGCCACTGGACCACCAGGGAAGTCCCAGATAAGTAGTATTTTTATCTCTATTTTAAGTTGTGAAACTGAGGGTTGGAGTTGCTAAATCATTAGTCCAACGTTATCCAGTTAATAAATGCCAGAGTCAGGATGTGAACCCATCTTCATGTACCCCCAAAGTCACTAATCTGGGTATTTTTTACTGTGTCACACTTTAGCCCTCTCACAAGCCTTTACAACTGTTGGTTGGGCCTATAATTTAATATTAATTGTGATTTATCCTAAATCAAATGATACAATTTGGTATATGATATAGGCATTCTAGCTGGCTCTGAGAGTTTTCCTCAGGCATCTGTTTTGGATGTGTATGTACAAATATAATGTTCTCCATTGCTTTAAAAAAATATCCTCTTGTATTATTTCCTCTCTCTCCCCTGAAACATCTTTGCTCCTCTGACACTTAATTCACAACTTTATACTTATCTAGGCATTAAAAATCTGCCCATATTTACTAGAAAGCTGACAAATATCCCTGTGGATGAAGGTGGTGCACATCACTTCTACCCACAGTCCACAGATCAGAACTAAGGTATTTGGCCATACCTGGCTGCAAGGGAAGCTGGGAAATGTAGTCTAACTGCACGCCCAAGAAGAAGAGATGGGTTTCGTGAATACCTCAACAATCTCTGCCACAACCAATATGAACAGAAAGCTAGCATATTCAAACACTATTGATACTATGTATAAAACAGATAACTAATGAGAACCTATTGTATAGCACAGGGAACTCTACTCAGTGCTCTGTGCTGACCCAAATGGGAAGGAAATCCAAAAAAGAAGGGATATACGTATACGTATAGCTGATTCACTTTGCTGTACAGTAGAAAATAACACAACATTGTAAAACAACTATACTCCAAAAAAACCCCACAAACTCTCTGCTATCATATAGTCACACACATACACACAAAAGAAAGCTAGCATCTTCATAGAGGGCTCAGTTTATGCCCCCGAGGGAGAGCAAGGAATCAGGACTACACGTCAGGGGCCAGGAGAACCATAATACTGCAGGTCAGTCTCAAGTGGGGCATGGCCTAAAGTAGGGAACACTAAACCCTTGATACATACAGACTGTTATTGCCTGGTGTTAATCCAGCAGCCTTCTGGGAAGAGATGGCAAAAGAGGGGCTCCTAAACAACCTAAATGTCCACCAGACGAATGGATAAAGAAGATGTGGTACATATACAATGGAATACTACTCAGCCATGAAAGAGAACGAAATAATGCCATTTGCAGCAACATGGAGGGACCTAGAGATTATCATACTAAGTGAAGTAAGTCAGAAAGAGAAAGACAAATACCATATGATATCACTTGTATGTGGAATCTAAAATATGGCACAAATAAACCTACCTACAAAACAGAAACAGACTCACAGACATAGAGAACAGACTTGTGGTTGCCAAGGGTGTGTGCGTGTGTGTGTGTGTGTGTGTGTGTGTGTGTGTGTGTGTGTGGGATGGATTGGGAGTTTGGGACTAGCAGATGCAAACTATTACATACAGAATGGATAGACAACCAGGTCCTACTATATAGCATAGGGAACTATATTCAATATCCTGAGGTAAACCATAATGGAAAAGAATATGAAAAAGAATATATATATCTGAATCACTTTGCTGTACAGCAGAAATTAACACAACATTGTAAATCAACTATACTTCAAGAAAAAAAAGAGGGGCTCCTAGAGTATGAGATGGTGAACAGGTGAATTGCTCTGGAGCCTTGGGGAACTCTGTATAGTTTTTTGAGACCTTATACAAGACTCGGCTACATTTTCTTATGAGCACCATCTCGCTATGTATTGTTCACAGGTTACATCATAATGATTAGGCATCAGACATGTAATATATTGTAACCACTGAAGGGATGATAGCCTGGAGACTCACACATTCAGTTCCCCACAAGGTCCAGAGACTAAGCACAGCAGATGGTCCCAAGCTCTACCATACTTGTTAAGGACGGTGAGGCAGGAGATAAAAGCTCCGATTTCTGACGACTCTGCTGAGCCATCATACCAGGCCCGGAGTGCTCAACTCACATTAAGTTTAGGTGACTGCAGTGTTCAAGGTAGGTTAATTGCTATAAAAACACCCCCCCAATTTTAGGGGCTTAACAAAATAAAAGTTCATTTTCATTCATGCAAATGAAAACATCCATCTTAGATGTCTGGGTTGAATGACTTTCCTGGAAGATCCTCTCAAAGTGGCAACCAGAGATCTGGTCTTCCATCTTTCGACCCTATCCTCGATCTCTTAGAGTCCAGTCCGTTCAGATGGAGAGTGGAGGACCACCTGTGGGAGGGTTTCATCACCCCTGGAAGTGGCACGCACTGCTTTAGCTCATAGCTCATTGGTGAACCTCAGTCACACGGCTATAATGACTATAATGAAGTCTGGGAAGTGTAGTTTAACTGTGTGTCCAGGAGGAAAAGAAATATGGTTTGGAGAACAACCAGCTAGTTTCTACCATGGTCAAAGAGAAATGGTCTTCTCATTTGTTTAAGTGACTGTTATTTCTAGCCTCTGTTCCAAATTGTAGTTACGTCAACTTCAGTATGAAACAGATATGCTTAATGTACCAGTACAGTAAAATATCCAAGAAATATACAAACAAGAATAAATTATATAAATAAAGAGAAATAATCTATATAAAATTCAGGAGGAGCTTCAAGATGGCGGAGGAGTAAGACACGGAGATCACATTCCTCTCCACAAACACATCAGAAATACATCTACATGAGGAACAATTCCTACAGAACACCTACTAAACGCGGGCAGAAGACCTCAGACCTCCCAAAAGGCAAGAAAGTCCCCACGTACCTGGCTAGGGCAAAAGAAAAAAGAAAAAACTGAGACAAAAGAATAGGGACGGGACCTGCACCAGTGGGAGGGAGCCGTAAAGCAGGAAAGCTTTCCGCACACTAGGAAGGCCCTTCGCGGGTGGAGACTGCGGGTGGCGGAGGGGGAAGCTTCGGAGCCGTGGAGGACAGCGCAGCAACAGGGGTGCGGAGGGCAAAGCGGAGAGATTCCCGCACAGAGGGTCGGCGCCGACCGGTACTCACCAGACCGAGAGGCTTGTCTGCTCACCCGCTGGGGCGGGGCGGGCGGGGCTGGGAGCTGAGGCTCGGGCTTCGGTAGGACCGCAGGGAAAGGACTGAGGTTGGCGGCGTGAACACAGCCTGAAGGGGGCTAGTGCGCCACGGCTAGCCGGGAGGGAATGCGGGGAAAAGTCTGGGCCTGCCGAAGAGGCAAGAGACTTTTTCTTCCCTCTTTGTTTCCTGGTGCCTGAGGAGAGGGGATTAAGAGTGCTGCTTAAAGGAGCTCCAGAGACGGGTGCGAGCCGCGGCTATCAGCGTGGACCCCAAGCCAGGCATGAGACGCTAAGGCCGCTGCCGCCGCCACCAACCTCCCTTCCCAGGAGCCTGTGCAGCCCGCCACTGCCAGGGTCCCGTTATCCAGGGACAACTTACCCGGGAGAACACATGGCGGCCTCAGGCTGGTGCAACGTCATGCCGGCCTCTGCTGCGCAGGCTTGCCCGCATCCGTGCCCCTCCCTCCCCCCCGGCCTGAGTGAGCCAGGGGCCCCTTTAACCCCGTCCTGTCTGAGCGAAAAACAGACGCCCTCCAGCGACCTACACGCAGAGGCGGGGCCAAATCCAAAGCTGAGCCCCGAGAGCTGTGCTAACAAAGAAGAGAAAGGGAAATCTCTCCCAGCAGCCTCAGAAGCAGCGGATTAAAGCTCCACAATCAACTTGATGTACCCTGCATCTGTGGAATAACTGAACAGACAACTAATCATCCCAAATTGATGAGGTGGACTTCGGGAGCAACGATATATATATATTTTTCACTGTTTCTCTTTTTGTGAGTGTGTATATGTATACTTCTGTGTGTGATTTTGTCTGTATAGCTTTGCTTTCACCATTTGTCCTAGGGTTCTGTCTGTCCATTTTTTTATTACTTTTTAAAAATTTTTTCTTAATAATTATTTTTTTAATAACATTTTAAATTTTACTTTATTTTATTTTATCTTCTTCTTTCTTTCTCACTATTTTTTCTCCCTCTTATTCTGAGCCGTGTGGATGACAGGCTCTTGGTGCTCCAGCCAGGCATCAGGGCTGTGACGCTGAGGTGGGAGAGCCAACTTCAGGACACTGGTCCACAAGAGACCTCCCAGCTCCACGTCATATCAAACAGCGAATATCTCCCAGTGATCTCCATCTCGACGCCAAGACCCAACTCCACTCAACGACCAGCAAGCTCCAGTGCTGGATACCCCATGCCAAACAACTAGCAAGACAGGAACACAACCCCACCCATTAGCAGAGAGGCTGCCTAAAATCATAATAAGGCCACAGACACCCCAAAACACACCACCAGACGTGGACCTGCCCACCAGAAAGACAAGATCCAGCCTCATCCACCAGAACACAGGCACTAGTCCCCTCCGCCAGGAAGCCTACACAACCCACTGAACCAACCTTACTCACTAGGGACAGACACCAAAAACAACGGGAACTACAAACCTGCAGCCTGCGAAAAGGAGACCCTAAACACAGTAAGTTAAGCAAAATGAGAAGTCAGAGAAACACAAAACAGATGAAGGAGCAAGGCAAAAACCCACCAGACCTAAAAAATGAAGAGGAAACAGGCAGTCTACCAGAAAAAGAATTCAGAATAATGATAGTAAAGATGATCCAAAATCTTGGAAACAGAATTGAGAAAATACAAGAAACGTTTAACAAGGTCCTGGAAGAACTAAAGAGCAAACAAACAGTGATGAACAACACAATAAATCAAATTAAAAATTCTCTAGAAGGGATCAATAGCAGAATAACTGAGGCAGAAGAATGGATAAGTGACCTGGAAGATAAAATAGTGGAAATAACTACTGCAGAGCAGAATAAAGAAAAAAGAATGAAAAGAATTGAGGACAGTCTCAGAGACCTCTGGGACAACATTAAACGCACCAACATTCGAATTACAGGGGTCCGAGAAGAAGAAGAGAAAAAGAAAGGGACTGAGAAAATATTTGAAGAGATTATAGTTGAAAACTTCCTAACATGGGAAAGGAGATAGTTAATCAAGTCCAGGAAGTGCAGAGAGTCCCTAAAAGGAAAAATCCAAGGAGAAAAACACCAAGACATATATTAATCAAACTATCAAAAATTAAACACACACAAAAAAATGAAAAGCAGCAAGGGAAAAATAACACGCAAGGGAATCCCCATAAGGTTAACAGCTGATCTTTCAGCAGAAACTCTGCAAGCCAGAAGGCAGTGGCAGGACATATTTAAAGTGATGAAGGAGAAAAACCTACAACCAAGATTACTCTACCCAGCAAGGATCTCATTCAGATTTGACGGAGAAATTAAAACCTTTAAAGACAAACAAAAGCTAAGAGAATTCAGCACCACCAAACCAGCTTTACAACAAATGCTGAAGGAACTTCTCTAGGCAGGAAACACAAGAGAAGGAAAAGACTGACAATAACAAATGCAAAACAATTAACAAAATGGTAACAGGAACATACATATCAATAATTACCTTAAATGTAAAAGGATTAAATGCTGCAACCAAAAGACATAGATTGCCTGAATGCATATGAAAACAATAGCCATATATATATATGCTGTCTACAAGAGACCCACTTAAGACCTAGGGACACATACAGACTGAAAGTGAGGGGATGGAAAAAGATATGCCATGCAAATGGAAATCGAAAGAAAGCTGGAGTAGCAATTCTCATATCAGACAAAATAGACTTTAAAACAAAGACTATTACAAGAGACAAAGAAGGACACTACATAATGATCAACGGATCAATCCAAGAAAAAGATATAACAACTGTAAATATTTATGCACCAGACATAGGAGCACCTCAATACAGAAGGCAAATACTAACAGCCATAAAAGGGGAAATTGACAGGAACACAATCACAGTATGGGACTTTAACACCCCACTTTCACCAATGGACAGATCATCCAAAATGAAAATAAATAAGGATACACGAGCTTTAAATGATACATTAAACAAGATGGACTTAATTGATATTTATAGGACATTCCATCCAAAAACAACAGAAAACACATTCTTCTCAAGTGCTCACGGAACATTCTCCAGGAGAGATCATATCTTGGGTCACAAATCAAGCCTTGGTAAATTTAAGAAAACTGAAATCGTATCAAGTATCTTTTCCGACCAGAAGGCCATGAGACTAGATATCAATAACAGGAAAAAATCTGTAAAAAATACAAACACGTGGAGGCTAAACAACACACTACTTAATAACAAAAAGATCACTGAAGAAATCAAAGAGGAAATCAGAAAATACCTAGAAACAAATGACAATGAAAACACGACGTCCCAAAACCTATCGGATGCAGCAAAAGCAGTTCTAAGAGGGAAGTTGATAGCAATACAATCCTACCTTAAGAAACAAGAAACATCTCAAAAAAGCAACCTAACCTTACACCTAAAGCAATTAGAGAAAGAACAACAAAAAAACCCCAAAGTTAGCAGAAGGAAAGAAATCATAAAGATCAGGTCAAAAATAAATGAAAAAGAAATGAAGGAAATGATAGCAAAGATCAATAAAAATAAAAGCTGGTTCTTTGAGAAGATAAACAAAATTGATAAACCATTAGCCAGACTCATCAAGAAAAAAAGGGAGAAGACTCAAATGAATAGAATTAGAAATGAAAAAGGAGAAGTAACAACTGACAGTGCAGAAATACAAAGGATCATGAGAGATGACTATAAGCAAGTATATGCCAATAAAATGGACAACCTGGAAGAAATGGACAAATTCTGAGAAACGCACAACCTTCTGAGACTGAACCAAGAAGAAATAGAAAATATGAACAGACCAATCACAAGCACTGAAATTGAAACTGTGATTAAAAATCTTCCAACAAACAAAAGCCCAGGACCAGATGGTTTCATAGGCGAATTCTATCAAACATTTAGAGCAGAGCTAACGCCTATCCTTCTCAAACTCTTCCAAAATATAGCAGAGGGAGGAACACTCCCAAACTCATTCTACGAGGCCACCATCACTCTGATACCAAAACCAGACAAAGATGTCACAGAGAAAGAAAACTATAGGCCTATATCACTGAGGAACGTAGATGCAAAAATCCTCAACAAAATACTAGCAAACAAATCCAACAGCACATTAAAAGGCTCATACACCATGATCAAGTGGGGTTTATCCCAGGAATGCAAGGACTCTTCAGTATACGCAAATCAATCAATTAACAAATTGAAGGAGAAAAACCATATGATCATCTCAATAGATGCAGAGAAAGCTTTTGACAAAATTCAACGCCTATTTATGATAAAAACCCTCCAGAAAGTAGGCATAGAGGGAACTTTCCTCAACATAATAAAGGCCACATATGACAAACCCACAGCCAACATCATCCTCAGTGGTGAAAAACTGAAACCATTTCCACCAAGATCAGGAACAAGACAAGGATGTCCACTCTCACCACCATTATTCAACATAGTTTTGGAAGTTTTAGCCACAGCAATCAGAGAAGAAAAAGAAATAAAACGAATTCAAATCAGAAAGAAGAAGTAAAGCTGTCACTGTTTGCAGATGACATGATACTGTACATAGAGAATCGTAAAGATGCTACCAGAAAACTACTAGAGCTAATCAATGAATTTGGTAAAGTAGCAGGGTACAAAATTAATGCACAGAAATCTCTTGCATTCCTATACAATAATGATGAAAAGTCCGAAAGAGAAATTAATGTAACACTCCCTTTTACTACTGCAACAAAAGGAATAAAATACCTAGGAATAAACCTACCTCAGGAGACAAAAGACCTGTATGCAGAAAAGTATAAGACACTGATGAAAGAAATTAAAGATGATGCAAACAGATGGAAAGATATACCATGTTTCTGGATTGGAAGAATCAACACTGTGAAAATGGCTATACTACCCAAAATAATCTACAGATTCAATGCAATCTCTATCAAATAACCAATGGCATTTTTCACAGACCTAGAACAAAAAATTTCACAATCTGTATGGAAACACAAAAGACCCCGAATAGCCAAAGCAATCTTAGGAAAGATAAACGGAGCTGGAAGAATCAGGCTCCCTGACTTCAGACTATACTACAAAGCTACAGTGATCAAGACAGTATGGTACTGGTACAGAAAAAGAAATATAGATAAATGGAACAGGATAGAAAGCCCAGGGATAAACCCATGCACATATGGTCACCTTATCTTTGATAAAGGAGGCAAGAATATACAGTGGAGAAAAGACAGCCTCTTCAATAAATGGTGCTGGGAAAAAACTGGACAGCTACATGTAAAAGAATGAAATTAGAACACTCCTTAACACCATACACAGAAATAAACTCCAAATAGATTAAAGCGCTAAATGTAAGGCCAGACACTATAAAACTCTTACAGGAAAACATAGGCAGAACACTCTATGACATAAGTCACAGCAAGATCCTTTTTGACCCACCTCCTAGAGAAATGGAAAAAAACCCAAAAATAAACAAATGGGACCTAGTGAAACTTAAAAGCTTTTACACAGCAAAGGAAATCATAAACAAGACAAAAAGACAACCCTCAGAATGGGAGAGAATGTTTGCAAATGAAGCAAGTGACAAAGGATTAATCCCCAGAATATACAGGTAGCTCATGCAGCTCAATATCAAAAAAACAAACAAGCGAATCCAAAAATGGGCAGAAGACCTAAATAGACATTTCTCCAAAGAAGATACACAGAGTGTCAACAAACACATGAAAGGATGCTCAACATCACTAATCATTAGAGAAATGCAAATCAAAACTACAATGAGGTATCACCTCACACCGGTCAGAATGGCCATCATCAAAAAATCTACAAACAATAAATATGGAGAAAAGGGAACGCTCTTGCACTGTTGGTGGGAATGTAAATTGATACAGCCACTATGGAGAACAGCATGGAGGTTCCTTAAAAAACTAAAAATAGAACTGCCATACAACCCAGCAATCCCACTACTGGGCATATACCCTGAGAAAACCATAATTCAAAAAAGTCATGTACCACAATGTTCATTGCAGCCCTATTTACAATAGGCAGGACATGAAAGCAACCTAAGTGTCCATCAACAGATGAATGGATAAAGAAGATGTGGCACATATACAGAATGGAATATTACTCAGCCATAAAAATAAACGAAATTGAGCTACTTGTAGTGAGGTGGATGGACCTAGAGTCTGTCATACAGAGTGAAGTAAGTCAGAAAGAGAAAAACAAATACCGTATGCTAAACAAATACCGTATGCTAACACATATATATGGAATCTTAAAAAAAAAAAAAAAAGGTTCTGACGAACCTAGGGGCAGGACAGGAATAAAGACGCAGACTTAGGGAATGGACTTGAGGACGCGGGGACGGAGAAGGGTAAGCTGGGACGAAGTGAGAGAGTAGCACTGACATATATACACTACGAAATGTAAAACAGATAGCTAGTGGGAAGCAGCTGCATCGCACAGGGAGATCAGCTCGGTGACTTGTGACTACCTAGAGGGGTGGGATAGGGAGGGTGGGAGGGAGACACAAGAGGGAGGGGATATTGTGATATATGTATACGTATAGCTGATTCACTTTGTTATACAGCAGCAATTAACACAACAATGTAAAAAAATTATACTCCAATAAAGATGTTAAAAAAATATTTCCTCCAAAAAAAAAGAAAGTTGTATACAAATTTTTGACTGTATGGGGCGGGCATGTGTGTGTCAGTGCCCCTCACCCCCCGTGCAGTCAAAATTGTTCAATGTTCTACTGAATATATTTACATACATAGGTCTGTAAATGGAAAGACAATAGTCCAAGAAGACACATATCAAATTTTTAAATGTGGTTACTTTTAGGAAGGGTAGTGGTTTGACATGTGACTTTAATTTTTTAATCCACATGCTTCTATACTGTTTGATTTGTTTTTTACAAAAGGAATATATTTTTATCTATAATAAATAAATTTGAAATAAAAATAGCTTATATACAGTGTAGTTACTTCTTTTAAATAAACTATGTAATTCTGAACTCCAAAACTCACGAAGTTTAAGAACCTTAGAGAGTTCATGGATAGCTCAGAAAATGCCTAGATTGTAGGAAAGTAAGAATGGCAGTGAAATTGAGTGACTCAGAGAAGATAAAGGGAAATAAGAAAATGGACATTAGGTAAATGAAAGTTCCTTTATATCTAGTGAAGACAATCAAAGGGAAAAGTGGTTTAAAGTGCAAGATTAAGGATTTCAGTTAGACATAAATCTTTTTCATGGTCCTGCCTGTTAAAAATTGTACTGGTTTATAATGGGGGGATGTGGAATCTCATTTCCCAAGAGCTGGTATGAGGAAAGAAGGGCTTTTATTGTTATATTTCGCACGTTGGATAGAATTTCATCACTTTTGACTCGTGGGCATGGTTATTCCATGTAAAATATACTTAAAGGCTGTTTGCGTTTCCTATTTATCTTGTAGTTTTTGTCTTTGCTTACATCATTACTGGAGAGCTAGACGGCGTATGTTTAGAAGAGTAAGAGAGGACAGGTTGGCTGATGGTTGTACCCAGGTGGATATATGGGGCTCAGGAAGCACAAAGCTGTCATCTCATTAAGCAGGGTTAAGATACGGATTTTCACCATTGATTACACCTTGTTCTGCATTCTTTTATGTTCACATTTTTTTTTTTTTTGCTTCTTAACTTTTCAGCTTTCTTAGGAGAAATATTTTCTTATTAAGGATGGTATGAATAAATGTTTAATCATCATCCCCTTATTATACTGTACATAATGCTGGTATAGTACTTTCTAACTTGATGAATGTGTTGAATTTACTTGTAAATTAAGGGTATTCGTATTACAGATGGGTGTGTCATGAAAGAAATAAGATCTATGCTTAATACCATAAAGTCTTACAGGATATACACGGTGAACTTTTTTTTTTTTAACACGTTTTCAATTTCTAGATTTAGTGTTCACAATTTTACAGCATGGCAGGGCAAACACAGAATAGAATAAATGAGCAAACTGGTATTAACGCATTTGATGACTCTTGCTCCATCTTTTTTCTTCTTTAAACATCTTGAGATACCCTCCCCCACCATATGGAGGTAGAGGGCTGGGAGAGGAATCAAACTGAGGGATAAGATGGCAACAGGAATTTCAGCTTCCTTAATAACACCCCAGTTCATGTCAGGAAACCTTCTGTTTTGATACAATTTAAGAGAAAAGTTTGGAATTCAATAATTTTCATTTTATAGGCTCTCCATTTTCGTTTTTACCTCTGATCTGCTTAAGCAGTATACTCCTCTCACGATTTATTGCCTTTTAAGGCCATGAATTCAGAGGGCTGACAGTAAATGTGGACAAGCTCTAATATGCCTTGTGCCAACTATAATTTAGCTGGTCCTTTGAGAGCTCAAGTTTTTTATTAACATAAATATTCTTCTGCTTCCAGGCGTCTCCTCACTGACAACATCCAATTTTGAATCCCGACATCTTCATTTCAAAAGCCTGAAGACGGAACTGCAAAGGTCAGGTTTCATTGTAATTGTAGGCTGTGGTGAAAGAGAGACCACATTCCTTAGGACTGAGCTGCCGCCAACCACTTGCTTTGGCAAACAAAGGTCTTGGGCAAAATGTCACCGTGCAATTCAGGTGAATGATTGCACCTGGCACTTGGATCATCAGGAAATATTTGGTCATTTTTCACAGTGTCTGACTTTGTCACACACAAGGAGAGAAAGATTTTAAAGAGAACTCTGATTTAGCATACATGAACATCGCATAATTCCTCCTTCTAGAATGTCCTTTTCTCCTTCTTTATATAACAGATGGCTCCCAACCTTCAGATCTTATCTCAGGCAACATGACTTGATGTAGCTGACCTCTTAGTACCTTGTATTTACCTGCAACACAGGGATAATGACGGCTTCTACCTCCAAGAGTCATTGGGAAGATTAAATGAGTTAGTGCACAGCACATACTTAAAAGGGTGCCTGGCATGAAGTAAACTGTAAACCACGGTTAGCTATTATTATGACCTTTAACACAGTAACAGCTAAGGCTGTCTGAGCAAAGGTACTTGACGCGTTTCACTTGCATTTCCTTGTTTCATCCTCGTGGTAGCCCTATGAGGTTGGCACCACTGTCATTTGTATTCTACAGGGGAGGAAACTGAAGTTAGAATGGTATCTTGTTCAGGGTCACACAGCAAGTCAGTGATGCACCCAGAATTTGCATCCAAGCACTGAGACTCCAGAGCACATGCTCATGAGCAAAGCCATGGGGACAAAGCTACGTAGCACACGCTGTCACTCTCCTGCCCATAACCCATCACTCTTACTACGTCAGGGCACACCGGCCCAGCACCTGCATTTTGCTGCATTTCTCTGTGGCCTCCGAATCCTACTTCATCACTGATGTGGAAGACCAAAGACGTCAGGGAATCAACCTCCCAGGAGCAGCCCTCAACTAAGGATTGCTGTGGGTTCCTGGATAAATACCTTAGCTCCCTCGTCCCTGGGTGGGATAACTCTGACAAAAGTTCTACTCTGGCTCCTGGGTTTAGGTGCCAACTAGGCAGCTGGCTCTGCACCCTTTATTATCTGCCTTCTACTCCCTGACTCACTTCTTCACTCTCCTATTGTTTCCTCTACCTCCCAAATAACTTCCACTCGAATCTTGTCTCAGAGTATGATTCTTGGGGAAACCAAAGATGGTCTCTTTTGATGCTACGAGTCCACGATTCTAAAGATGCTGGAGGTGGAGAACAGCAAGGGAATGAAACATTTGGGACTGGATGTATCTTTGTTGATGGGGGGAGCTGCCCTGTGTATTGCAGAAAGTTGAGCAGTATCACTATAGCCTCTCTACCCAACAGAAGCCAGTAGCAACCCCTCCATCACCAGTTATGACAACGCCAAATGTCTCCAGATATTGCAAAATGTCCCCTTGGAGGGTAGGGCAAAGTCACTCCCAGCTGAGAAACACTGAGTTAGAGAGATGAGACTGTTCTTTTCTGTTTGATTGACATAGTGACTTGGCAGGTATTAATTCATTCAAGAGGAGTATAATGATATTAACATTATCAAATGCCCATGTGCGAGGTATTCTACCTGCTGCTCTACGTACTGTCTCATTTGGTCCTCACAGCATTTTATTACCTCCATATCACACATAAGGAAAACGAGGCTCATGGAGAGTTAGTGATTTTCCCAGTGTCATAAAACAAGTAAAAGATGGACCCAGGGTTCACATCCAGGCCTGTCAGGCTGCAAGTTTGTGCCCTGTTCAACTAGGATTCATTTATTTATTCATTAATGCATCAACATATGCAGTATTTATTGAGCGTCTGCTGGGTGTCAGGGACAGGGCATTAATGGTGACTGCTACAACCCTAAAGCTTAGCTTGGTGCCCGACACAAAGTTGTGGTTCAAGATCCCTTAGGGAGATCAGCTCAGTGCTTTGTGACCACCTAGAGGGGTGGGATAGGGAGGGTGGGAGGGAGACGCAAGAGGGAGGGCATATGGGTATATATATATATACGTATAGCTGATTTACTTTGTTATATAGCAGAAACTAACACACCATTGTAAAGCAATTATACTCCAATAAACATGTTAAAAAAATAAATGGAAAGAAAGATCCCTTACACCAAACTAAACAAAATCAAACTACACGAGGTTTTGGGGGTTAATCTGAAAAACTAATTACTTTCCTGGACACCATTTGTTAGTGAATATGTTCTAAATTTCAAAGACCTTACAAATAAACTCTTGGAACACAACCTATCCAAAATCTGGAAACTACCTGTACATATTCTGGGAAACTCCTTTTTTCCCCTGATCCCTTGGATTTGCAAAAGAAAGCCTTCACTCTGTAAACAGTACACGGTTACGATTTCAGTGGTTGTAATGATTTTTATGGGGACTCAGGGGAACATGAGCTCTGATGTTTTCAGAACGCCGTATCCTCTCTGTTTGACTTAGATAATTAGCAAGAGGACTGTAGCTGCTTATCAGATCATAGCTTCACTTATGTTTCTCTTGACTAGAAATGAGAAAGTAGTTTCCAAGGTAACAGGAGACTGAGCTGTTTTGCCCTCCAGTGTAGCAGGAGTTTAAAATGGGATTCTACCTGTCTTAGTTTTTGCTAAGGTCTCAAAGGCTGTTAATAAAAAGTAAAAAGGGTTAAGTATTCTCACATTCCAATGTTCCAACATGAGGTATGTGATGAACACATACAGAATTTTGGAATCTTAGCTCAACATCAAGTATATAAGAAGACTGATGCTTGAGAGGTCAGGGAAGAGAGAGAGAGAGGGAGGCAGGGAGGGAGAAGGGAGGGGGGAGGGGGAGAGGGAGAGAGAGGGGTGGGGGAGAGGGAGAGAGGGGGTGGGGAAGCGGGAGAGAGAGGGGTGGGGGAGAGGTCCTTTGGATTCTGTAGCTGTGTGACATTGCCTCTTTCTTCATCCCATGGTGGAGGTGAAGGTGGATGCTTCACCCTCACCTCAAGTCACTGAGGGGGACTTCATGGGCACCTCTTAAAGAGAGCTTGTTCCATGTGTCCTCTGAATTCAGTGAGCATGCAGAGATTGGTACAAGATTCATGATGAAAGAAGGAATATAGTCAAGGGAATGACTGAAAGTAGCCAGTATTAGTTTCTTTGGGCTGCTGTAACAAAGTAGCACAAACTGTGTGGCTTAAAACACTAGAAATCTATTCTTTCACAGTTATGGAGTCTAAAAGTCAGAAATCAAGATGTTAGCGGTGTCATACTGCATCTGAAGATTTAGGGAATATTCCTTCTTTGCTTCTTCCAGCTTTTGGTGGTCCCAGGAATTTTTTGGCTTGTGGCATCTTATCTCCAATCTCTGCCTCTGTCTTTTCCTTGCATGTCTCTGTCTTCACGTTGTCTTATACAGACACCAAACATATTGGATTAAGGGCCCATCTATTCCAGTATGACCTCATCTTAACTAATGACATCTTTAATCACCCTATTGCCAAATAAGGTCACATTCTGAGGTATTGGGGGTTAAGTTAGGACTTCAACTTTGTTTTTTGAAGACACAACTTAACCCATAACATGGCTCATGGAAGCAAAGGGACAGGGATGCATTTAAACAAATTGTATTTCCACCAAAAGGGAACAAATTAAATGAGTGTTTCCTGGGGAGCAGATCTTGACCAGCCTGGAATGTTTTAAAAAGAACTCTGTTCAAATGTGGACTTTTGGAGCACAAGGGTTGAGAATCAACACTGTAAGCCGTCAGTCAGAAGGCATGCATTGTCCACGGCAAGGGAAAAGCAACGTAGATTCCCAGTGGGGAATTTCCAAGGATTCCCTGAAAACATCTCATGAAAGAAAAAGTTCTTTCCTGTCTCTTAACCCCTCTTCCTCCCTGCTCTCCCTGCTCCATCTCCAATCCTAGGATGATCAAAATCCACAATTAATGAGATGAGTAGGGAACTGACAGAGAAAATAGAGAAGCCAACCACACTTCTGTATGCCACTGTAGGCAGCCATGTTGAGAGGGGGAGCAATAACGAAATGCTCTGGATTACGGGGGTGCAAAGAAACAGGTGCTTGATTCATATTGAGAAGATTAAAGACAGGTGGCTTGAGATGCCCATAAGGAAAGGTGGGGAGCTATGCCATCCATGGGAGCAGAATGCAATACCACCATATGGCATGATGGTGAGAATGCCTGGCATTGCCAGGATCCACGTGGAGAACAGGACAGTCATTTCCTCTAAGGAGTGACCAACAGGGCAGCTTCCCAGTGTTAAGGGTTTCCAGCAGTAAGAGGCTATTAAAGAGGAGCTGGGGTGACAGGAGTGAAGGGAGGCTTCCCAAAGGTCAGTTGGAGAGGACACAATCAGCCTCAGGGAAGTAGAGGACCAGAACTCCCTGGCGCGGGGGCAGATATTCACTTTGGACTCCACGGGAATGGTTGCTCCTGGAGTTTCGCCTACTAAGCCTAGAGCTTTTCAATGCCTGGTGGTGACAGTATGGGTTAAGTCAGACCTTTCTTGACCCTCATCTCTACCTATACTTCTCCAGGGAATTCCCTGGTTGTCCAGTGGTTAGGACTCCATGCTTCCACTGCAGGGGGCATGGGTTCCATCCCTGGTTGGGGAACTAAGATCCTGTGTGCTGCTGGGCATGGCCAAAAAATGAAAAATAAAACAAAAATATCTACCTATACTGCTCCAAACCTGGAGGATCCAGAAGGAAGCCTGGAGCTGAACTGGCAAAGAGAAAGTGGGAAAGTCAAGAGGGGCCAACCAGCTCAGCTCCTTCCCCAGAGGCAGGCTGGGAGCTGAGGGAGAAGAAAGCTATAAATGAAGTTAGGCGTTTTGCTTATTAAGCTAGATTGGACATATTAATTATTGAACTCATACTGTTTGGGGAACTAAACTTGCCAGAGGATTGTTTTTTAAACCTAAGAATGATAAGGGAAATCCGTGGGTACTGTTCTAGATTTCACTCAAGGAGCTGGAAAGAACTGTCCCGAGAATGGATAGTCACAGTGTTGAGTGGGAAGGGGGGAAGAAAACTTTTCTGTTTTACTACTCAGCATCCTAATTGTTTGATATAAAGATTACTCCAGTTTACCAATTCAAGTCAAGTGTGCTTTACCTTCTGCCTGAGCTGGTGGAAATAGCTGGGTAGAGAGGACTGAACTCATTGTGGAGAATGATTATTTTTGTCCTCAGAATCGTCCTGCTTCTTCAACTTGTCTTTGAATTAAAGAGTTTGGGCCATGGATGACGGGAATAGACTAGTGGTTCTCACAGTCTAGTCCCCTACCAAGAGCAGACGCATGATCTATAAACTTGTTAGAAGTACAGAATCTCAGGCTCCACCCCAGGCATACTTAATCCATCTGGGGGTATGGCCCTGCAACCTGTGGTTTTTCAAGCTTGCAAATGTTTGAGAACCACTCCACATTGACTGTGTGCTGGAATCCCCTGGGGGATATTTTCAACAGTACATTTGCCCAGGTTGAGCACCACAAACAAAGCTGTATCTTAAGTATACTTTCTCAAAATGGAATGAGTATACAGATTCTCTGGGAGCCTTGTTAAAATGCAGAGCATATCTTGGTAGTTCTTTCTTTTTAAGCTAAACTTTATTATTATTTTTGGCCACACGGCATGTGGGATCTTAGATCTTAGTTCCCCAACCAGGGATCGAACCCGTGCCCCCTGCGTTGGAAGCGTGGAGTCTGAACCACTGGACCGCCAGGAAAGTCCCTATCTTGGTAGTTCTTAGGTGAGGACCAAGCATCTACATTTCCTTTTTTTCCTCCAGCTTTACAGAGATATTACTAAATATAACATATGTAAGTTTAAGGTGTACAATGTGATGATTTGATACATGTACGTATTGTGAATATATGTATTTAACTAATACATATATAGATAACTAACGACAAGGTTAGTTAAAACTTTTATCCCCTACCATAATTACCTTTTCTGTCTGTGGTGATAACATTTAACATTTACTCTCTTAATTTTCAAGTATATAATACATTACAGTCAATTATAGTCACCATACTGTATATTAGATCCCCAGATATATTAGATCCTCATCTTACAGTTGAAAGTTTGTGCTCTTTGATCGACATCTCCCCCTTCCCGCCATGCACCAGCCCCTGGTAACTACCATTCTACTCTGTTTCTATAATTCAGCTTTTTTTAGTTTCCACATATAAGTGAGAACATACATTATTGGTCTTTCTCTGCTTGACTTATTTCACTCAGCATAATGACCTGAAGGTCCATCCATGAGGCTGCAAAAAGCAGGGTTTCCTTCTTGTTTTACGGATAAATAATATTCCATTGTGTATATATATTTCTTTTTTCATTATTAAAGACCTGATTTATTATAATGGAATCAACAGAGAAACTTCATTATCTCTGTGACATACATTTTTTTCATTCTTTAAGGGAAGTAATTTCATTTTAACAACAGTTTAAGTGTACCAGCCTTTCAGAAGTAGCAACCTCCCCTTACGTCCACGCCATTTTGTCTTTTCATTCAAAGGTTTTGGAAAAGTAATAGGGAAGAAATGGTAATAAGGAGAAATTAATCCCATTAGCTTCTGTGGCGCTTCTTTTTCTACGGCAGTTTGGCTAGGTTGCAGCACCCAGTGATTTAATCAAGTGCCAATCTAGGTGCTGCTGTGAAGGTTTTGTTTTGTTTTGTTTTCTAAAAAGCCTTATTTTTTTAAAAAAATAGGTTTTTTCTATTTTTTTTTATACAGCAGATTCTTACTAGCCATCAATTTTATACACATCAGTGTATACATGTCAATCCCAATCGCCCAATTCAGCACACCACCACGCTCACCCCCCTGCGGCTTTCCCCCCTTGGTGTCCATACGTTTGTTCTCTACATCTGTGTCTCAATTTCTGCCCTGCAAACCGGTTCATCTGTACCATTTTTCTAGGTTCCACATATATGCGTTAATATACGATATTTGTTTTTCTCTTTCTGACTTACTTCACTCTGTATGACAGTCTCTAGATCCATCCACGTCTCAACAAATGACCCAATTTCGTTCCTTTTTATGGCTGAGTAATATTCCATTGTATATATGTACCATATCTTCTTTATCCATTTGTCTGTCGATGGGCATTTAGCTTGCTTCCATGACCTGGCTGTTGTAAATGGTGCTGCAATGAACATTGGGGTGCATGTGTCTTTTTGAATTGTGGTTTTCTCTGGGTATATGCCAGGCAGTGGGATTGCTGGATCATATGGTAATTCTATTTCTAGTTTTTTAAGGAACCTCCATACTGTTCTCCATAGTGGCTGTAACAGTTTACATTTCCATCAGCAGTGCAAGAGGGTTCCCTTTTCTCCACACCCTCTCCAGCATCTGTTGTTTGTAGATTTTCTGATGAAGCCCATTCTAACTGGTGTGAG
This sequence comes from Tursiops truncatus, assembly GCF_011762595.2. NCBI lineage: Eukaryota > Metazoa > Chordata > Mammalia > Artiodactyla > Delphinidae > Tursiops > Tursiops truncatus. The sequence continues at coordinate 117,877,708 of NC_047055.1, read as the reverse complement.
GTGATACCTCACTGTAGTTTTGATTTGCATTTCTCTAATGATTAGTGATGTTGAGCAGCTTTTCATGTGCTTCTTGGCCATCTGTATGTCTCCTTTGGAGAAATGTCTATTTAGGTCTTATGCCCATTTTTGGATTGGGTTGTTTGTTCTTTTAATATTGAGCTGCATGAGCTGTTTATATATTTTGGATATTAATCCTTTGTCCGTTGATTCGTTTGCAAATATTTTCTCCCATTCTGAGGGTTGTCTTTTCATCTTGTTTACAGTTTCCTTTGCTGTGCAAAAGCTTTGAAGTTTCATTAGGTCCCATTTGTTTGTTTTTGTTTTTATTTCCATTACTCTAGGAGGTGGATCATAAAAGATCTTGCTGTGATTTATGTCAAAGAGTGTTCTTCCTATGTTTGCCTCTAAGAGTTTTATAGTGTCCGGTCTTACATTTAGGTCTCGAATCCATTTTGAGTTTATTTTTGTGTATGGTGTTAGGGAGTGTTCTAATTTCATACTTTTACATGTAGCTGTCCAGTTTTCCCAGCACCACTTTTTGAAGAGACTGTCTTTTCTCCATGTATATCCTTGCCTCCTTTGTCATAGATTAGGTGACCATAAGTGAGTGGGTTTACCTCTGGGCTTTCTATCTTGTTCCATTGATCTATGTTTCTGTTTTTGTACCAGTACCATATTGTCTTGATTACTGTAGCTTTGTAGTATAGTCTGAAGTCAGGGAGTCTGATTCCTCCAGCTCCGTTTTTCCTTCTCAAGTTTGCTTTGGCTATTTGGGGTCTTTTGTGTCTCCATACAAATTTTAAGATTTTTTTGTTCTAGTTCCATAAAAAATGTCATTGGTAATTTGATAGGGATTGCATTGAATCTGTAGATTGCTTTGGGTAGTAGAGTCATTTTCACAATATTGATTCTTCCAATCCAAGAACATGGTGTATCTCTCCATCTGTTGGTTATCATCTTTAATTTCTTTCATCAGTGTCTTATAGTTTTCTGCATACAGGTCTTTTGTCTCCCTCAGTAGGTTTATTCTTAGGTATTTTATTCTTTTTGTTGCAATGGTAAATGGGAGTTTTTCCTTAATTTCTCTTTCAGATTTTTCATCCTTAGTGTATAGGAATGCAAGAGATTTCTGTGCATTAATTTTGTATCCTGCAACTTTACCAAATTCATTGATTAGCTCTAGTAGTTTTCTGGTGGCATCTTTAGGATTCTCTATGTATAGTATCATGTCATCTGCAAACAGTGACAGTTTTACTTTTTCTTTTCCAATTTGTATTCCTTTTATTTCTTTTTCTTCTCTGATTGCCGTGGCTAGGACTTCCAAAACTATGTTGAATAATAGCGGTGAGAGTGGACATCCTTGTCTTGTTCCTGATCTTAGAGGAAATGCTTTCAGTTGTTCACATTTTAATATAATAACTAGAATTATGACTGGTTACATTATACTAGGACATATTAATATTTTAGGACTTTCATATAATTTCTAGAACATTTTTTTCCTGGTTGTAAAACCATTTTATTTTATTTTTTTATTTTTTATTTTTATTTTTTAAAACATTTTTATTGGAGTATAATTGCTTTACAATGTTGTGTTAGTTTCTGCTTTATAACAATATTTTCTTTATCCATTCATCCACTGATGGAAACTTAGGTTGTTTCCATGTTTTGGCTATTGTAAAATAATGCTACAATGAACACGGGGGTGCAGATATCTCTCTGAGACTGTGATCTCATTTCCTTTGGATATATACCCAGAGGTGAGATTGCAGGATCATATGGTAGCTGTATTTTTAAAAATTTGAGGAGGGCTTCCCTGGTGGCGCAGTGGTTGAGAGTCCGCCTGCCAATGCAGGGGACACAGGTTCGTGCCCCAGTCTGGGAAGATCCCACATGCCGCGGAGCGGCTGGGCCCGTAAGCCATGGCTGCTGAGCCCGTGCATCCGGAGCCTGTGCTCCGCAACGGGAGAGGCCACAACAGTGAGAGGCCCGTGTACCGCCAAAAAAAAAAAATTTTTGAGGAACCCCCATACTGTTTTCCATCCAACAGAGCACAAGTGTTCCCTTTTCTCCACGGCCTCACATACACTTGTTGTCTTTTGTCTTTTTGATAATAGCCATTCTAACAGGTGTGAAGTTTGCTCATTGTAGTTTTGACTTGCATTTCCCTTACGATTAGTGATGCTGAGCATTTTTCAGGTACCCATTGGCCGTTTGTTATCTTCTTTAGAAAATTGTCTATTCAAGTCCTCTATTTTCTAGGATGATTTGATTTTTGCTATTGAGTTGTATGGGTTCCTCACATATTTTGGATATTAACTCCTTAACAGATAGATGGTTTACAAATATTTTCTCCCATTCCATAGGTTGCCTTTTCATTTTGCTGATTGTTTCTTTTGCTTTGTGGAAGCTTTTTAGTTTGATATAGTCTCATTTGTTTATTTTAGCTTTTGTTGCCTGTGCTTCTGGTGTCATATCCAAAAAATCATTACCAAGACCAATGTCAAGGAGCTTCTTCCCTATATTTTCTTCTAGGGGTTTTAAGGTTTCAGTTCTTATGTTTAAGTCTTTTATCTATTTCAAGTTAGTATTTTGAGTGGTGTAAGACAGGGATCCAATATCATTCTTTTGCATGTGAATATCCAATTTTCCCAACATCATTTATTGAAGAGACTATACTTTCCCCCACTGTGTATTCTTGGCTTCCTTGGCAAATATTAGTCTACCATATATGCGTAGGTTTATTTCTGGGTTGTTGATTCTGTTCCATTGGTCTGTGTGCCTGTTTTTATGCCAATAACATAATGTTTTGATTACTATAGCTTTGTAATAACGTTTCAAATCAGGGAGTGTGATGCCTCCAGCTTTGTTCTTTTCTCAGGATTGCTTTGGCTATTCAGGGTCTTCTGTGATTCCATACAAATTTTAGGATTGTTTTTCCTATTTTTTGTGAAAAGTGCCATTGGAGTTTTGATAGGGATTGCACTGAATTTATACATGGCTTTGGGTAGTGTGGACACTTTAATAATATTGATTCTTCTGATCCATGAACACGGGATATCTTTCCATTTATCTGCGTCTTCTTCAATTTCTTTCATCAATGTCTTATAATTTTCAGTACAGAGATATTTTCCCTCTTTGGTTAACTTTATTCCTAAGTATTTTATTCTTTTTAATGCTATTATACATGGAATTGTTTTCATTATTTCTTTTTCAGATAGTTTGTTGTTAGTGTATAGATACATAACTGATTTCTGTATGTTGATTTTGTATGTTGTGACTTTACTGAATTTGTTTATTAGTTTTAACAGCTTTTTGGTGGAATCTTTATATATATTGTGTATATACATATGATTATATCATCTGCAGAGACAATCTTACTTCTTCCTTTCTGATTTGGAAACTTTTTGTTTCTTTGTCTTGCCTAGTTGCTCTGGCTAGGACTTCAGCACTGTGTTGAACAGGAATGGTGAGAGTGGGCACACATGTTTTGTTCCTGATCTTAGTAGGAAAGCTTTCAACCTTTCCCCATTGAATATGATGTTAGCTGTGGGTTTGTCATATATGGCCTTTATTACATTGAGGTACATTCCTTCTATACCCAATTTGCTGTGAGTTTTTACCATGAAAGTATGTTGAAGTTTGTCAAGTATCTACATTCCTTTTTTTCCTGGCTTTATTGAAATATAATTGACATGTAACATTCATAAGTTTAAGATGTAGAAGTAGTGATTTTACATTTGTATATATTGCAAAATGGTTAGCACAATAAAGTTAGTTAACACATCTATCTATCACATCTATCACCCCATAGTTACAATTTTTTGTGCGTGTGTGGTGAAAACTTTAAAAATCTACTGTCAGCAACTTTCAACTATACAATACGGTTTTATTAACTATAGTCACCATGCTTACTTATTACAGAACTTATTCATCTTATAACTGGAAGTTTGTACCCTTTGACCACCTTACCTTCACCCATTACCCCTACCCCCTACCTCCCACCCCTGGCAACCACTAATCTGTTCTCTGTTTCTGAGTTTGGGTTTTTTTTTAGATTCCACATATAAATGAGATCACAGAGTATTTGTCTTTCTCTGTCGGACTTATTTCACTTAGCATAATGCCCTTCAAGTCCATCCATGTTGTCACAAATGGCATCTACATTCCTAGCAAGCTCCTAGGTGAGGTCCACGCTACTGGCATGGGGACCACACTTAAAGTCCTAAGACTTTGAGCTATTGCTAAATATTGTGTGTGTGTACATTTTTTAGAGAGGAGAGGATTCATAGTTCCCATCAGTCTCAAGCAGTCTTTGACTTGAAAACCATCAAGAACCACTGCCTGAAATGAAATTAATGTATAATCAGCTGAGTTAAGAAGTTTTTATAAAGGAAGGGATAAATCAGGAGTTTGTGATTAACATATACACAGTACTATATATAAAACAGATAAAAAACCAGGACCTACTATATAGCACAGGGGACTTTATTTGATATCTTGTAATAACCTATAATGGAAAAGAACCTGAACAAGAATATATATATATATATATATACACACACACACACACGTGTATATACACACACACACACATATATAGAACTGAATCACTTGAAACTAACAGACCATTGTAAATCAACTAGATTTCAATAAAAAAATAAATCTTTATGAGACTTAAAAGTACGAATTTGGAAAGAGGCTGATAGAGATACCTATGATGGGGGCTCATGGGAGTGTTTTATTTGTGAGAAGGAATAAGGCTGTACTTTTCAATAATCGCTTTCTCTTGAGGGTGGGGAGTGGGCGGGGAGAGGTTTTCTTTACTTCCACGGCCCATATGAAGCTCAGTGCCTCAGCGTTGCTACTTGGTCCCTCTGGGATTTTCTGGATTTTCTGCTGCTTCCCCACCACTTTCCAGGGAGCAATATAAGGAGATGGAAAATGAAACAAAAGACAAAACATTTTGGGACAGGGACTTCCCTGGTGGCTCAGTGGTTAAGAATCTGCCTGCCAACGCAGACGTCACGGGTTCGATCCCTGGTCCAAGAAGATCCCACATGCCACGGAGCAAATAAGCCTGTGCACCACAACTACTGAGCCTGTGCTCTAGAGCCTGCAAGCCACAACTACTGAGCCAGCATGCCACAACTGCTGAAGCCCGCGTGCCTAGAGCCCGTGCTCTGCAACAAGAGAAGCCACTGCAATGAGAAGCCCACGCACTGCAAGGAAGAGTAGCCCCTGCTCGCCGCAATTAGAGAAAGCCCACGCACAGCAACGAAGACCCAACACAGCCAAAAATAAATAAATAAATTTATTAAAGAAAAAACCTTTTGGGACATAATGCAATCACTGGAAGTTGCTTTAAAATGCAGACTCCCAGGTCTCAGTCTAGATCCCCTGGATCAGCCATAGAGGTGAGGTGAGCCCAGGAACCTGCATATTTAAAAACATCTCAAATGATTCCAATCTGGTCCTCCCCAGCCACGCTGTGAGAAACTTTGATCTATTATTTTCCGAGCATTATGCTGGTTTGAAGAAAACAAATTAAATCTCTAGGTGCATCACAAATCTGATTTCTCGGCTACCCATGGTTATGAAAGCCAGGCATCTCTATTTTCTTATTACGCTTCCAGCTAGGGTCATTTCCTCTTAAGATTCCAGCTCCCTTGTGCCCTCAGGTGAAGTCAGAGCATTTCTCCTTACCTGCCTTCCTAATTGCTGGGAAGAGCTCCTGTGCCAGGTTTTGCAGCCTCTTCACCGTACCCTGGAGGGGAGCCATCCCAGTGGTGGGCCTAGTACTTTGCTCTTTGCAACATGCTTTGTAGAGCCAGTTAAGTTTATAAAATGCTTCGTGAGCTAGCTGGACTCGAGGCATTGCATAAACAGATTATGCAAACATAATGGCATCCACACTGCAGGCAGGTGGTGAGAAATTTCCTCTCCTCCCCTCCTACCTGCCCCAGCCCTGGGAAGAATTTGAGTGCAGAATTTCTCTGCTGGGAAGCCTTTGCAGAGAGAAAGGCTGAGATGTTAAAAGAGTAAAGTTGATAACACAAGCTGGTAACACCTGCAGGCTGGAGGGAGCGTCATGGGATGATATAGATTGGGATATTGGATGTTATGCTTTGAGAAGAAAAAATCTATTAACTGAGGGTATAATAATATTGCCATTTACCAAGCATCCACTGTAGGTCAGGTACTGAACTAGGTGTCTGCTTATATACCTTATTTCATTCTTAGTACAATGCTGTGAGGAAAGGCATTTATGCCAATATCAGAAAAAGGGAAACTGAGGCTCAGGGAAATGTGGTGAATTTGGTCCCTATCATACAATTACCAAGTAGAAAATCTAGGATTCAAAACCATGTTTCTGGGCTTCCCTGGTGGCGCAGTGGTTGAGAGTCCGCCTGCCGATGCAGGGGACACGGGTTCGTGCCCCGGTCCGGGAGGATCCCACATGCCGCGGAGCGGCTGGGCCCATGAGCCATGGCCGCTGGGCCTGTGCGTCCGGAGCCTGTGCTCTGCAACGGGAGAGGCCACAACAGTGAGAGGCCCGCATACCACAAAACAAACAAACAAAAAAAACCATGTTTCTTAAGCACAACCATCTTCTTGCCACTGTACAGCTCTGCATCCATTAATATCTGGGAGCTTATTAGGAAGAAAAAGGAGAGAGAATGAGAGAGATGTAAGATAGATACTGTCACCAACACAAATCCCTTTCTGGCTTATCTTTATGCCAAGTTTTGGGATATTCTTGCTATTACACAGACACTACTTCTTTTATGTTATGCTTGGAAAATGTTTCCATTTCTGCTGAAGCAAAAATATAATTTTGAAAACAAGTAGATGGTGATGATATTTTGAAAATAAGAACTCAATGTATTTTTTATTTCCTTTTAGGTGTTGCTCCCTTTCCAATATCTTGTGAATCATAAGGTTTAGGACCAGGAAAAGAATGGGAGAAATCAAAGATCATACACAAGGAAGGAGGAAATGGGGAAGAGATGCTTCTATTCCACAGGGACAGGAAGTTCTTTTGGTTCTGGGAGAAAGATCCAAGGAAAGAGAAAGCGGTTGAAGAGATCAGACATCAGTGTCCTTACTTCTTCCCACGCTGATGGCTGAATCTCAAGAGGTGAAGATGCATTAGGAAAAAAATTCCACATAGTTTGATGGACGATGCCAAAAAGAGTGGGGCTCAGGTCCTACCTCCTACTTAGGACTCTGGGGAGGAAGCTCACCAGGCACCCCTACAGGCACACAATACCCATAGAATGTTCCAGAAGATAACCCAGGTTTAACTGAGTTCATCTTTTTGAAATCTGCCATAGAGTTCTGACCTAATCACTTTAGACAGCTTTTAATTTAGTTTTGTTAGTATGAAGAGTTCTCTTCACCAGCTGTATTTGGAAACACATACTTTTTTTTTTAAATCTTTTTGCTCTAGTAGTGTAACACAGTTAAGTCAAATTTCATGAAAGGCCAGAAAACTCTGACATCTGCTATGGATGTTGAAACTTGTGATTCCTTATATGCCAAGGGGGAGAATTGGCTTCTCACTCCCTGCTCCCATTCCTGACAATACAGCATGGATATGAGCCATGCCATTAACACTTCGTGTTCACAGTCATGACACACAAATATACGGAAGACAGAGGTGGCAGTACCGCCCGTGGATGAAGGGCTTTTTTCTTTGCATTCATCTCATGCAGGTGGGTTTACCTTACTTTAAGAAAATGGTATAGAATATTGCAATTGTTGGATATATTGGAAATAGACAATGACTCAAGAATGTCTGAAGCTGCCTGATTTTAATGATTGGTGGTTCCCTGATGTCATAACTACGTCTTGGCTATCAGCTTCAGATGCTTGGCGAATTGCTTGCAAGAATGGCTCAATTTGTTCATAGCTTCCAGTATCCACGTCCTTTAGCAGTTCCCTCCCACATTGACTCTGGGCTTTGCCTTGTGACTTGCTTTGGCCAATGGGACAATAGCATATACGACATGAGCAGAAACTTGAAAAGTGCTTGTGCATTGGGGCTTGTCCTTTTGGTGCCCCTGAAATCTTGCCATCAAGCCCAGGCTAGCCTATTGGAGGATTAGACACCATGTGGAGGAGAACAGGCCGTCAGCCAGGCAGCTGATTACAGCTACATGTGCGAGTCCCAACCAAGGTCAACCAGGGTAGCTCAAACCAGCAGAACTAGCCATTTTAGCCCAATCTAAACTGATGACCTACAGAAGCATGAGCTCAATAAATAGTTGTGCCTTTAAACCACTATGTGTTTGGATGGTTTGTTTTGCAACCAAATCAATATGGATATCAAGAACGCGATTTAGTCAGTCTTCTCAGAATTAGTTGGTTTGGGCGGGATGACCTCATGAAGGACAGATGAATAAAACAATGCAAATTTATTAACATGCTAAGAAGAAAGACTGATAGGTAGACAAGATGATTATCGGTATATTTTGTCCATCAGGAGAATTTTCATGGGAATCCAAATTATACTCAAAAGGCAACCTTGATAGCAAAAAAATCAGCCTGAGGGAGGCAAGTGCTTGATCTCAAAGCTAGCTTGCTGCATCCACGTCCACTCTCATGGTATAGTAGATTTACAAAGGGGGGAGGGGGAGGGGGAGGGGGAGGGGGAGGGGGGAGGGGGAGGGGAGGGGGAGGGGGAGGGGAGGGGAGGGGGAGGGGAGGGGAGGGGAGGGGAGGGGAGGGGGAGGGGAGGGGGAGGGGGAGGGGGAGGGGAGGGGAGGGGGAGGGGGAGGGGAGGGGAGGGGAGGGGAGGGGAGGGGGAGGGGAGGGGGAGGGGGAGGGGGAGGGGAGGGGGAGGGGGAGGGGGAGGGGGAGGGGAGGGGGAGGGGAGGGGAGGGGAGGGGGAGGGGGAGGGGGAGGGGAGGGGAGGGGAGGGGAGGGGAGGGGGAGGGGGAGGGAGAGGAAGGGAGAGGCAGGCTTCAGCTACCTGTACAGATTCTTCCATTTTGGTCTCCCCTTCCCTAGAATCCATGAGAACCACATCAAATATTCCTCTCTGAAGTCACGCCCAGGTTACTTTGCTTACATTTGGAAATTATTACATCTTACAAATCAGCTTTTGTTATAGGTTGTATCTAAGGCATTTTATGTTGAGTTTTAAAATCATATGTATTTTAGTGTTATGTGAGGAATGGGTTGAGTTGAGATGGATGGTGGATGGACACCAGTCAACAGGCTACTGCAGTGGTACAGGCAAGGGAAATGATGATTAAGCTGTTGGCTATGCAGAGGGAGATAAGTAGATGGCATCCTTAGAGAGATTGCAGGTTGGGCAGTCAGGACTGGATGAAGGTGGGGGAAAGGGAGGAATCGAGGATGATGCCTGGGTTTAGGATGGAGCAGTTTGGTGGTGCTATTTGCTGTATGAACTAAGTATCTTTATCTTTGTTTTTTGTTTTGTATTGTTGTGTTTTGTTCTATGGAAAAAAGAACAGGGGCTCAGAGGTGTTATTTAATTAGGATGACTTGGGCACAAGTTCTGGTACCATTAAGCCCTTAGTAAATGTCACATTTTATTTTCACTGCCTAGTCACACAGCTAGTCTGACTCCAAAGTCTATACTCAAGCCAGCGCTTCTCAAACTCTAATGGGCTTACAAATCACCTGGATATCTTGTTAAAAAGCAGATTCTGATTCAGCACATCTAAAGTGGGGCTTTATTTTTGTTTTTGTTTTTTTTTTTTGCGGTACGCGGGCCTCTCACCGTTGTGGCCTCTCCCGTTGTGGAACACAGGCTCCGGACGCGCAGGCTCAGCGGCCATGGCTCACGGGCCCAGCCGCTCCGCCGCATGTGGGATCCTCCCGGACTGGGGCACGAACCCGTGCCCCCTGCATCGGCAGGCAGACCCTCAACCTAAAGTGGGGCTTTAGATTCTTTATTTCTCACAAGGTTCCAGATGATGGCAATACTGCTGGTCCACAAACCGTGCTTTGAGCAACAGGGAACTAGAACACGTACATGATCGTGGGACCGTCATAACACTTTAATAACAGTAATGATGTCACTTTGGCAGCAGTAACAGCTGAACGGTATGCCTCATACTTATAGTGTGCCCGTATAGTATGACCAGTAGCTATCTGCGTTTGTCTTTGGGGCTTCCATTCTAAACTGGTAACGGAAGCAGTTGGGGTGGTTCTTGGAATGGAAGAGGTAGGGTATGAAGCACTGACATGGTAAGAGACTAGGGTACCCCAAACAAGTACTGAGTAATTTGTTTTAATTTTGCATATCCAAAGTCAGGCCTTTTCACCTTTTTGGTGGAATTCAAATACTCAGACAAGAATGAACCTTCACCAGAACTAAAAGAATACTATAGGGAAGGGGGAAAGCATTGTTAAATAGGTATGATTGATAGCCTGAGAAATTAGATTGGGTTTTTATGCCCCATCAATCCTCCTCAGATACCCAAACATTACTATATTAATGGAAAATAAAAAACTAAAGTTGTCCGTGTTCTCCCTTAACCTAGCTCAGTTACAGCTCAGCTGTAAAGACATATTTACCTCCCAGTACCCTGTTGCCAAGCTCTTTGTGATCCTCACAAGTATGGCTGAATTTGATGGAGAGAACAGAAGCATGGAAGGCTAGAGTTTCACTATTTCTTCAGAAATAAAAGAAATAAAGCCACCTTGTGCAGCCTTCAAAAAAAAAACGAAAAAAATAATGAACCTTCATCTTCTAAGAAGAAACAGAGTAGTTCTCTGTGGAGCAGGGGCTACCAGAACCTTTCTGGGCATTCCAACAGAGACCTGGGGCAGCCTTGCATAGAATGCCCTTGAAATGTAAGTGACGGAACCACATTTGACATCCTTTAACACACAAAGACTCACCCCTCTTTAAGAAGCTATGTCCAGTAGTTGACAGAACATAAAGAGCTAAAGAAGCTATCGCAGGCTGTCAGAAAATACTCAACTACGTTAGTACAGGATCAGTTCACTTGCTCAACAATTTAACCCAGGATGCCGCTGACAGATTTCTTAAGCAGCTCCGTCAGACTGCATGCAAACTGACAGCATTTTTAAGAACTAAGCCCACATTTTTGTCAAAGAAAAACACTTTAAGCTGATTTCTCTGGGGGGGCGCCAAGGTGTAAAATAGCTTTCATGGGCTGTCAGAGGAATCATAGTGAGTTAGCATCAGAAGTGATTTTGATCACCAAACTTTAGGGTTGGAAAAAACGTAGAATCCATAGAAGTCGCAGAATCTCAGAGCTGGTAGGAACTAAGCGTGACCTCTCAGGATGCAATTGAGAAATACGAGGCTCAGAGAGGTGAAATGACTTGCAGTAGTAAGTCATACAACCGGTGACTGACCATCCTTAATAGAGCTTCTTGTCACTACTGATGGCGCAAAATACTCATACTGTTAAACTCTAAGAATTACAATTTTTCAGGGCCCCCATTTCCATGGAGAGACTTATTAAAGCACTTTGGGGTACAGGGAAAAAATGGGATCCCCACGTCCAGATGGAAGGCTTTGACTGTCTTCTGTCCTTGATAAATATCAATACAACAAGATTTAGAAGTATTCCATGTTTCCCAAATAGGAGCCTCTTGACATTATCTCCTCCTTCACAGGAGAATTTAAAGCAGACGAAGAAATTTCTTTTTTCTTCTGGAGGTTAACGTGAACTCAAAGACGCTCACGGGAAAGAAGGGAAGATGGTCCTCGCTTGATAAGGGCTCCTACCTGAGTGTTCTTTAGGGATGACAAAGGTGCGTTCCACATGTTAATTATAGCAAACTTTATTTAGTTTCTCTGCCTTTGATTTTCTCTGCTTTCAGTTCTGGTTTTTTCCTCCCTAAATTCTGTAATAAAATTTCTATAGAAAAATATTGAGTCCTCTTTTACAGCAGCTAAGGGAAGTAGGATACCAGTTCATACTTAGGCTACAACAGCCAGGAACCTTACTTGCAGGATTAAGGTGCAGTACCCAGCATGGCACCCAAGGCCATTAATGATCAGGGTCCCGCTCTGCTGACACCCACCTACTGTTTAGCCAGGGGGAACCCTATTTCTTTTCAAAATGCATCTTCCTTTTCCATAACTCTGTGTCTTTACACCTGCTCTTCCATCTGCCTGGAATATCCATGCCCCCCTCCCTTCTACCATGTGAGCATTTTCTCATCCAATTAGACCAGGTCAGTGGTCTCCTCATCTGTGAAGTCCTCTGCAGGGTCTCTGGTCAGAAGCAGTAGCTCTGTCTTCGTGCTATTTGTAGCACTCTGCTCTTAACCACAGTATCTTCTAATTACTCATTCACAAGTGTGTCTCTCCACAGGGACAGGCGAGCCTGGGTTGCTTATTTGAGTGACCTGGTGAGCTCCAGAAAAACTATCAATACCACGTCCTGGCCTCACCCCTAGAAATTCTGATTCCAAAGGTCTAGGGTGGGGCACTGGTATTTATGCTGAAACTCCCGCAGGTGACTCACATGTGCAGCCAGTGTTGAGAAAATACTGTGATGAGAAGGTGGGCTCTTTGCAGAGACCATGCTTATTTGCCTTTTCATGATCCTTCCTAAGCGCCCAGCACAGTGCCTGGTGTGACTTGTGTAAACCTAGAAAGAGAAGCCAGTCCAAGTAGGCTCCTCGCAATATATGATGGCTGACTTTGTTGAATGATCTACGTCCTCAAAAGGGATTTAAATCCAGTGGGGGAAGACAAGTACACAAGCATCAAAAAGAGGAAACTGTGACCAACTTTCACGTTTTCAATGGATCTGACTGATGTCCAAATATACTGTTTTAGAAACAAACCTACAAAATAGTCACAGATGTAGAAAACAAACTTATGGTTATCAGGGGGTAAGCGGGGGGAGGGATAAATTGGGAGATTGGGATTGACGTATACACAGTGCTATATATAAAATAGATAACTAACAAGGACCTACTGTACAGCACAGGGAACTCTACTCAGTACTCTGTAATGGCCTACATGGGAAAAGAATCTAAAAAGAGAGTGGATATATGTGTATGTATAACTGAATCATTTTGCTGTACACCGGAAACTAACACAACACTGTAAATCAACTCTACTCCAATAAAAAATTTTTAAAAAAACCTACAAGGAAGCTGCCTAGAGAATCATTTGTTAGCTATGAAGGAGGGAAGAAGTGGGAGGAGGTGGGCTCGAGGTTGGTTAAGTTGGGGGTGGCGTCCTGATAGGGCTTTAGCAGGGCTGTGCAGAGCAGCGTGAACGAATGCCAGAGCCGCGCTGACTGGGTCCAACTCCCAGCCCTGTCGCTTACAAGTTCTGTGATCTTGTTCAAAGTACTTCACCTGTCTGCTCTCATTTTTCCCATCTGCAAAATGGGATGCTGATGTTATTATTGGTATCCGGCTTCCTAGGATTATCATGATGAGTCGATAAGTTAATATATGTGGGGCACCTAAAACAATGGTGCATAGTAAGCTCCCCGTGAACATCAGCCCTTTTACCGTTATGATGACGATGGTGACTATGATTATTATTATTCCTAGGGGAGGCGGAGGCTTTGCTGGAGCAGGGAGCTGATAGAGTGAAGCCAATCACCTAGCACAGAAGTAGATAAATGCACTCTTCTTCTTGTCCTCTGTTCTCTGTCCAGTACCTTTGATCTAATGTGCCAGAGGAAGCTGCTGCCTTTTATCTTTAAAGTTTAAATGAAAAAGTGTTCGGGAGATGACTTGGGGCACCTTGTCCATTCAACTAGAGAATGACCAATGATGGCACTCAGCTTTTCCAGAAAAGCCTCAAGTGCATCGTTTAAGCACAATTGGCTTGGGGCCTTTGGCCCAAAATATCCTCGCTTCACTCCAGTCCTGCTGGAGGCAATCTCAGGTTATATATATTTATATATATATTTTTTCTATCAATTGTTTTTCTTAGGCAACGCTGAGAACATATCACATATTTCTGTTAAAGTCATTTCCTTCAGAAATGATATTGATTCACAGAAAGTATATTTTATGACACCTTTCTTCGACTTCTTATGCGACCCTCAAGGAGAATTAACCCTTTGGCCACCACCTGTCCTACCTAATGGACAGTACAGCCATCACCTACGTGTCAGACAGAAATTATGATCCCTCTGAGTTCCATCTCAACTTAAAAACCAAATTTCCAATGGACGTGCCTGATCGAATTCATTAGGAACGCAAAATTATTTTATACATTTGATATTTTGGACTAGGTGTACCTCCGAACGCGACTGTATTCGGAGATAGGGCTTTTCAAGAGGTGATTCAGTTAAAATGAGGCCGTGAGAGTGGGTCCTGATCCAATCTGACTGGTGTCCTTAAAAGAGGAAGAGATGAGGACACACAGAGAGACACATCAGGGACGCACACCCTCAGAGGGACAACAGTGTGAAGAGGCAGCAAGAGGTCGGCCACCTGTAGGCCAAGGAGAGAGGCCTCAGAAGAAACCAACCCTGACAGCACCTTGACCTGGGATTTCCAGCCTCCAGAACTATGAGAAAATAAATGTCTGTGGTTTAAGCCACTGAGTCTGTGGAATTTTGTTATGACAGCGCTAGTGAACTAGTACACGTCCCTTCTCCCATTTCTGATCCCAAGGTCTGGTCTGTTCTTCCTCTTTCTGGATGGGTGTGGCTGGCGATGGCATAATGGCTCCGGGCGGCCCCGCCTCAGGTGTGCAAAAGGTCATATTCAGAGCAATCTTAGCCTCCTACAGGGGCTGAGCTCTCAGGTAATGGCGCCCTCTCTTCTAACGCTGCCCTATTGCCCTGTCCCCCAGAGCAGAGCAGGGTCTTTGCCATGACTATTCAATCAGAATTGAGAGCTTATTTCTTACTGGTTCACTTCCTGTAAAAGCCACTTGAGAGACCTAGGACTGTAATCACTGTGGCTTAACTGCTTTACCTTGCTTAAGACGACACATGTTAGCAATGCTGGAAAATAAATCATTTTTGTGGTCCCATTATGCTGACGAATATGACATAATCTCAAATTAATTTATTCAAAAGAGTACATTCCCAACCCAAGTACATTCAGCATGTTTGAAGTTGTCCTGTATCCAATGTGAGATCATCAAAGCATCCATTAGGACTTTCCCACAATTCCTAAAGCTAAATAAGCAACATATTCTTGAGAAAAGTCCTCATATATTAGCTGACGCTTGTTTTCCTTTCTTAAATGTCCACGGAGAAATAATTTAGAATAATAATGATTATAATAACATTTAGAATGATAGATAACAATTATTGAACGTTTCCATGTGTGAGGCAATGTGCTATGCACTTAACCTTGTATTACCTCGTTCATTAATTTTTAATTTTAGGAATTAGTTGCTATTAATATCTCCATTTTTCAGATGAGAAAATGGAAAGAAATACAGAGAGGTTACCAAAACTGTCTTACTATAGAACTTTATGGAATAAAAGACCAAACTTAAATAGCATTTTATCTCTTGTCCATGTCACCACCAGTTTTGAATATGTTTTACTTTTAATAACAAAAAATGCTTTTAAAAATCTGTACACATCTGGGGAACAGTGTGATACAATGAGGGGAAAAAACACAGTCTTTGGAATCAGACAAGGTTGGCTTAAAATATTAGCTCTGCTCTTGACTAACTCAATGACCTTGGAAAAATTCCTGAACTTAGCCAAGCATCAGTGGATTCAACTATAGATGGGGTTCATATTACACCTCTCACGGTATGCAAGTCTTTGTGTGGACATATATATTCACTTCTCTTGGGTAGATACTTAGGAGTGAAATTGCTGGGGCGTATGCTAAATTTATTTATTTACTTTTAAAAATTTATTTATTTATTTAATTTATTTGGCTGCATTGGGTCTTTGTTGCTGTGCGCGGGCTTTCTCTAGTTGCAGCGAGCGGGGGCTACTCTTCATTGTGGTGTGCAGGCTTCTCACTGTGGTGGTTTCTCTTGTTGCGGAGCACGGGCTCTAGGCGTGCGGGCTCAGTAGTTGTGGCACGTGGGCTCAGTAGTTGTGGCACACGGACTTAGTTGTTCCACAGCATGTGGGATCATCCCATACCAGGGCTCGAACCTGTGTCCCCTGCATTGGCAGGCAGATTCTTAGCCACTGTGCCACCAGGGAAGTCCAGTATGGTAAAGTTATGCTTAACCATTTAAGAGACTACAAAACTGTTTTCCAAAATGGCAGTATTATTTTATATTCCTATCAGCAACGTATGAGAGTTCCTGTTTCTTCACACTTGTTATTGTCTGTTGTATGGATTAGAGCCATTCTAGCCATTGTAGAAGGTGTGAAATGGTATCTCATTTTGGTTTGAACTTCCACTTCCCTAGTGACTAATAATGTGGCGCATTTTTCATGTGTTTAGTAACCGTTTGTATATCTTCTTTGACAAAATGTCTATTCAAATCTTTTGGCCGTGTTTTAATTGGGTTGTTTATTTCATTCTTTAGTTGTAAGAGTTCTTTGTAGATTCTGGATAAGAGTCTGTTGGAATTCTTTTACACTGATTCTGAATTTTCCAATATCAAGTGTACCACACTATACAGGATACCTAATAAATATTTGACAAGAATGATTCTGATGATGCTATGCAACTCACTTTAGTTCAACAGATTTTCACTGAGTAATGACTATGTGCTAAGCATATACTGGGCGTTGGAGATTCTGTAGAGAACATGACAGACAAAACTCTCTGCTTGCAGAGAAGTGAGGAGTTATCATTAATGGTCAAACGGCTATGGGATGGAAAAGGCTGGAATTCGGGCCAGGCAGTCTCCTTTGAGGCTTGGGTTCTCAGACTCTCTATACAGCCCAGGCACAAGTATAGTCGAATGTACTTGAACTTTTGTTCAAGAATCTGATTCCCTGGCCATCATTAAAAAGTCTACAAATAATAATACACTGTTGGTGGGAATGTAAGTTGGTGCAGCCACTATGGAGAACAGTATGGACTAGTATGGACTTTCCTTAAAAAACTAAAAATAGAATTACCATAGGATCCAGCAATCCCACTCCTGGGCATATATCTGGACAAAACTATAATTTGAAAAGACACATGCACCCCAATGTTCACAGAAGCACTATTTACCATAGCCAAGATATGGAAACAACCTAAATGTCCACAGACAGAGGAATGGATACAGGAGATGTGGTATATATACATAATGGAATACTACTCAGCCATAAAAAAGAATGAAATAATGCCATTTCCAGCAACATGGATAGACCTAGAGATTATCATACTAAGTGAAGTAAGTCAGAAAGAGAAAGATAAATACCATATGATATTACTTACATGTGGAATCTAAAATACGACACAAATGAACTTTTATGAAACAGAAACAGACTCACAGACATAGAGAACAGACTTGTGGTTGCCAAAGGGGAGGGGGGAATGGGAGAGGGAAGGACTGGGAGTTTGGGGTTAGCAGGTGCAAACTAGTGTATATTGAACGGATAAACAACAAGGTCCTCCTGTATAGCACAGGGAACTATAATCAATACCCTGTGATAAACCATAATGGAAAAGAACATATATATGTATAACTGAATCACTTTTCTGTATGGCAGAAATTAACACGATATTGTAAATCAACTATACTTTAATAAAATTAAAAAAAAATCTGATTCCCAGTGTGACTCAGATCTTTTGGATCACCATCTGGTACCATGGAAATCCCAAATTCCAGGAGTCATCTATATTTAAAAGTGAAAACTGGCATGGATTAAAGCTTTATTTATTTGGGTTAATCCTATAGATAGATTATTCCCATACATGCCATGTGTATGTAACCCTGTATTTTTCTCTAAAGGCTTAAACTCCACCAGAAACTTACTAGCTGGGTCATAGTTCAGCTCTCTCTTTCTCTGACACAACACTCTCTTTTTCTCTTTTTCCATACTGTTGGCCTAAGAAACCCCCATTCAGAAGTTCTGGGGACCAATCTCACCAGATTTATAGGTAGGGAACTTTGTTCCATACCTTTAGAAATCAGAGTACTGAAAGATCAACAGAGTCAGCTCTTTGCGTGGATGTCAAGACAGTTTTCTCTCGAGATGGCAGGGGTCGGTAAACCTCTGATCACATTGTCTCCCCAGCTCACCCTTCTATTAGTAGCGGCCTCAGCAGCCATCTCTGGTGACGGTGGTCTCCTGCATCTCCGTTCACAGAAGCTTCCCGGAACAGAGGTGTTCCTGGTGGGGCAGCTTTCCCTCTGGCAGCTCCAAACTGCTTCTCTTGGCTGCTCTCTGGAATTCTACCCTACAGGATCATTTCTGGCAACTCTAAGTATCTCCACGGAAAGTTCTCTGTTGAGCCTTCTGCTTTTTCAAAATGTGCTTTACAGAGAGCTGTTTATTTAGGATGAGAGCTGGCTGTCACATCCCAGGTGACCACAATCGGAGCTGCTCCCTCTGGCTATGCTGTGACCTTTCTGCTTTTTTCCTGCTCAAGGCCTCCTGGGACGGTATAGACAGGCGGGGAGGCCGTATCCACATGGAGTCGAGAGCACAGAATTTGGTATCAGGCAGACCTGGCACATTATAAGAACTCAGTAAGTACTAGCTGCTGTGATATTATTCGATGCTGGATAAATATTGCTTGAATAACTAAACTATGGAAGGGACTTGCAAACAGCACTGCATTCTTCACACTGGTTTCAAGGACATCCGATGAAATTGGTAAAAGAAACAACAGCTTGTTCTTTCCAGAACACTGCCATGCCTTTACTCACACGTCTTGCTCCCTCCTCCACTGGGGGAACCATGCAGCTTGCAGAGCTAGCTCAAATGTCCTATCATGTGGGACACAGGCCCACAGCTTTCCCTCACGTGTATACATCCCATATTGCTCCTCCAATATTGCATTATATCAATTGCTTGCCTGTCTTCTTTGCCAGACTTAGAATGCTGGAGAGACAGGATTTGACCTTATTTATCTAAATATTTCACTTCAACATGTAGTCAGTCTAGAAAGTTATCTATGAGATATTTTACTCTTTGTGGCGGGGGGGTATTATGCTTTCAAAATCCTATATTTTACATTTCTGGCACATCTCAGTTTGAATTAGCCACATCTCAAGTACTTAATCGCTACATATAGCTAACAGACACTGGATTTGGCCAGCACAGTTGTAAATGCTCCATCTCCTATATTCTCGTAGTACCTTATGCATATCTCAATTATAGAACTTAACACAGACTATGTATATTATCAACTATCTGCTCATGTGTCTGTTTCCTATGAACATGTCTAGGGTGAGGATTTTGTCTTATTTATCTTGGCATCCCCATTCCCTGATGTATGGCTTACATCATATATTATTTCTCAATAAATAATTATCCAACGGAATATGAGAGCTAGCATTTATTAAGCAATTACTAGGTACCCGGGACTTTATACTGGATATTTCATTTAATCACTACAAAACCTTGAATGGTCCTTAGTCATCCCCAGTTTGCAGATAATACAATGGAGACGCAGAGAGTTTAAGTAACTTCCTGGAAGTTAGAAGGTTACAAGTAGCAGAGCTGGGATTGAACCCTTCTGGCTCTAAAATTGGAACATGACCCTCATCAACGCATGTGGGTTCTATCCCAGCTTCATTCTAACTGGATGACCTTCGGCATGACATTGAGCCCCTTGAGCCTTGGGATCCTATTTGTAAAATGAAGGAACCGCAATAACTAATGTCTAGGGTCTCTTAGTTTAGGATGCTTCCATTACAACTTTTTACATATAATTGGGTCAATTTTTCTTACCATCTAAGTTGTTTTCCAGAGAATAAAATATCTCCTAAATTAGGTAGACTTATGTCACTTGGTTACTTCCAAGGAGTGATTATATATTCACCTGATGTTACTGTAAGAAATGTGAACAAAAATTAAATTTATAAGTGGAATTATTTTTCTTTTCTATCCTGCACGAGAAAGTAAAGGTTGTTTTATTGGCATTCTTTACTTGATCCTAATTCTTTAACATTGGTTTCCCCATTTCATTTAAATTTGAAGAACTTTAATGAACTCTGTGAGGCTATGCCTAAGTTTAACAAGGAAAGCATTCATTTTCCCCTGAATATTCTCTCCCTAAGTCTCACAATATTCCCTTTACTATTTAACACTTATCAAGAAGGCTCAGGGGCAATAAAAAAGGCCTTTACACAGAAATAAAATCAAGTGGCAATGTCTTCCATATTAACTTCCTCATTGGACTAGGACATCTCAAAGGCCCTTCCGGCTTTAACTTCACATGACTTTTTCCTACAAATTGTGTAATAATGGCTTTACATACTCAAGGCTTTCTGAAAGTGGAACTCATGGGCAATTAATGATGAATGTAATTGCACTCTGTATTTCTCGAGCAGAGGTGGGCAAACTTAGCCTGGGGGCAAAATCCAACCTGCTGCTGGTGCTTGTAAATAAAACTTTATTGGCACACAGATATGCCCAGTTGTTTATGTATCGTCTATGGCTATTTTCAGGCTACATATGGCTGGTAAAGTTGAAAATATTTATCATCTGGTCCTTTACAGAAAAAATTTGTTGACCTGTGTTTAGAGCACATTGCTTTGGTCTGCTAAGTATCTGTGGGAACAGCCTCCATCATGAGGTACATCAAGATTCTGAAGTGACCTATTTCTTGGAAGGAGTTCACAGAAAACCCAGCTGGAATCCATGTCTGGGAGAAGTTTGAGAAGAAGAAATAGCAAGTCATCTCTAGATTTACTTTGCTGGATGATAGCTACCTCATGCTAGTTGAGATGCAGGTGGGAAAAACTGTGCTACAGTTGTTAGGAGGCGTTCAATTCTAGAACTTCCTACGTATCATTTCTGTGGCATTACTAGGTAAGGGAAATAATTTTTGTCTGCCTCTTTACCTTTAATTATAATACGTGACCGATGATAGTACAAAGCTCCGGCGCTGTACGAATCTTAAATGAATTAATACACATAAAGGGCTTAGAACAGAGCCTGGCACTCAAAGGACATTAGCCATTACTAGGTAGCTATTTCAAAGGAAGCAAAGCATACCGGGAAAAAAACTTCTCCCTGAAGTTACTCTAGATTTCAATTTAGAAGATGAACTAAAGCAGTCTCCATCAAGACTACATTTATTTTCTTTGTCATGTAGAATCCTGTGGTGACATCACACAAGAAAAAGAATTTATATGAGAGAAAGTTAATTATATTTGGCAGGGACTCTAGTTGCTTATTATTCAAACATCTTCTGATGATGCTCTAGCTGCCACAGCCAGAGGGAAGTAATGCAGAAACCAAAGCAAATCAGCACATTTGAACGTTATTTTCTGAACACGATGTATTAGGGAGCATATGCTGTTTGACAGATACAAAGTTTTGGGGACTCCAGGAGAGGCATCCATCATCCTGTAGAACAAAATGAAACTATAAAATGGGGGAAAACATTGCTATTTACTCTACGTGTCACCAGGGCTAGTTATCGCTTTGGCTTGAAGGGAAAAGCAGCTGCTCTTAGTGTCCGTGTCCCCTCAGCACTGATGTATGCTCAAGACAGCTTGACTTTCAACGGCCAGCACCTGTGATCTTTCAAGGATCTCTCTGGCCACCGAATCCCTTCTGTCTACCCACATGCAGTAGTCCAGGCACGCCAGAGAATTAACATCCTCTGAGTGCAGCCCTCAAACAATATCTAATGGGAATTGGTGGATAGATACCCCAGCTCTCTCGCCCTTCGGATGTGAGACTTCTGAGGTGTGTGTTTTATACTGGCGCCCAGAGCTCCGCAGTGGGATTAAGCTCCAGTTTTCCAAAGCAGTAACTTGCTTCACCATAATCCCTTTCTTGGCTTTCTCCCCTGTCCCATCTCACTTCCCTCTCCCCTTCAAATATTCCCTGAAACTACCTCCCAAATATACTTCTTGTATTTGAGGCCTTATTTCAGACTTGGCTTCTGGAGAAACTGATGTGAAACAGGTGAGAGGCTGTTGTACACTTTTTAACTGCATCTCATTGCTGTATTTCCCTTTATTGTTCACAGGAGAACTCATAAGCACATAACTGAATTGGTTAACTATATAATGACCAGCCATTTTTTTTTACTATAAAAACAATTGATTTCCATACAAAAATCAATTAAATCCATTCTCAGACACAAGTGTGAAGGGTACGGTATGATGGATATAAAGTTTAGGTTCACTTAGAAAAAGACTTTAAAAGATCTTAAACCTTTTCCTAAGCTCAGAAAGCGAATCACAGAGCTGCTGAGGTGTGCATAGGAATATATTTGCTCCAGTATCCAAACCTATTTACTTCTATAAAATTTATCCAAACTTTCTATGTTGGCTATTATCAGCTTGTTTTCATTTTGGAGACAAAACAAAAACAACTACGTATGTAGAGCTGTAGAAAGGATATTGAACAGGGATTCTTAATTCTCAGTCTGTTGATAGCAATGGTTCACAGCTGGACTTCAGGGAATCAGTGAAATCTCTGGAATTGCCTGTAAAATGTGACCATGCACGTTTTTTCTGAAGAAAGTTTCCTGAGCTTGCGTTGGATTCTCAAAGGTGTCTATGACGCAAAATACACTGTGGAACGCAACCACCTTAAAGATACCAGAATTGATTTGCAAGGGCCTTTATATGCATCCTCTGGGAAATCTTTGGCAATATAAAAACATAAAAATTAAAGACTGGTTCTGATCATGGCAGAATTATGGCTACTAGACTTATCTTCCTATCATAAACGACTATCAGACTGGACAAAATACATGAAGCAACTGGTTTAAAGCAGTAGACAAAGCAGGATTTTGATCTTTGAGGGAAGGAGATACATGAAGTAAGCTTCATGTTTGGTCTGCTTTTTGCTTGAGTAAACTTTCCAAACTACAGCGGGGAAGTAACCCAAACAGAGAATAGCAGTCTTGTTGAGCTCAGGAAACAGAGATCATATATCCAAATTGCTAAATTGGCTGGAATTTACTGGATAGAGGGACCTGAGCAGAAAAGGAGTTTCAGAAATCTGTATAGGTGACCCCTTTGGTCAAATACAAACTGCACAGCATAGGGCAAGACTACGAGATCTAGCAGAGAACAGCTGCTGGGAATGCGGCAGATGACAGAGACATAGGAGAAAACAACAGAAGAATGTCTTTGTGATGATGGAGTAGACAAAGTTTTCTCAGACAGGACACAGAAAACACTAACCATAAAAGAAAAAAACTGATAAACTGAACTTCATCAAAGTTAAAAACTTCTGCTTTCTCAAAGACAATATTTAGAAAATGAACAGACAAGCTACAGATGGGGAAAATCTACTTAGCAAACACATACCAGAAAGAAAGCTAACAACCAAGATCTAGAATGAGCTCTCACAACTCAAAAATAAATAAACAAACAATGAAAGAAAATGAATAAAAATAAAAACAATTCAAAAAAGAAGCTATAAAATTGGCCGATATGCACACGAGAACTTGATCAACGCCTTTCGTCATGAGGAAAATACAAATTACATCCACGTTAAGATTCTAGTACACGCTCATGAACATTTGAAGAGGGTGCCGAGCAACCTGAACTTGCACAAGGTTTTCGTGGGAAAGTAAAATAATATGACGACTTTACAAGACTGTTTCGCAGTTTCTTATGAAGTGAAACGTACACCTACCCTATGAGCCAGCGATCCCACTCCTAGGTATCTATTCAAAAGGCATGAAAACGTGTTCACAGAATGACTTGTTCAAGAATGTTCATAGCAGCTCTATTCATTATAGCCTTAAACTGGAAACAACCAAATGCTCATCAACAAGAGAAGGGATAAAACAAACTGTCTTGTATTTGTACAGTAGACTACTAATCAGGCATAAAGAGGAACGGATCCCTTATACACACAACATGGATGAATATCAAAAGTTTCATGTTGTGTTACAGAGCCAGATGCAAAAGAAAACATATTGTATCGTTCCATTCATATCATGAAGTTCCAGAATTGGCCTAAATAATCTATGACAGTATCACTTACAACAGAGGTTGCTTCTGGGGGCCTGTGCTGATTGACTGCGGGGGCACAGGGGAATATTCTGGGGTCATGCTAATGTTCTATATCGTGATAGGTATTGGGGTTGCACAGCTGTATCCATTTATCACAACTCATCGAACCATAGTCCTCAAACTTATTTCACCATATGTAAGTTATACCTCAATTGAAAATTAAGAAGAAAAAATTAAAGCTAAGCACATTTCTAGTTTCATTGCATACTTCCCCTGCAGATAATTTTTTCTTCTGTAACAAAGGAATTGAACAGGTAACACCTTGTCTCTGCTTTGTGCAGTTCAGGGCGCTAAGTGTAGGTAGACTCTGAAGATGATGAGACACAGTTTTTGTCCTCAAGTTACTTATATGCTTGCAACCTGGGAAGGGGAGAGTTGAGCAGAGATGATGGAAGGAAAAGAAAAATAATGCAGCAATATTTCCCTGACAGCTGTGAGCCTAGGCTCCACTACAGCCAGAACTCTGACTGTAGAGAGTATTAATTAGGTTTAGCTTTTCACCAGCTTAGCACTGAAAGGGCCATACTGATTAACGGGACTAATTAGGCCAGCCCCAAGGGCAATATCTGCATGTAACTATAATAGGATTATTCTTCATGCCTCTCTAGCATGTCACCTTATATTACTATTGTGAAATGTTTGGGGCATTTAACCTAATTACTTGTCTAGACTTGTCTTCAAGATAGACAGGCTTTCCAGATTTTGTTATTCTTATCAAAAGCAGAAAAATCAGATTCAGTCCAGGTAGAGGCAAATGCGAAAGGGAAAAAAAATTCCTGTAATCTGTCTGAAAAGAACCCAGGGAACGTGTCATATGTGCCAATGTTAGAAATCCAAAGCCTGTCAGGAGTGTTCACAAAGTAATGCCTTTCAATTCCCACTATTCTGGAACCTTCCACCATTGTTCTCCAAATTTCTAGTAAACAAAGTCCCTAAATTTCTGTGATGCAAATGGCTTATAACAAGCTTTTAGATCCCATAAACAAACGTCATCAAAGTTCCATGTAGAATAACTTACACATCCTACCCTGAGGTTTCAATTGCTTTACTATCCAGAAGTTGAGAAAGACTTTCTGTTGGTCGTGGACCCCCAGAGTGATGCAGATGTAAGTACAGGGGTGAGTGGAGACAGGTGAGAAGAAATGCAATGAAAATATGACAATATTGATAGTAATATGAGTATAAACATTCCTTTTAAAATCTTTTTATTGCAAAATGAAATACATATACAGAAAACCACAAAAAACAAATATGCATGTCAGTGCATTATTATAAGGTAAACATGATTCTAACTACTAACCAGATCAAGAAATAGAACTTTGCCAGTCACCCTCTGAAATTCCCCCTCAAAATTCTCTTTCCCCTCAAAAGTAACCACCATCTTTACTTTTTATAATAATCCTTCTTGGTATATATATGTGGTTTCATTACCCAATTGGGTGTATCTAGAAACTATAGCTTAGTCTTGCCTATTAAAAAATTGATAGGTAAAGTTTCAGGATAAAAGATTAATATATAGAAGTCTGTTGCTTTCCTATATGCTAATAATGAACTATCAGAAAGTAAGAAAACAGTCCTGTTTAAAATTGCATCAAAAAGAATAAAACAGCTAGGAATAAACTTCACCAAGGTGGTGAAAGACCTATACTCTGAAAACTATAGAACACTGATGAAGGAAATTGAAGATTATACAAAGAAATGGAAGGATTCCTTGTGTTCATGGATTGGAAGAATTAATATTGTTAAAATGTCCATATCACCCAAAGCAGTCTACAGATTTAATGCACTCCCTATCAAAATACCCATAACACTTTTCACCAAACTAGAACAAATAATCCTAAAACTTGTAGGGAACAACAAAAGACCCTGAATAGCCAAAGCAAACCTGAGAAAAAAGAACAAAGCTGGAGGTATCACACTCACTGGTCTCAGAGTACACTATAAAGCTACGGTCATCAAAACAGTATGACACTGGCATAAAAACAGACATATAGATCAATGAAAGAGAACAGAGAGTCCAGAAATAAACCCACGCACTTATGGACAATTAATCTATGACAAAGGAGGCAAGAATAAACAATGGAGAAAAGAGAGTCTCTTCCATAAGCAGTGCTGAGAAAACTGGACAACTACAGTAAGTCCCCTACATACGAACCTTCAAGTTGCAAGCTTTCAAAGATGTGACCATGCGTTCACATGTCCAATCAGGTAAGTTAGTTCACGTGTCTGGCATACATTGCCACGTGTGTGCATCCTCTACAAGTGGTTGTACTTTTGTGTACTTTACTGTACTGTATAGAGTACAGTAGTACAGTATCTTTATTTCAAGCCTAGGATGTCTGGAAGCAAGCGTAAAAGCAGTGGTGATGTAGCTGGTACTGCTAAGAAGTGCCATGCACCAAGAAAGGACGAAGAGAGACAAGAGGAAGAAGAAGTAACTGAAGAACCAAAGAGATTCACGATGCAGGAAATGGCAGGGGGATTTTCTTTATTTGAGGAGGCACTGTTAGTTTTTGAGGCACAGGATCCAAACACAGAACTGTACATGAAGGTTGCAGCAGCCATTCAGAAGGCAATCCAGTGCTATCGTGTCATCTATGACATGGAGCTACTACCCAGACATCACTGGATCGTTTTTTCAAGAGGGTAGATAGAATTGAGTCCAGCAAGGAGCCAGAACCTGTGCCATAAACGTCAGGCATGAGTGAAATCGCAGCTTGCCCTCCGTCTCTTATTGCTGATGATCCTTCAGCTCTAACATCTCCCACCCCCTCTCCCTCCTCCAGTCAGTAATTCTCCTTGCCTGTTCACTTGATGCCAGCCCCTGGATGCCAGCTGTTGTACCATACTACTGTACTTTTCAAGGTACTGTACTGTAAGAGTAAACATGTTTTCTTTATTTTTTTGTGTCTGTTTCTTATGTATTATTTGTGTGAAAAATATTATAAACCTATTACAGCACAGTCCTATTTAGCCGATTGTGTTAGCTGGGCACCGAGGCTAACTTTGTTGGAATTACAAACAAATTGGACTTACGAACAAATTGGACTTACGAAGGCACTCTTGGAATGGAACTCGTTTGTAGGTAGCGGACTTACTGTACACGTAAAAGAATGAAATTAGTACATTTTCTCACACCACATACAAATATAAACTCAACATGGATTAAAGATATAAATGTAAGACCAGAAACCATAAACTCCTAGAAGAGAACATAGGCAGAACACTCTTTGACATAAATCATAGCAATAATTTTTGGATCCGTCTCCTAAGGCAAAGGAAACAAAACCAAAAATAAATAGGACCTAATTAAACTTAAAAGCTTTTGTACAGCAAAACTGAACTACTGACAAAACAAAAAGACAACTTACTGAGTGGGAGAAAATATTTGCCAATGATATGACTGATAAGGCGTTAATACCCAAAATATATAAACGACTCAGACAACTCAAAATCAAAAAAACAAACAACCGGATTAAAAAATGGGCAAAAGGGACTTCCCTGGTGGCACAGTGGTTAAGAATCCACCTGCTAATGCAGGGGACACAGGTTTGATCCCTGGTCTGGGAAGATCCCACATGCCATGGAGCAACTAAGCCCATGCACCACAACTACTGAGCCTGCGCTCTAGAGCCCATGAGCCACAACTACTGAAGCCCGCACACCTAGAGCCAGCGCTCCGCAACAAGAGAAGCCACTGCATTGAGAAGCCCATGCACCACAACAAAGAGTAGCCCCTGCTCGTCGCAACTAGAGAAAGCCCGCGCACAGCAGCAAAGACCCAATGCAGCCAAAAATAAATAAATACATTTATTTTTAAAAATGGGCAAAAGAACTGTATAGATATTTTCCCAAAGACATACAGATGGCCAACCGGCATACGAAAAGATGCTCAACGTTGCTAATCATCATGGAAATGCAAATCAAACCCACAATGAGATATCACCTTGCACCTGTCAGAATGGCTATCATCAAAAAGTCTACAAATAACAAATGTTGGCAGGGATGTGGAGAAAAGGGAACCCTAGTACACTGTTGGTGGGAATGTAAATTGGTTCAGTCACTATGGAAAACAGTATGGAGGTTCCGCTAAAAACTAAAAATAGAATTACCATATGATCCAGCAGTTCCACTCCTGGGTATATATATCCAAAGAAAACAAAAGCACTAATTTGAAAAGATACATACACCCCAATATTCACAGCAGTATTATTTACAGTAGCTAAGATATGGAAGCAACCTAAATGTACATCAACAGAAGATATAGTATATATTGAAACATAAAATGGAACATTAGCCAAAAAAGGAATGAAATTTTGCTATTTGCAACAACATGGATGGACGTGGAGGGTATTACGCTTAGTGAAATAAGGCAGACAGAGAAAGACAAATACTGTATGTTATCATTTATATGTAGAATATAAAAAATACAATGAATGAATATAACAAAAGAAACATACTCATATATAGAGAGATCAAACTAGTGGTTACCAGTGGAGAGAGGGAAGAGGGGAGGGGCAAGATAGGGATAGGGTACAAACCTCTATGTATAAAATAAATAAGCTAAAAGAATATATTGTACAGCACAGGGAATATAGCCAATATTTTAAAATAACTAAATGGAGTATAATCTATAAAAATATTGAATCATTGTACATTGTACACCTGAAACTAATATTGTAAATCAACTATACTTCAATAAAAAATTAAATATAATATGTTTTTAAGGTCTCTTATTTTACAGGTCCCCCCTCAATCCCTTTCTTCTTTTCCTATAATTTACTTTTTTTTTTTTTTTTTTAATTTACCTCTTTTGACATATAGAATTTCACACATTCTGGGTTTTGCTGATGACATATTTGTGGCATGGGTCAATATGTTTTTCCATCTATTATATTTCCTACAAACTGGCATATGGATCCAGAAGTTTGATCAGATTCAGGTTGAGTCCTTTGACAAAGGCAAAGAGGATGGTGTGGTCTTTCTTCAGGAGACACATGGCTTTTTTCTGTGTTTTCATGATATTAACAGCTACTGTTTCCCGATGGTTAGATCCATTAATTTCAGTGAGGTTGCAAAAAGGTGCTATTCTAATTTGTTATCTATTTTTCATTTATTAATCTGAATACTTTTAGGAAGAGATAATTACCATCGACTCTTCGGTTACATAGTGGTAAAGTTCACATAGGAAAGGTAGGATAAATGCTTTATTCTTTTGTGCTTTACAAATGCAATTTCAAGGCAATGAATTGGCTATCAACCCCATTATTCAAAGGTGACAGATTACTTTAAAAATACTATATGGTCATGGGTTTAAAGATATTTGATGGGTTTCAGTTAGTTGCAATTATTATTCTTTTGAAACTCAAACTGTCCCATTTTTGGCTGTGGGAGCGTCCTCAAGTTAGCCCCTAAGTTCTTTTGCCTTGACCCTTACAGTTTTTGATAGCTGTCTCAGTATCTGGTTTAATAAAATATTCCCAAATCATCCTGTACATTTCCACTCTCAGACCTGGAATCATCCAGGTCTCCAGATAGCCCTGGTTTCTTTTATTGGGAAATATTTTAGGACCACAATTGGGTGCCATTGCATTTGGGTTGGTAATTGTTTCTAAGCTTCTTCAGTGGACAGAGCTAGGAAGTACATGCATTTATGCAAGTTTTTTTTTAAAAAGAGAAAAATATTTCATCAAGTCCTACTGATATTTTCATTTCAAATGCAGGAATACATTCTTTTTTTTTGCTTAATCTGTCTTGTGTTATATCTTGTCTCCTTTCTTCTACACAGAGAATCTTGGTTCTCAAGGACACAAGAAATTATAGAATAGAACGTCCCATAACTGTTTATTTTCTTTACCCCAAATTTCTTACACAAAAGTCTCAAAATAACAATACTAATACTCGACCACCAAAATAATTGCTAAAAACAGTCTAACAGTCTTTGCCTATGTTTTTCCCTTTACTCTCCATCCCAATTTTGAATAGTTGAACTATTTGAGCATACAGATGTTACACACAATACTCTCTCCCTTCTAATACTCATTCAGTCTTCACTGTACAATTGACTATACACAAAGGCACACCAGCAGTCCTTATGTCGGTATCCTTCTAGTTATTTTGATTATCTGAAGTTTATTGTTTAGTAGATTTCTCAGGCAGGCTCACAGGGACAATATTCCTTGTTCTTGCCCTTTATAATGGAAAGTCAATTTTGCTGGATATAAAATCCATGCTTCACATCTTTCCTTGAGAATCTTAAATATGTCACTCTCTTTTCTTTTGGCTTAAAGCATTGATGTTGAATATATGATAATAAGCTAATTTTTCATTATAATTCACAGGCTTTTTTTTGCTTACATGACCAAAGGATTAAATAATTTGTTTAAAGCCTAGTAATGTTATTAAAATGTGTTGGTCATTCTGGGTCAAGTATTCTCAGATAAGTGGTGTGCTTTTTCAGCATGTAGTTTCAAAACTTAAAAAAATATCATTGTAGGGGCTTCCCTGGTGGCGCAGTGGTTGAGAGTCCGCCTGCCGATGCAGGGGATGCGGGTTCATGCCCCGGTCCAGGAAGATC
Organism: Tursiops truncatus; assembly: GCF_011762595.2. Taxonomy (NCBI): domain Eukaryota; kingdom Metazoa; phylum Chordata; class Mammalia; order Artiodactyla; family Delphinidae; genus Tursiops; species Tursiops truncatus. The sequence goes on along the minus strand of NC_047055.1, from coordinate 117,847,106 downwards.
CCACATGCCGTGGAGCGGCTGGGCCCGTGAGCCATGGCCGCTGAGCCTGTGCGTCCGGAGCCTGTGCTCCGCAACGGGAGAGGCCACAACAGTGAGAGGACCGCATACCACACACACACACACAAAACCATTGTAGCAAAGTTTTCTTAAATAATAGTTTGTAGTATTTATTCTGTTTTTGTTTAGTTTTTTTCTTCAGGAATTTCCACTATCCATGTTAAATTTTCTTTCAATATCTGACACTTTCTCTCAAATCCTTTTTATCTCTTTATTCATTTTTGTAAAAAAATTTTCTTCCTATTCACCTTCTGTTTCAACTTAAGGTATTTCATCTTGCATGTATTCATCTTGTTTTCCTTCTGATTCAGCCTTTATATTTGAAATAAAGTTCTCTTTTATTTAAAATTATTCATTTAATTGTAACATTAGTACTGTGTTTTTCTAATTCTGTTCTTTTCATGTGTTTTATCTTTTCTCCTAAAGCCCTTTATGTCATTTTGAATTAGAAAGTTTTGACCTGTTCTGTGGGTGTATCTTTCTGGCATGATTACATTTTCTATAGGCATATTATTCTGTAGGCTCCTTATTTTTTCATTTTTGTCATGGCATTTCTTTACTTTTTATGGCATTTGGCTTGGATAATTTTTGGTTGCTTATCTTTATATGAAATTAATTGTCTTGAATTTTTTAGGAGAAGGTGGGGTTCAGTATAGCTCTCCTAGCTTCACAGAGCTCCCTTGTGTACTGATTCCACATAGTGTTCAAGAACACGGTAGTTTGTTTTTTGCAATTTCTTGGTTCTATTCTTCTCCCTCCTTTTATCTGGACCCTGTGTTACCTGAATGTCTGTGGCCCCCATCCTGCTCAATGCTGATTTCATTCCTAGCAGTTTTTCTAAATTGTGGGACCTTGTCCTGGAAAAGAGCTCTGGTACGTCAAATTTGAGATTCCATACGGTCTTAGCTGCTCTAGCCTCTTTTGTGTTACTACCAGTAGTTCCTGTCCTCATTTCCTTTTGGGCAACCCCCTGAAGTTTCAGCTGATGTTCTCAACTCCACCTGTCCTGATTTCAGGGGAACACCTTGGCTACTCTGACATTCTTTAGTCCTTCAGACACCAATCCTTCTTCCTACGTTCTCCCATAAGCTGATATCATGCAGACCTCAGAGTTATCAGTGATTTTTCCACACTCACTTGTATTTTTGGTTTCCTGGGGATACCTTATCAGTTAGTTGGTTTGAAAATATTGTCTATGAGTTTAAAATTTTTTTCTAATTATTCTGTCATTTTTATGTGAGAATTTGAAAATATTCAGAAGAGATGTCATTGCCATGATTGCATCTCCCACAGCTTTTTCGATTCTTTTAAACATTAACTTCTACAACTTTTCTCTTGAAGAGTAAAAATGTTTTATATCTTTTGAAAATACTACCAGCAAACATTTTTTTCTGGTGCCTGATAATAAGGCCATTTTACTCTTAGAGCAATATTTATGTCTAGAGTTGATTATACAGTTGAATTTCTGTCACGTTCAACCCACCACATGTGGAAAAGTACAAGCTATATAAGAGGGACTTATGTGACGGCAGATACCAATTACAGATCCACTGGGTCTATAATTTAACAGTAAGACCTAAGTGATGCCTTCAAGTGGAGTCTTTAGGGGTTAAGCTCAGTCTGTAAATGGATGTGAGGGACTTGGGGGGCACGTAGCTTAAGAGGGTACTCCCTTACTGTGAATGTTCGAGTATTACGAGCATTCTCACTAAAATTGATTCCATCTACAAAATTTGGATGAAAATTTACTGAGGTGTTTCAACATTTTTTTTTGGCATTCAGCAGATTGGCTCTCAGGGTTATAAAGGTTGTCTCTTAGGCAAATTCTCTCTTTCGGTAGCAATCGCACTGAATATACAGAAAAAGTGCCTCCTCAGACTCACCTCGGGTGCTGTGAAGTTTGCTACTCTCTTTTAGCCCCTGGGTCTTTGTGATTACAGTAATTATTGTATTCATCTCTGCAGCTTTTAAAATTTAAATGAGATGATTTTATTCATTTATTGCAGAAAATATGCAGGGAGGTATTAAGACGTAACTCATTTCCCTTTTATTTCTTGTTTATTCTGAAGGTATGTTAAAAGGGCCTTAGTTGCTTAAAGATTGCCAAGTGGCTGTGCAAATTTACAAAATCCCACGCAGGGTGATTTTTTTAAGACATGAAAATCTGAACATGCAGATGTTCAGACTTGGTTTTTGCATTCACAATTCCTATCAGAAGACAAAATTAAAAACCTGACTGTGACTTTAGGGAAGTCATATGATATCTTTAGGCTCATTTTTCTTTGTCAATTGATAAGATAGGTTTAGATATTTTTAAAGTTCCCTCTCTTCCACTTGTAATTACCAATGATCTTCTTAAAATCTATTAAAGAGAAACAATCATAATGTCATTGAATTTCACATTAAGGCTTTAGCCCAGATGCCATTTTGTAGTATTCAACAAATGTCCAAGCTTTGGGATATAAATAGAGTGGGTAGTTGTAGAGAAATCCATTCTGGTTTAAGATATCTGAACTAAGAAATTTAGTCCTACTCATGTTTTCCTTCGAGGATCTTTTAAAAGCTTGTACTCATCTTTCATCTCCTCAAATTTCTTCATGGTGTTCCTTGTTAAACATAACAATTTTGACAAAGTCAAATTAATCAAATTCGTGTTGTAATTCATGCTGTCATTTTAAGAAGCTCTTCCCCTTACTTACGTCATCAAGATATGCTCTTACATTATCTTCTATTATCTGATAATTTTAATTTTGCACACTTAATTTCATTAAGCTCGAGCTCCCATTTGTATATGATGCAGAGTAGAAATACAGCATTATATTTCTGTATATAATGAGCCAATTTTTCCTGAAGCTGTAGAAAGAGTAGTCTTTCTTTCCTTTATTAATTTGTGTTACACTTTCAGATATTAAGGTTTCATACATTTGTGGGTTTGCCTCTAGATTTTCTATTTGGTTCCATTGGTCTATCTGCTTGTTTGTTTGTTTGTTTTTGCCAATGTCTTACTGTATTTATTACTATGGGATTTACGGATACCTTAAATCTTAGCTAGACTAAGTCCTCCTCTTTCTCTTCTTTTTCAAAGTTGAATAGCTATTTGTGCACTTTTATTCTTCCACATAAATTTCAAAATAATTTTATCAAGTTCCTAAAAAAATTTCAGCTGTAATTTAGATAGAAATTACGTTGAGTGCTCCCCTGGTGGCGCAGTGGTTAAGAATCTGCCTGCCAATGCAGGAGACACGGGTTCGAGCCCTGGTCCGGGAAGATCCCACATGCCGCGGAGCAACAAAGTCCATGCGCCACAACTATTGAGCCTGTGCTCTGGAGCACGCGAGCCACAGCTACAGAGCCCATGTGCCACAACTACTGAAGCCTGCGTTCCCTAGAGCCCGTGCTCCGCAACAAGAGCAGCCACAGCAATGACAAGCCTGTGCACCACAACAAAGAGTAGCCCCCGCTCACCGCAACTAGAGAAAGCCCGCATGCAGCAACAGAGACCCAACACAGACAAAAATAAATAAATTAATGAAAAGGAAAAAAGAAATTACGTTGAGTTTATAGATTTATTTGGGAAGAACTGACTTCTTCACAATATTAAGTTGACCCAGCCGAGAACGTGAAATGTATCTTTACAAATTCAGCTCTTTCACATCATGTAATATGGTTCAATAATTTCTCCACTGAGGTTTTGTGTATTCATTTTTACATTTTACTACCATTATGAATGACATATTATTTTTGTAATATCCTCTAGTTACTTCTGTTACAGGAAAATATTACTGATTTTTCTAAGTTAATCTTTAATTAGTGGTCTTGCTGAGACCTCATTGTCCCCCCAGCTTTATTCAGGTGTGATTGACAAAAATTATATATATTTAAGGTGTACAATGTGGTTTCTTGATATAAGTATACCTTGTGAAATGATTACCACAGTCAAGTTAATTTTCATATCCATCACCTCACAGTTACTTTTTTCCCCCTAGTGAGAACACTTAAAATCTACTCTCTTTGCAAATTTCAAGTATAGATTATTACTAACTATAGCCACCATCCTGTACATTAGATCTCTAGAACTTATTCGTCTTATAAATGAAAGTTTATACCCTTTGGTATATATAATGGAATTATATTTCTTTATTCATTCATCTGCTGACAGACACTTAGGTTGTCTCCATAACTTGGCTATTGTGAATAATGCTGCAATGAACACGGGAGTGCAGATATCTCTTTGAGATACTGATTTAATTTTCTTTAGGTATATACACCCAGAAGTGAGATTGTTGGATCATATGGTAGTGCTGTTTTTAATTTTTTGAGGAATCTCCACACTGTTTTCCATAGTGGCTGCACCAATCTACATTCCCACCAATAGTGAACAAGCGTTCTCTTTTCTCCACGTCCTCGCCAACACTTGTTATTTCTTGTCTCTTTGATAATAGCCATTTAAACAGGTGTGAGGTGATATCTCTTGTGGTTTTGATTTGCATTTCACTGATGATTCGTTCTGTTGAGCATCTCTTCATACATCTGGTGGCCATTTGTATGTCTTCTTTGGAGATATTTCCCTGGGCTTCTAAGTTCAGGAGGGTTGATTTAATTCTGGTTTACCTTTACTCATAGAGTGTAGCCCTTTGCTGTCACAACGGCAAAATCTGTAGTATTCATCAGAATCTTCCCTTTTTGGCAGGCCTCGAACTCCAATTTTTGACTAATATCTGCTCAGTTTCACAACTTTTCAGCCACTACCTTTTGAATTTTAACACTGGCCCAAGTAGAAATAAAACCCAAATGCCAAGCTCATTTCTCATGAGTTTTTCTTCTCTCTTCATCCTTAGACTTGTCATTCTTCACTTCATTTGGAGCTCTCCAGCGATTTGAAGAAGACATTTAAATATTTGTCTAGTATGCCAGGTGTCCTCAGTGGGAGGGTAGGCCCAAAACAACCTAGTCTATTACTGCTAGAAACAGAACTTGACAAACCACTTTTGATGAACTCCACCAGGCAATGCCTCTTGCTGAGAATTCAATAGTAATCTCTTAGAAAGCAGCAGCCCAAGAACGAGGCAATCTCCTCCAGCCCTGGGGGTTTGTAGATCATGGTTATGGAGGAGTGACTGTTAAGGATAGCAGAGTCACCTGCACCTGCTTTATTTAAATATTTTAAAATTTGAAATAATTTCAGATTTACGGAAAAGCTGCAAAGATAGCACGAAGAGTTCCCATATATCCTTAATCCAGCTTCCCCGAATGTTATCATCTAACATAACCATGGGACATTTGTCAAATCTAAGAAATTAACATTGGTTCAATGTATGAACTACAGACTTTATTTCACCAGTTTATCCACTAACGTCATTTTTTCCTGTTCTACTATCCAATCCAGGATGCCACATTGTCACACCCTCTGATCTGAGAGAGTTTCTCAGACTTTCATTGTTTTTCATGATGGATGGTTTCGAAGAATATCGGTCATATATTTAGTAGAATGTCCCTCAATTTTGTGTGCATCTGATGTTTTCTCAAAATTAGGATGAGGTTATGGGTTTGGGGGAAAAATATCTCAGAGATAAATTTTTATTCTCACTCTGTCATATCAGGGATATATCATATAACTGTGACTTATTACTGATAATATCTACCTTGATCACTTGGTTAAGTATCTGTCTGCCAGGGCTCTCCACTGTAGAGTTTCTGTTTTTCTCTTTCCAACCTACATCTGTTTTCATTAGCTGTTAACCACAGAAGTACTTCTTTGCTCTCTGGTGTCACCCTCACAGATCCCAGGCAGCTTGGATTTCTTTAGTGGTAGGATGAGCAATGATAGCCTCAAGGTATGGGAAGAAATGAAAAACAACAGGAGGACTTGAAAGTTGTCCTTCAACTTACCATCCATTGGTCCATTGCTGCAGCTGCTGCCTTCCACTCCAGGAAGCTGCCTTCTCATTACTTCACTCATTTACGATAGACTTGCCCTCATCCCATCAGCGCATCTTAAGGTTTTATAATTTTACTTCTTCAGTTCATGGTTTTCTCTTACTTTTGTTGGAGGTGCTTTGTCAACTTGTCAGAAACCAGAAGCCACCCTTAGGTAATTTTCACCCAATAGAATTCCATAGTATTGATGACACAATTTTACAACCAAAGAAACTGAGGCTAAGTGAGGTTAAGGAAACTGCTCAGTGTCACAGAGCTACTTATTGCAGAGTTCGAGTTCACACCCAAAGCCCCGGATTCTTTTTTTTTTTTAATAAATGTATTTATTTTATTTATTTTTATTTTTTTGGCTGCATTGGGTCTTCATTGCTGCACAAGGGCTTTCTCTAGTTGTGGCGAGTGGGGCCTACTCTTTGTTGCGGTACTTGGGCTTCTCGTTGTGGTGGCTTCTCTTGTTGCAGAGCACGGGCTCTAGGCACGTGGGCTTCAGTAGTTGTGGCACATGGGCTCAGTAGTTGTGGCTCACGGGCTCTAGAGCACAGGCTCAGTAGTTGTGGTGCACGGGCTTAGCTGCTCCGCAGCATGTGGGGTCTTCCCGGACCAGGGCTCGAACCCCCCGTGTCCCCTGCATTGGCAGGCGGATTCTTAACCACTGCACCACCAGGTAAGCCCAAAGCCCTGTATTCTAACCCTCATGATGTAGTACCTGTCGGACACCAACTTGAGCAGCACATACTCAAAACTGTGCCCTCTCCTTTCATACAGAACCATTGTCCTTCTGTGAAACTTGAGTACTTGAGTTATCCGCTTTGTTTCCTTGGGATGAGTTACTTTCTAAGAGACATTATCTTCTTATGTGAGGAGCCACGGTAAGTCAACCTACAGCCCTCCAGACACCTGCAGCCTTATCTGAATCTCCTGGATATTTATAGTGGGGGATCTTGAACCAGAACCCCTGAGACACTTGTTTAAATGGTTGCTTCATCTCTGCTGCTCTGAGTGTCTCTCTTGAGCAGTGTGCCAAGGTCCTCTTCAGACAAGTAGTTCTCTAGCAGTAGTTCGAGATAGTCCAAGATGAAATTCATCTTGCAAATATTTTTTGAATGCCTATTGAGTGGTGAAGAGCTGTGTTAGGTGCTGGCTGAGGAGGAGTGTAATTTGGGGAGAAAGAAATATGCTCAAGACATAACTCCCAACTTCGTGGAGTTTAAACTAATTGGCATTATAGTGAAAAAGTATGTATTTCTACCTCCATCTCAGTATTTCTCTATCTACACACGCACACACACACAACTGGTTGCAAGGTTTTTCCATTACCTAAGAGGTCAGAGAATTATTTTCTGCACCTGGATAAAAGAAAAAATGACCAACAAATGTAATTCTGTGGCCAAACTACATGCCTTTTCAGCCTTAGAGAGGTTTTCTGGATTAGGAAGCTACTGAGTTTTGTTTTTTAAAAAACGTAATTATTTTTTCTACTTGTAAAGTTGGTGGCAGATCTTGTTTCACTTTCATTATTGCTTTCATAACAATTTCCTCTTAGAAACATGTTTAATTTTTCCCGTCCCATATGTCAGCTCTCTGCAAAAGCATCTTGTTGACTCATTCTGATATTATATGGAAGGGAAACCTGGCGACTTCTTCTAGGTCTCCAGAGCATAACTGAGAGAAAATTCCTCCGAAAGTTGTCCATAAGAGAACATAAATTTTGCTAAAAAAAGTTGCGGGGGGGCGGGAGCGTAAAAGAACACGTATATCTTTTTACTTGTCATTACAGTGGGTCTTCCAGATGCGTGTATTTTAATTTAGATTTTTTTTTTTTTACCACCTACTCAAAAATAGATATTTTCTTCCTTAGCTAGGAAGAATCGATGCTAGGGGCAATTTAGAAATAGACTGTGGCTTTTGTGACATTTACTGTCAATTTTTGGCCATAATGACTATTCCACTGTACCAGATTCTAACAAAGGATGAAACGCTGCTAGAGAAATGTTTTCTCCTCCCTTTATATATTCTTACTAATTAATTTGAGCTCTGTTCCACAAATATGTTGCTATTTTTAATAGGAGTTCAGGGACTTCCCTGGGGGCAGAGTGGTTAAGAATCCGCCTGCCAATGCAGGGGACACAGGTTTGAGCCCTGGCCCAGGAAGATTCCACATGCCGCGGAGCAACTAAGCCCATGTGCCACAACTACTGAGCCCATGCACCACAACTACTGAAGCCCACCTGCCCAGAGCCCATGCTCTGCAACAAAGAGAAGCCACCGCAATGAGAAGCCCATGCAATGCAATGAAGAGTAGCCCCCGCTCGCTGCAACTAGAGAAAGCCCACTGGCAGCAGCGAAGACCCAGCACAGCCAAAAAAAAATAATAATAATTAATTTAAAAAATTGGAGTTCATAATCTCATGGTTTGAGAAGTCCTTGAATTCTGGGTGAACTCAAGCTCTATTTAAAAAAAATTATCGAGATAACATTAACTTATAACATTATATAAGTTTCATGTATACAACATTATATTTCTACTTCTGTACACCCTACAGTGTGCTCACCACCAAAAACTTTAGTTTCCACCCATCACCATACAGTTGATTCCCTTTACCCATTTCACGCCTCCCCCTTCCTCTCTGGTAACCACTACCCTGTTCTCTGTATCTATTTACATGTTTGTTTTTGCTTGGTTTGGTTTCTTCATTGATTTTGTTCTTGACATATTTCACTTAGCACAATACCCTCAAGGTCCATCCATGTTGTTGCAAATAGCAAGATTTCATTCTTTTTCATAGCTGAGTAGTATTCCATTGCGTATATACCATAATGAAGCTCTATTTTAAAAGTTTCTTTGTTTTTCATCCCAATAAATTGGTGGGTTTCAAGATGTGTTATGTGGTGCTTCCTGAGTAATTTCCAAATATTCATGTTATAAAAAACTACTTCTTAGGTTACTTAGGGATTTCTCTAGAGGTAGTTAGAAAGCAGATCAGTGGCCATGGAAAGTGGTTGTTGAATGGTGACAGAATGCTGGTACTAGAATGGTGCCAGAATTTATGTACGGGTAGGTATGTATGTATGTACATGTATAACATATATATTATATGTGTGTGTATATATATATATATATATATATATAAAATTTAGTATCAAAAATTAGGAAATTCAAATAATTGAACTTAAAAAATACGTTCACAGGGGCTTCCCTGGTGGCGCAGTGGTTGAGAGTCCGCCTGCCAATGCAGGGGACACGGGTTCATGGCCCGGTCTGGGAAGATCCCACCTGCCGCGGAGCGGCTGGGCCCGTGAGCCATGGCCGCTGAGCCTGTGCGTCTGGAGCCTGTGCTCCGCAACGGGAGAGGCCACAGCAGTGAGAGGCCCGCATACCGCAGAAACAAAAAAACAAAAAAACGTTCACCCTACTTTTATGTCAAACTACCCATAAAAGTAAAATACTAAGATCAGATATTATGTGGTAACTTATGTGCTGGAGTCAGAAAGGTGTCATTCAACCTCTGAGATCTACATTAACTATGTATTCTGGTAATTGAGGTAATCTTTAATGTTAGTTTTATTTTAATGTAACTGAAGACAAATCACTGTTTCAAGTTATGGGAGAATTTCAGATTATGTGTATAAACCTAATGGAATGACCATTTTCTGAGGTCACCCAGATCAATCCAACAACCTGTCAATTATATGCAAGTTACACTGAGGTATCCATTCTTTATATGGTTTGATTTCCTTGTTTGTATATATCATCAGTATGCAAAACAGAGATAGTGAGGCAAAGTGAAAAGTGCACCAGATTAAGTCAGAGAACTTTATTCTTTTTTTAAAATTTAATTAATTAATTAATTTATTGTTTTTGGCTGTGTTGGGTCTTAGTTGCAGCGTGTGGGCTTCTCTCTAGTTGTCGTGTGTAGGTTTTCTCTCTCCAGTTGTGGCGCGTGGGCTCCAGAATGTGTGGGCTCTGTAGCTTGCAGCACGTGGGTTCTCTAGTTGAGGTGCACGGGCTCAGTAGTTGCGGCACACGAGCTTAGTTGCCCCGCGTCATGTGGGATCTTAGTTCCCCAACCAGGGATTGAACCTGCGTCCCCTGCATTGGAAGGTGGATTCTTTACCACTGGACCCCCAGGGAAGTCCCCAGAGACCTTGATTCTAATTCTGAATCTGCCACCAACATTAATAATTAAATATATACACGTGTATCTTTTTACTATTATTAAAGCCCTTCTACACACATTGTATCATTTGCCACCAACACCTAGGGAAGCAGGTTTCTTATTATCACATCTTTCTTTTTTTAAAACATTTTGGCCGGGCTTCCCTGGTGGCGCAGTGGTTGAGAGTCCGCCTGCCGATGCAGGGGACACGGGTTCGTGCCCCGGTCCGGGAGGATCCCACATGCCGCGGAGCGGCTGGGCCCGTGAGCCATGGCCGCTGAGCCTGCGCGTCCGGAGCCTGTGCTCCGCAACGGGAGAGGCCACAACAGTGAGAGGCCCACGTACCACAAAAACAAAAACACACATTTTGGCTATTTGGTAATATCACATTATATAATATACATAGAATGGAAGTTTGTACTCTTTGGCCAATATCTCCTCATTTTCCCCACTGCTCTAGCCCTGATAACCAACAATCTATTCTCTGTTTCTATAATTTTGACTTTTTTAGATTCCATATATTTGTGGAAGAACTTCCAGTTATAAGATGAATAAGTTAAGGGGATCTAACGTACAGCACGGTGACTATAGTTATCAGTACTGTATTATATACTTGAAAGTTACTAAGAGTAGATCTTAAATGTTCTCACCATAAAAAGTGGTAAGTATTGAGGATGGAGACGTTAACTAACCTTATTGTAATCATTTTGCAATGTATACGTGTACTGAACCATCATGTTGTATGCCTTAAACTTACATATGTTATATGTCAACTATATCTTAATAAAGCTGGTAAAAAGGAAATAAAACTTTGCATCCCTGCCTTACTCCTAACCCACTGAGCCCTCAGAGCAGGTAGCATTAGGTGGTCTAACTGCTGCACAAGCTTCAGTTCTAAGCTTGTGAATTGTTTCTGCTGTGAAGGGCTTTACAGTATCCCATGTGCTATGTTAGGGGCTATATAAATGCAAATTTCATTTCACTTAGAAATGAAACGAACCACAGTAAATGGACACGTGTACAAGCCTGGAATTAAAAGGAGCGCCAAAGCAATACTCCATACCCAAATGCATCTTTCTGGAAGCCTTAGCCATTCAAAGAAACATGAGAGTTTGGATGGGAACAGAAACAGGATGAATTCTCGGTTCCACTTCAGTGCTTTATCACTCAGCAGCTATAAGGCTGAACTCACAGTGTGGGTTTTCTCTGGTGATTTTTGATTCTGCATGACCACTGGGCTCAAATGAGCTTCTTTTTGACCGAATTCTAATAACTAATTCTAATAATGAGAGACAAATTGCCGCACCATTGTTGGAGAGAGACAATGAACAACTTAGGAGCAATATTTTCTAGATAGAAGAAAGAGAGAGATCAAGCAAATTGTGTGCCTGTGGTGTCACAGGGCACATGTACGAATGTTATATCTTTCTTCTCTGTAGCAGAAATTCCTAATTGGCATAGCAGAAAAATCTTGTTACCTTATGAAAAATAATAACTGCGAGTTGGTTTTGTTTAACAGACATATCTCAGTGTCCTAAATGTTGGAGTACACAAAAGAAATAGGAAGTTCTGGCAGGATAGCTGACAAGACTACCCTCCAACTAAAAATTCAGAAATGAGGACCACATTAAAATGAAAAAAAAAATTAAGTACTCAGTTGAGTTCAAAAGGAAAAACAAGAATAAACTTCAGTTGCTAAAAACAAAGAAGGAATGTAAATTCATAGTGGAATTTTATGAGTGGAAGATCAGAGGGGTTTGAGGGAAATGGATCAGATATAGGCCCTAGTGGGATAGCATAAGAGGTGAATTAAAGATGGCCACAAATTCTTTGCCACCTTTTCTATCAAGAAAAAATTCCATTTGTACCTAGGCTGGCCTATTAATTGCTTTGACCAATAAAATGAGACAGAAACAATGCTGTGTAATATTCAAGGCCGTGACCGAAGAAATCTACAGCTTCAACCTTCTCCTCTTGGAATTCAGGTGCTTTGCTGTGTGAAGCTCAGGCAAGCCTCACTGAGTGGTCACATGGAGGAATACCAACGTATCCTATCCAAAAGCCCCAACCGAGCCCCCAGCCACCAGCTAGCAACAACTTGCAAGTCATATGAGCGACGCAACTCGAATGTTTCATCTCCAGGAAACCCTCCAGATGACTGGAGCTCAGCTGACAACCTCATGGAGTAGAAAAATTGCCCAGCTGAACTCAACCTATAGACTCATGAGAGATAATACTTGGTTGTTTTGTTTTAAGCCACTAAGTTTCAGAGTAGTTTGTTACACAGCAGCAGATAACCAAAGCAGGGCCTGAGATTTTAATGCCCACATAATAACAGAATATATAATCTTAGGCCCACACAATGCAGAGGGGAGATGCTGGAACTAATACCTCTACGTAAGTCCTGGGCATGGAAGTGTCGTCCCTTCCTAAAGGAGGAGCTAGAAACACTCTGCCCATCGTTCCAGATATGCACAAGGAAGCTTGCTTTTCTTGCCTTTATTAGGGGGCAAGATGAAAAAACATTCTTGCATGAAACTGAAGCCTCAGGCCAACATTATGCCTGGGTGTGGAGTCTAAATTTACACTACTCACTCAGTGCAGGATTTCTCCAAGCTGTGAAATTAACATAAAAATTGATCAAGAATCGATGAAACTCCTTGAGTGATTTAATAGAAACAACTTAAAATTGTTCTGTTGTAACACTTCCACAGTTTAATGTGGCTGTGATACTTATCAGAGTGGGGGAAATCCTGAAGATGATCTCACAGTAAAAATTCGCAAACCACATGAAGAAATGACTCACTCTGAGGAAGAGTCAAAGGACACAAAGCACAGAAGAATTCACAACCACAGAACTTGAGATAAAGAATCCAGCTGAAGAGCCTATTTTTAAAAAGTGTATTTAAAGATAATTTAGAGGGAAAAGGAGGAATAAAAACTAAACTCAAAAGAATAAACAAGATTAAAAAAAAAGCTCATGCCCTTGAACAAGAATGCAGGTGGGATAGGGAGGATGGGGGGGAGACGCAAGAGAGAGGTGATATGGGGACATATGTATACGTACAGCTGATTCACTTTGTTATAAAGCAGAAACTAACACACCATTGTAAAGCAATTATACCCCAATAAAGATGTTAAAAAAAACCACAATGGAATGTTAAGAAATAAGAAGTACTATTGTTGAATTAAAGAAAACCATTGAAAGTTTTAAATAGCAGATTTGGCCCAGATGAAGAAGAAATTAGTGAACTGGAAGGCAGATTAGAAAAAAAATAGCACTAAATATAGAGTGACAAGGAGTTCAAAAACTTGAAAAGATTAAGGCACATGAATGATAACAGGAAAAATTCCAACATGTATCTTAATAGAGTTCCAGAAAGAAAGGCGAGAGGTAATGGTAGAGGAGAAATAATTGAAGGGATAATATATTAAGTATCTTACTAAGGGTCTGCTAATCACATTTACATTTATTATCTCATTAATTATCAACCTAGAGGGGTGAGATTAACTGTTATCCTCATTTTCAGTTTAGAAAAATGAGACTTTGAAAAGCTATATGACCCAGCACTATCTTTCTCTTCCTTTTCCAGCAGTGTTTGTGCAAGCCCTTGTCCGCCCATGCTTGGTTCTACCCATTTCTCCATCCCACTGACACTGCTCTTTAGCCAAGGTCACCAATGACTTCTCTGTGGTCAAATCTAGTGGGCTGTAGTTTGCCAACTTCTGTTCTGTATTAATGATATATCGGGCCCTCAACCTTGCTCACTGCCACAACTGATGCTATTTAATATAGAAATGAAGGATCTGAGTAGAAAAAACTTGTTGAGGGGAGGGGGGCACATGAGCATCATTAATGAACACTGTACTTCCTTTTTGTAAAAGCCCGTCTTTTTAAAAAAAAATTATTTTTATTTATTTATTTTTGGCTGCATTGGGTCTTTGTTGCGCGTGGGCTTTCTATAGTTGCGACAAGTGGGGGCTACACTTTGTTGCAGTGCACAGGCTTCTCATTGCGGTAGCTTCTCTTGTTGCAGAGCACGGGCTCTAGGCGCACAGGCTTCAATAGTTGTGGCACATGGGCTCAGTAGTTGTGGCGCACGGGCTTAGTTGCTCCACAGCATGTGGGATCTTCCTGAACCAGGGTTCGAACATGTGTCCCCTGCATTGGCAGGTGGATTCTTAACCACTGCGCCACCAGGGAGGTCCCGCCCCTCTCTTCTTAATGCCAATTATTCTGCTTATGGGTAGGTGAACAAATTCTTGATTTACCTCCTTTCCAGAGTAATAAAGGTTTTTTGTTTTTTTTTTTCTTTTTTTGCAGTACGCAGGCCTCTCACTGTTGTGGCCTCTCCCGTTGCGGAGCACAGGCTCCAGACGTGCAGGCTCAGCGGCCATGGCTCACGGGCCCAGCCGCTCCGCGGCATGTGGGATTTTCCCGGACCGGGGCACAAACCCGTGTCCCCTGCATCGGCAGGCGGACTCTCAACCACTGCGCCACCAGGGAAGCCCCAGAGTAATAAAGGTTTTAAGCCAGCCTGCTTAAATCAAGATTTTATATTTTAAGGAAAGTGACATTTCCTATATATGATTAGAAACATGACATTATAAATGTAACTAGCATTTAGGCTATAAGGAATATCTTACTTCTGCATCATTTTGAATTTATCAAAACTGTCAGTGAAAACTCTAGTAAGGAGTAAGCAAAAGAAGTGGCGGATTGGATCCAAATTTCTTTCTTTCCATTTTACAAGATAAGGACGAAAGTGTGAGAAAGTGAGTCTCAGGGAATAACTGAAGCATAAAGATGACAGCTTTCCAACCCTCAAAAGAAATAGGCTTATCCTTGGCAACTGACCTCAGCCCTCACAGTAGAACTCTCGAGAGAACTGAGGTCTGCTAAAAAGTTATTACATTGTGTAATAACCAAAAGCCTAAAAGCAGAGCTCGAGTTTCTCTCGTACTGGACAGAATAACGGGTGGTTTGAAGATGACGGAGGGAAGGCCAATCCCCTCCCACTTCCACAGCAACCCCACCACACCTCTGTCCCCAGCCTACGGATGGTAGCGACTGAGGCTTAAATAGCTACATCCTCTATTTCTCGCTGATCTTACCCATCTTACCGTTACTCGTGATAAAGTAAGTTCTGTGATCCTTACTCCAAAACAGGAAGGGCCCTGTATGATTTTCATTCTGAGAACTGCCTACGCAGCTGATTTTCTCTCTTCTCTTCCTTTCCCTCAACGTCCTTTACTCCGATGACTTCATCTACCCTCCCCTTCTCAGATTTCCTGTACTCAACTATAGCTTTGGCTTTTCCCACATGGAAATTCACTCTCTAGTTACTTGACTGTTTTCTAGTTCCATTTTCCATTTTGGTTGCGATATTTTCCAAAGATCTTTCTTCATGGACTAATTCAAGCCCCTAACTTTGGAAAGAGTGACAAAGCTAAAGTTTTTGTTTAAAAACATGTTTTAATAGTAAGTCGGCTTTTGGAACTCAGACCACTTGTTACAGGGCAATAATACTGTAATTGATGGTTATGTGTCAAACCAGACACATAAGTCCTTAAACCCATACTGTGTATAGGATATGGCCTAATTCTAGCACCTGGCAAGTGTGTGGAACAGGCGGAAAGTGGAAGAGCAAGAGCTTCTGTTTCCTGACCTGCTGGACTCTTCTGCTCTTCTAAGTTCTCTTTATTTTGTGGAGTAACAAGAGCTAGACTTTTCCTGTTTCCCAGAGTGCTCTCATTCAGAATTCTTTCCTTCCCCTTTTTTTCACGCTAATCAAAACATTCACGTTCTCAACGTACTGAATCTTAACTAAGCTTTAGGGGATGGAGGCAGAGGGAATAAATTAGTTTATATGGAGACTCTAATACGTTTGGAGAACTTTAAGAACATTTTCTCCTGAATCCTCACAACCACTCTATAAGAAGGGCATTTTTTGAACCCAGTTTACAGATGGGGAGACCAAGATTCAGAGAAGTGAACTCACTTGCTTTATTAGTTATGTATTGCTGTGTAATGAAGAGTTTACCCAATATTTAGTGACTTAATACACAATTATTATCTCAGTTCAGTTCCTGTGAATCAGGAATCTGGGTGAAGCTTAACTGGGGCCACTACTTCTGGGTCTCTCACAGGCTGCAATTAAGGCACTGGCTGGGCTGTAATCATCATAAGACTCAGCTAGGGAAGGATTTGTGTAGATGTTCACAGGATTCACTTCCTCATGGGTTACTGGATTGAGGGCCTCAGTTCCTGGCTGTTGGGAGAAGCTGCCCTCAATTCCTTGACACATGGGCCTCTCCAATGCGGCAGCTTGCTTACACACATGCAAGCTGAGAGAATCAAATAGCAAGAGAGAAGCCACAATCTCTTATTACCTGATCATGTAAGTGTCACCCCATCAAGTTTTTTACAACCAACTTGTTAGCAGCAAGTCACTATGTTCACCCCACACTCAAGAGGAGGGACTTACACAAGAGTGTGAATACCAGCAAAGGGGATCATTGGGGCCATCTTAGAGTCTGCCTGCCATATTTGCACAAGACCCTACAGCTGGTAAGAAGCAAATGAGATTAGTCTCTAACCCTGTGGTCCTTTCACTCAACCAGGTGGTAATCTGATTGAGTTAGCTCACTGATGAAGAATAACAAATATCTTGCAGCTTTTCTAGATGTCCCTCTCAATGGGTTATAAGATTTGACAGTAAGAATGGGACCAGGTTTTCGAGAACTCTGACGTCTGAACTATGGAGTCCGGGGTACAAGGTGCAGGTGGTGGAAGAAAAGGAGGAGTTATGTGTAGCATATGCAGAGTGGAGAGGGACAGGGAAGTCAATCAAGCATTATTGCAGAAAATGTCTAAGACTTGTAGCACACTTTAGAATCTAGTAACTTACTTTAACGTGCTACTGCAATTGCTCATCACACAGAAAATGACTAATTGCATAAGGTTATTAACCAGGTAACTGAAAGCACAGCAAGAGTACTCTAGGGTATTATGGGGGTAGCAACTGCAGGAAGCAATAGGGTAATGTGGAGATGCCTGTTTTATTTATTTAATGAAAAAAATCTGTTGTATTTCTTTTTTTTTACACGTATATACATTGTTTTTTCATATTCTTTTCCATTATGGTTTATCACAGGATATTGAATATAGTTCCCTGTGCTCTACAGTAGGACCTTGTTTATCCATTCTAAATGTAATAGTTTGCCTCTACCAACCCCAAACTCCCAGTCCATCCCTCTCCCTCTCCCACTCCCCCTTGGCAACCATAAATCTGTTCTCTATGTCTATGAGTCTGTTTCTGTTTTGTACATAGGTTTATTTGTGCCATATTTTAGATTCCAAATACAAGTGATATCATATGGTATTTGTCTTTCTCTTTCTGACTTACTTCACTTAGTACGATAATCGCTAGTTGCATCCATGTTGCTGCAAATGGCATTATTTCGTTCTTTTTTATGGCTGAGTAGTATTCCATTGTATATATGTACCACATCTTCTCTATCCATTCAAGATGTGTGTTTTAAAGATGAGGAAACTGAGAGCCAGAGAGCTTTCCCAAGAACTTATATAATTTAATGATAGAGCTGGTAAAAAGTGTGTTCTGATACGATGAATGAAGTACTTTGCCCTAAATGTAAATAAGTAAATAATTAAGTGTAAGCAAGCTTCTCTCCTTGCAACTATGAGCAGAGGAAGTAAGTTTGGCTAAATAAAGAGATTAGCGGCAGGGAAGCTGGATGCCTGACTACCAAGGGTATGGATCCGCTTGCTGCTGAAAGACTTCCATTAATCCAGAGATGCCCGTGTCCGCTGTTAAACTGATAAGGATCTGAGCAAGATGCCGGGGCCCTGGCCCACCTGACTGTTACTATACAGGTTCAGAGCCACAGCAGCTCCTCCCTGTATCCCTCTTTGGTATCCACATGGGCTTCTGTGGTCCATTCACAGCCTTGATGGTTAGTGCCCCATCTGCATGCGTTTAGCTCCATCCCTTTCCAAGGTCATAGGGTGACTGTGAGGTGAAGCTGAGATTTGAACCCAGGTCTCATGATTCCAAACGGTTTGCTCTTTCTTCTACACTAAACATTTGATCAAACATTGGGCAAAGGTCGATGTGCAATGACCTGAATATGGACTTCAGAAGGAGGAGGCTCATAGGCTAGAAGCAATGGGCCAGGATAAGCAAGAGAGGAAAGTGCCTGGAGTGTAAAAATAATACCTATGAACCTGTGTTGAGTGTTTTTTGTATTCCGGGCATCCTGCTAAGCACTTTATGTGCATTTTCTCATTCATTTCTTTCAACAACCTTGTAGGGCACATTCTGTTATTAATATTGCTATTTTGCGGATGAGATATCTGAGACTCAGAGAGACTAAGAAGTCTTGCTTAAGGTCCAGAGCTGGCAAGTAACTGAGCTGGGATTCCAATCTGGTGGCCTTTGCCTTCACTAATCCATAGGCTACTTTTGATCCTGACTTACCTCTAGAGTCTCCTCTTCCACCAGAACCTGACCCATGGAAAGCACCTGGGAAACCAGCCCACCTACCTCCCTGCTGGGGCTCTGCTTTGAGTTCATTTTAAAGGCTCATGAAATGTCAACCATAACATCATATCAGTGTCCAATTGGAATTTGTACTTCAGACAAGAAAATGTGGAGCTAAAAATCTTCGCCTTTACAGGTTGTATACCTGGGGAATGTTGGGGAGCGTAATTTCCAAAGGAAGAGCTTTTAGCTAAAAGATTTACTAAGCTGGATCTTTCACAGTCCAATGGAAACTTTATCTGTTGCTTGGCAACTGGCTTTTGAGATGGTGCAACTTGATCCAACTGATGGGAAAAAAAAAAAAAGCCAAAGCGACCTGTTTATCACATAAACTCATTCTTCTCTAATAGCTGAATCCAGATTCTGGATCATTTGTCCTCCAGTGACTTCTGTATCTTTCTTCCAAAATTACTAGTACCCTAGGTTATATCTATACCTGTGGTTTGTAGCAAAATGGGAGCGTAATATCTGGGATGTTCTTTTTGCAAATAAATGTTGTGAGCTTTTTCAAAGCCCTGGGTAAGTGTGGTGTCTCCTCAGCGAATATAAAGCTTATATCATCTACCCTGAGAAATACAGGAAGTTCACAGATGATGTGGGGGGGGCACTGGGATTCTTAGTGACCTTTAATCTATGTCTACTTTGAAGCAGACATAGTTTCAGTTGGTTTTTCTAGGAGCTACTACATTTGAAAACAGTAAGGACCAAACTTCTCTTCACCCCTCACCATGTACCTGTCATACACGTCCTTTGAATATACTTAGGGGAAGTCCAGGTATTCCACCAAGCCTGGGCAACATGCAAAGGTTTTATTTACAGAGAGCTCCAGTGGTAGTAGATCTGAGGTATGCCAAGTCAGGTATGAGGGTCATACCCTTCTAAGATTATCTGTGGCTTTCACATCCTCTCTTACCCAAGATTTAAGAGCTCCTAAGCGGTGGAGCGAAGATTTGAACCCGGGCTCATGAACTCAGGGTCACAATGTATCCACTTTACAATGACATAACCTCCTCTTCCTCAACTGTCAAGGATACTACTGTCATTATTTATTTAGGCTTAAAACAACAGAAATTTATTTCTTCACAGTTCTAGAGTCTAGAAGCCTGACTCAAGATACCAGCAGGGCCATCCTTCCTCTGAAAACTGTAGGGAACAATTCTTTGCCTCTTCCCAGTTTCTGATGGTTTGCCTACCATTTAAGGACATTACTGTCATTCTGAAGAAGAGTTTTATACCCTGGGATCACCTCTGCTGTCATGTGGGACATCATGGTAAGAAAAAAACCAAACAAGTGCTGGCTCTATACAATGGTCCAAATAGGGTTGCTATGAAGCTCATACTTAGACTCAATCTATTAAGGCAGTTGGTGGCATGACACCAACCTTCAGCTTTAGAGCTAAAGAAAAAGGAACAACCAGTGACCACTTATATTCACCATCATTACAGTGCTGTGTGTACATTCACTACCATGAGTGTATGTTTGTGTAACTGTGAAATTAACAAACACAATTATGATTTTTTATGATGAACCACAAACATCATCCTAATTATGGAATGAAATCTTTGCATCAGTTTTCTGGTGAGGGGTCATCTTATCAAACAAGGAATATATACAATGTGTTAGATGGGCTTGAAGTTGGTTAATTCATGCATTTCAATGGTCTCATACAAAAAATTCAAAATGATACATGCATGTGGCTGATTACTGCAGTATTATTTTAAAAGCAAAAGGCTAAAAACAACCCAAATGCCCATCCATAGAAGACCAGTTGAATACACAAGGGTAAGTCCACACAATGGAACACTATGCAGCTGTGATAAGGAATGAGGACACACTCTATATACTGAATAGAATAATCTCCAGGTTAAATTGTTAAACAAAAAAGAGCAAGGTACAGAAGAGGATGATACGATCCGAACTTTTATGTAATAAAGGTGGGGATATGAATATGTATATCCACATTTACTTACATTTTAAAAAGAAAAATAAACTAAATTTTGAAAATGGTTACCAACAGGGGGAGGGAGGAAACAGGATGGAGAAGAGAGAAGTAAAGGAAGAATTCTGTGAATGTACATTGTTATTCAGTTTGTTTTTGAACCATGTAATGTTTCCCATAATTACAAAACAAAATTAAGAAAAAATAAATTAATTGAAAAGAAATGGAAACAAATAAACCTACTTATATATCAAGATGATGTCATTAGGAGGCCTGCAAGATGGTGGAGGAGTAACACGTGGAGATCATCTTCCTCCCCACAGATACATCAGAAATACACCTACATGTGGAACAACTCCTACAGAACACCTACTGGACGCTGGCAGAAGACCTCAGACCTCCCAAAAGGCAAGAAACTCCCCACGTACCTGGGGAGGGCAAAAGAAAAAAGAAAAAACAGAGACAAAGCAATAGGGATGGGACCTGCACCTCTAAGAGGGAGCTGTGAAGGAGGAAAGGTTTCCACATACTAGGAGCCCCTTCGTGGGTGGAGACTGCGGGTAGCGGAGGGGGAAGCTTCGGAGCTGCGGAGGAGAGCGCAGCAACAGGGGTGCGGAGGAGAAAGTGGAGAGATTCCCGCACAGAGGATCGGTGCCGACCGGCACTCACCAGCCCGAGAAGCTTGCCTGCTCACCCACGGGGGTGGGTGGGTTCTGGGAGCAGAGGCTCAGGCTTCAGTCGCAGCGCAGGGAGAGGACTGGGGTTGACGGCGTGAACACAGCCTGCAGGGGGTTAGTGCACCACAGCTAGCCGGGAGGGAGTCTGGGAAAAAGTCTGGACCTGCCTAAGAGGCAAGAGATTTTTTCTTCCCTCTTTGCTTCCTGGTGCGCGAGGAGAGGGGATTAAGAGCACCGCCTAAATGAACTCCAGAGACGGGTGCGAGCCGCGCCTATCAGCCCAGACACCAGAGACAGGCATGAGACGCTAAGGCTGCTGCTGCCGCCACCAAGAAGCCTGTGTGCGAGCACAGGTCACTATCCACACCTCCCCTCCCGGGAGCCTGTGCAGCCCACCACTGCCTGGGTCCCATGAACCAGGGACAACTTCCCCGGGAGAACGCAGGGCGCGCCTCAGGCTGGTGCAACGTCTTGCTGGCCTCTACCGCCCCAGGCTCGCCCGGCATTCCGTACTCCTCCCTCCCCTGGCCTGAGTTAGCCAGAGCCCCCGAAGCAGCTGCTCCTTTAACCCCATCCTGTCTGGGTGGGGAACAGACGCCAGAGGGTGACGTACATGCAGAGGTGGGGCCAAAACCAAAGCAGAACCCCGGGAGCTGTGCGAACAAAGAAGAGAAAGGGAAATCTCTCCCAGCAGCCTCAGGAGCAGCGGAATAAATCTTCACAATCAACCTGATGTATCCTGCATCTCTGGAATACCTGAATAGACAATGAATCATCCCAAAATTGAGGCGGTGCACTTTGGGAGCAACTGTAGACTTGGGGGTTGCTTTCTGCATCTAATTTGTTTCTGTTTTATGTTTATCTAAGTTTAGTATTTAGAGTTTATTATCATTGGTAGATTTGCTTATTGATTTGGTTGCTCTCTTCCTTTTTTAAAATGTATATATATATATATATATATATATATTTCCTTTTTCTCTTTTTGTGAGCGTGTATGCGTATGCTTCTTTGTATGAGTTTGTCTGTATAGCTTTGCATTTACCATTTGTCCTAGGGTTTTGTCTGTCCACTTCTTTTTTTTTTAGTATAGTTTTTAGCACTTGTTATAATTGGTGGATTTGTTTTTTGGTTTGGTTGCTCTCTTCTTTCTTTTTTTTAAAATTACCTTTAAATTTATTTTTAATAATTTTTTTACTTTAATAACTTTATTTTATTTTATTTTCTTCTTTCGTTCTTTCTTTTTCTCTCCCTTTTCTTCTGAGCCGTGTGGCTGGCAGGGTCTTGGTGCACCAGCCAGGTGTCAGGCCTGTGCCTCTGAGGTGGGAGAGCTGAGTTCAGGACATTGGTCCACCAGAGACCTCCCAGCTCCACATAATATCAAACGGCAAAAGCTCTCACAGAGACCTCCATCTCAACGCTAAGACCCAGCTCCACTCAATGACCAGAAAGCTACAGTGCTGGACACTCTATGCCAAACAACTACCAGGACAGGAACAAAACTCCAGTAGCAGAGAGGTTGCCTAAAACCATAGTAAGGTCCCAGGCACCCGAAAACACACCACCGGATGCAGTCCTGCCCATCAGAAAGACAACATCCAGCCTCACCCCTCAGAACACAGGCACCAGTGCCCTCCACCAGGAAGCCTACACAACCCACTGGACCAACCTTAGGCACCGGGGGCAGACACCAAAAACAACGGGAACTATGAACCTGCAGCCAGTGAAAAGGAGACCCCAAACACAGTAAGTTAAGCAAAATGAGAAGACAGAGAAACACACAGCAGATGAGGAGCAAGGTAAAAACCCACAAGACCAAACAAGTGAAGAGGTAATAGGCAGTCTACCTGAAAAAGACATCAGAGTAATGATAGTAAAGATGATCCAAAATCTTGGAAATAGAATGGAGGAAATACAAGAAACGTTTAACAAGGACCTAGAAGAACTAAAGAGCAAACAAACAATGATGAACAACACAATAAATGAAAATAAAAATTCCCTAGAAGGAATCAAGAGCAGAATAACTGAGGTAGAAGAACGGATAAGTGACCTGGAAGATAAAATAGTGGAAATAACTACTGCAGAGCAGAATAAAGAAAAAAGAATGAAAAGAATTGAGGACAGTCTCAGAGACTTCTAGGACAACATTAAACACACCAACATTCACATTGTAGGGGTCCCAGAAGAAAAAGAGAAAAAGAAAGGGAATGAGAAAATATTTGAAGAGATTATAGTTAAAAACTTCCCTAATATGGGAAAGGAAATAGTCAATCAAGTCCAGGAAGTGCAGAGAATCCCATAACGGATAAATCCAAGGAGAAAAACACCAAGACACATATTAATCAAACTATCAAAAATTAAATACAAAGAAAACATATTAAAAGCAGCAAGGGAAAAGCAACAAATAACATACAAGGGAATCCCCATAAGGTTAAAAGCTGATCTTTCAGCAGAAATTCTGCAAGCCAGAAGGGTGTGGCGGGACATATTCAAAGTGATGAAAGGGGAAAACCTACAACCAAGATTACTCTACCCAGCAAGGATCTCATTCAGATTTGACGGAGAAATTAAAAGGTTTACAGACAAGCAAAAGCTAAGAGAATTCAGCACCACCAAACCAGCTTTACAACAAATGCTAAAGGAACTTCTCTAGGCAGGAAACACAAGAGAAGGAAAAGACCTACAATAACAAACCCAAAACAATTAAGAGATGGTAATAGGAACATACATATCGATAATTACCTTAAATGTAAATGGATTAAATGCTCCAACCAAAAGACATAGATTGGCTGAATGGATACAAAAACAAGACCCATATATATGCTGTCTACAAGAGACCCACTTAAGACCTAGGGACACATACAGACTGAAAGTGAGGGGATGGAAAAAGATATTCCATGCAAATGGAAACCAAAAGAAAGCTGGAGTAGCAATTCTCATACCAGACAAAATAGACTTTAAAATAAAGACTATAAAAGAGTCAAAGAAGGACACTACATAATGATCAAGGTATCAATCCAAGAAGAAGATACAACAACTGTAAATATTAATGCACCCAACATAGGAGCACCTCAATACATAAGGCAAAGACTAACAGCCATAAAAGGGGAAATTGACAGGAACACAATCATAGTAGGGGATTTTGACACCCCACTTTCACCAATGGACAGATCATCCAAAATGAAAATAAATAAGGAAACACAAGCTTTAAATGATACAGTAAACAAGATGGACATAATTGATATTTATAGGACATTCCATCCAAAAACAACAGAATACACTTTCTTCTCAAGTGCTCATGGAACATTCTCCAGGAGAGATCATATCTTGGGTCACAAATCAAACCTTGGTAAATTTAAGAAAACTGAAGTCACATCAAGTATCTTTTCCGACCACAACGCTAAGAGACTAGATATCGATTACAGGAAAAAATGTGTAAAAAATACAAACACATGGAGGCTAAACAGTACACTACTAAATAACAAAGAGATCACTGAAGAAATCAAACAGGAAATCAAAAAATACCTAGAAACAAATGACAATGAAGACACGACGACCCAAAACCTACGGGATGCAGCAAAAGCAGTTCTAAGAGGGAAGTTGATAGCAATACAATCCTACCTTAAGAAACAAGAAACATCTCAAATAAACAACCTAATCTTACACCTAAAGCAATTAGAGAAAGAAGAACAAGAAAACCCCCAAAGTTAGCAGAAGGAAAGAAATCATAAAGATCAGATCGAAATAAATGAAAAAGAAATGAAGGAAATGATAGCAAAGATCAATAAAACTAAAAGCTGGTTCTTTGAGAAGATAAACAAAATTGATAAACCATTAGCCAGACTCATCAAGAAAAAAAGAGAAGACTCAAATGAATAGAATTAGAAATGAAAAAGGAGAAGTAACAACTGACACTGCAGAAATACAAAGGATCATGAGAGATTACTACAAGCAACTATATGCCAATAAAATGGACAACCTGGAAGAAGTGAACAAATTCTGAGAAATGCACAACCTTCCGAGACTGAACCAGGAAGAAATAGAAAATATGAACAGACCAATCACAAGCACTGAAATTGAAACTGTGATTAAAAATCTTCCAACAAACAAAAGCCCAGGACCAGATGGCTTCATAGGTGAATTCTATCAAACATTTAGAGAAGAGCTAACACCTATCCTTCTCAAACTCTTCCAAAATATAGCAGAGGGAGGAACACTCCCAAACTGATTCTACGAGGCCACCATCACTCTGATACCAAAACCAGACAAAGATGTCACAGAGAAAGAAAACTACAGGCCAATATCACTGATGAACATAGATGCAAAAATCCTCAACAAAATACTGGGTGCTTTGTGACCGCCTGGGGGGTGTGATAGGGAGGGTGGGTGGGGGGAGACGCAACAGGGAAGAGATATGGGAACATATGTATATGTATAACTGATTCACTTTGTTATAAAGCAGAAACTAACATACCATTGTAAAGCAATTATACTCCAATAACGATGTTAAAAGAAACAAAAGTGAGTTATTTGTAGTGAGGTGGATGGACCTAGAGTCTGTCATACAGAGTGAAATAAGTCAGAAAGAGATAAACAAATACTGTATGCTAACACATATGTATGGAATCTAAAAAAAAATGATGTCATTATCATATAGAAAAAAGAATAACCTCACATGACATTAAAACACAGTGAACTGACTGTATGTCTCAAGTGGGATATCTTCTGAGGACAGAAAGAACCACAAAGAAATCTTAACTGTATTAGTGACCTTATTGTAAATAGTAACATTAATATTGATGTTTAGTAATTAGTATAGGTATATTTTTGATGAAGCAAATTAGTAATTAATAATAAATTAAAGTGATTAATACTTAATAATACTTAATAAGTAATTACTAATAAGTAATTATGTAATTATGTTACTGTCATTAGAAATCAAGATTTTCAGTGTTTGTGAGGATGTGGAGAAAAGGGAACTATTATTTATACTAATTTACCTTCCCACCAGTATACTGCTGGTGGGAAGGTAAATTTGTATAACCATTATGGAAAACAGTATGGAGGTTCCTCTGCTCATTGAAAAAGTCATGAATTAATGACAATCCAGTAGCAATAAACCCCCTTAAAGCCCCATCTATGTTGTAAAAATACAGTTCCTTGATAAAAAGAACCAAGGTTCCTTGGAGAAATGACAGATTCTGTGTCTAGAGCAAGCCTTGGGAAAGATGAATTTGAAACTGTACCAGAAGGCAGAGGATGCTATAGAAGATTAGGTTGACTGTGTCAAAAGGATAATGAGAGCCAAAAAATGACTGTCTTTTTTTTGTGGGTTGCACATTTTGCTGAAAATTGATACATGTCAGAGTCAAGCTTTTATTTGACTTTCCTGTATGAACTGCATAAGGGTGAATAATAGTTCATGAAGGAAGGAAAAAAAAGAAAAAAAATAGTTCATGAAGGGAACATAGAACAGTTCTAGATAATAAATACAGAACAAAATTAGAAAATCATTATTTTGGCAACCATTAAAGAAATAATGAATGTAGCCAACGACCATCAATAAATACCAAACCACTGGGGGAAAAGTTGATAATTCATAATGGATCGATTAGACTTATAGCCCAAGAACCCAATGATTATTTTCACAACAATCAGACATTGGTTCCTTATCACTAGATACAAGAGGATGATCACAGCACTACCTTTGAACTATTCTCACTGAAAATAATTGAACCTGAAACGAATTGAGCCCAATATCTGTCTACTGGGGAAGAGAGGAATAAGTTAAATGATACCATGAGAAAGTAATCGTCAAAATCCAAAACATACTGTATTCTTCAAGACAAATAACCAAGTTTATCCAACAAATTCGTATCATGAGAACTAAAAAATAAAGGAGAAAGCTCAGTAATAGAATTAATAGAAACCTAAGAGCCATAATCAAATGTAATGGGAGAAACTTGTGAATCCTGATTCAAACAAATTAACTCAAAAATGTTGTTTTGAGACAAATGGAGAAATGTGTATATAGACTAATTGTGAGCTATTAAGGAATTGTTAATTTTGTTAGGTGCGTTAATGGCATGGTTGTTAGGTTACAAATAATGCCCTTATCAGATAGAGACCAAACTGAAGTATTTACAGTGAAATGACATGATGTCTATAATTTGGTTTAAGATGCTCCAACAAAAAGAAAAAAAGGGACTTCCCTGGTGGTGCAGTGGTTAAGACTCCGCGCTTCCATTGCAGGGGGTGTGGGTACAGATCCCTAGTCGGGGAACTAAGATCCCACATGCCACGTGGCCAAAAAAAAAGAAAAAGAAAAAAAAAGTGTGTGTGTGTGTCTGAAACAAAGATAGCAAAATATTGATTCTTTGTTGAATGGGAGTGATGATCATATGAGAGTTTATTTTATATAAATATATTTTTCTTTTTGTGGATGCTTGAAGGTTTCCAATATCAAAAGTTTAAAAACCTTGCCCCAAACTCAATTATTTTGCATCAGTTTTCCAATGATGTAAACACTTTCTATATTGGCAAAGGCACTGCGATTTCATAATGACATAAAGTTCATGTTTACATTTACGTCTAATACAAAGAAAGCATATTTGGTGCTTCAACTACTTTGAAGTTGTCATGGCTTTATTTACTGTGCTAAAAATCCTAGGCTGATTTTTCCTTTATTTTTCAACAGAAAAAGGCTGTATTGACAGCTTTTGATTTTATTTTCCTCAAATAGAAGATAAGAAGCAAGATAAACGGGGACCTGCTTTAATGTTCGACAACTCTTGACCTTCTATTTCAGTAAGGGAAACCTGGTTTGCTTGTCAGTTCAATGTTTTATTAAAGGTCAGGTTGCAGTTTGTAATAAATAAATCCTAGAAAAGTGTGGGTAACAGGACTTGCATTTGAGGGCAAATCTAGCTTTAAAAATAATTATCAGACAAAGCAAAATATTTCTTTGGTGTTGGCATTACTCCATTATTTATGTATTTTGCTTTTAAGCAAACATCTGGCTTTATTTTTATTTATCCTATTTACTGTATTTCCTTATTCATCTAACCTTCTCCATCTTTTCCTCCTTACACCACTTTTTCTTTTTTTAAATTAATTTATTTTGGGCTGCATTGGGTCTTTGTTGCTGCGCGTGGGCTTTCTCTAGCTGTGGCGAGCGGGGGCTACTCTTCGTTGTGGCGCGCGGGCTCCTCCTTGCGGTGGCTTCTCTTGTTGCAGAGCACGGGCTCTAGGCGCGCGGGCTTCAGTAGTTGTGGCACGTGGGCTTCAGTAGTTGTGGCTTGAGGGCTCTAGAGCGCAGGCTCAGTAGTTGTGGCGCACGGGCTTAGCTGCTCCGCGGCATGTGGGATCTTCCTGGACCAGGGCTCGAACCCATGTCCCCTGCACTGGCAGGTGGATTCTTAACCACTGTGCCACCAGGGAAGCCCCATTACACCACCTTTTCTTGATTAACTCTTCACTCATACCTTAAGGCTCAGTTGTAATGTTAGTTCTTCTATGACTTCCCTGATTAATAACAATGATGCTGTTCACTTAGCGCTCACTTATACGGCCATGTGTGTTACAATGGCTTTACACATAAAAACTCATCCAGTCCCACTTAACCTTATGAGATTGGTGCTATTTTGT
This sequence comes from Tursiops truncatus, assembly GCF_011762595.2. Taxonomy (NCBI): domain Eukaryota; kingdom Metazoa; phylum Chordata; class Mammalia; order Artiodactyla; family Delphinidae; genus Tursiops; species Tursiops truncatus. The sequence continues at coordinate 117,818,130 of NC_047055.1, read as the reverse complement.
ACCTTCTTGCAAGCTGAGGCCCAGAGAACTTGTCACTGGCCCAAATGACGAGACGTAGAAGACATAAAGTCAGGTGATACTGAGGGATGTCCAGTAGGGTGACCAATATCCCAGTCTGCCTGGGACTGAGGACTTCTTAGGAAGCTGAACACTTAGTTCTAAAACTGGGAAGTCTTGGCCAAACAAGGCTAGCTGGTCCCCTACAGGAGATGCTTCCCCGCAGTGAAGCCAACAGATTTGTCTCCACCATAGGGTGTTTCTCTCCGCCTGGCACTGGAGGAAGGGAGAAGAATTAAAGTCAGAGGTCAGCTTTTGCTGGGTTGGTAGCAAATCGGGCGAGTATTAACTTGTGGTGCTTGCTTTATACGCTAGAAATGTGTTTGACAAATGGTGAGTCAACTGTAGGCTTGTAGGTTAAATCTTATTTTAAACGTAGCCAGGTCTTTTTTTTTTTAAAAAGAGAAGGCTCTGATGTGAACCCCCACTTACATAAATGTCAAGTTCACCACAAGTATCCTATATATTTTTAAAAATTAATTAATTAATTTTTGGCTGCGTTGGGTCTTTGTTGCTGCATGCAGGCTTTCTCTAGTTGCGGCGAGAGGGGGCTACTCTTCGTTGCGGCGCGCGGGCTTCTCATTGCGGTGTCTTCTCTTGTCGCGGAGCACGGGCTCTAGGCGCGTGGGCTTCAGTAGTTGTGGCACACGGGCTCAGCAGTTGTGGTGCACAGGCTTAGTTGCTCCAGGGCATGTGGGATCTTCCCGGACCAGGGCTCAAACCCTTGTACCCTGCATTGGCAGGTGGATTCTTAACCACTGTGCCACCTCGGAAGTCCAGTATCCTATATTGACCTACCTACATTTCCCTCTCTTATGAAAAGCCATCAACAGCATAGAGAGTTAGGTGTGTAGAAGGGAAAGAATTACTAAATTCAGTGTGAAATGAACTCATCCTTGCCTACACGTGATGATGGTCATTCATGAACAAAACACTGTCATCAACTTCCTTAGTCATGAGCCTTCCTCCAAAAGGTATCTTCTAGCTCATGAGAACAGGCTATTTTATTTTGCATTCTATATTGTTAAAACAATTCTACAACCTATTTCAAAATTTAATTATATGATAATTCAGTTTTTCATTAGACCTCACAATATGGTCCAATTACTCATGGCCAAGGATCTACCCCTTTATTTATTAAAACCAATTTACAAGTGTAATTAAACCATAGGAAAAATTGTGTATCTGATATCATTTAACATCCCCTTCTGAAAGGATGCCATTAATCGCCCATATCCTTTTATCTGTCTGAGTTCTATTTATTACAGGAATGTCCTCAAGGTGAACCATGGGGACTGCTTTCCTGAAACATTAGAAGGCTTTAAAATCTTCCGTGGTCAATATGTTATAAACTGTTTTATGGTTTGGCCATTTAGGATGACACATGTCAGCTCCTTGACCCCAGAAGATAGCTTGAGTATCAAAATGAGCGTCCAGATAGTTTATTCAATTGAATCAGCCTTTGAGGTGTTGTTTTTGAGAATGGAGTCAACTTCATGAACGACAGTTGTTATAAAGATGGAGGTGGAATTTGTCTATCCTACATATGCACGAGTCTGCCCTCTGGCCAGAAGGCAGAATGTCATCCTTGGGTTTGCTGACATTTGTAATTCAGCCTACAGAATGTTAAACTTATTATAAATTTTATTATGTTATTTATAAAATACTCTCAACTTACAAAATATGGACAAGCCAAAGAAAGAAAATTTTAAATCAGCCATTATCTCATCCTCTTGTTGACATTTTATTAGTAATCATTCCTGTTTTTTCTCCTTGAAGAGAGACAAATTTATGTTTACTAAAAATAAGATATACTTCAATAAATCATTCAGAAATTAAGAATAAATAAAACAGGATCCAAACTAATATAGTACATAACTTGCTTCAAAAATGTTTATATAGTGAGAACTTCTTCCCATGCTTTTAAATATTTAAACTATAGTGCTATATTTAATGACTGTATATAATTTTTATATGGATATGACAATGTATATAATCCGATTCACTATTTTTGAAAAAGGCTTCCCCCTCTTTCTTTAAGCACAGCTAGATGAACTTTTTGTAGCCAAATATTTGCACATATCCATAACTATTTCATTGGACAAATTTCTTAGAAGTGGAATTCCTGGATTGAAAGGCATATTAGATACTTTTTTAACCCCCAAATCTGTCCATTTGACCTAATTTTGTTTCCAAGTAGTCTAAAAATATCTGAACATTAGGTATCTTTGTTTTTTAAAAAAAGATCCCCTCTACATATCACTCAACTTCAACTCACGCCAAGAAATTCTATTGTTGGCTTAGTGAGGTTGCAATAGGGGTGACTTAAATTTTCATTGCTCCTAGATTTTTCAGTCGTTTTATTTTACATACATGTCTTATAGATAGCGTGACCATGTATCCTGGTTTGGCTTGAACAGCCACAGTTTATGCATAGTGTTCCAGTACAATTATACATAACACTCCATTTCATTCTCAAAATTATCCCAATTTAGATGGTCATGATGTGAATGTTAGAGAAATGCATTTGGAGCTTGAGAAATGAGCATGAAAAGTACTTAGCACTTACTAGGTGAAAGATGAATAAGGAGCAATGAAATCATCATCATCCACCCAAGACATCACTTGAAAAGTCTAGTTTCCAAAGGAAAATCAAGAAATGCTTGAAGTGGGTGAACCACAACATTGGGGGTTACACCGTTGGTACTAGAAGCTGGATTTGTCAAAGGGTTGAGAATTCTTTGACTTGGAGGGTACCTTGGGTCCCTGATTGATGGAAATTCATAGGATGTCCCTAGATTAGGGGTATAATTGTTGGTAGTGAAGTCATGGCTTACCAAGAAGGGTAGTCCTAAAGAAACTGAGTTCCTCCAGCAGGGGGAGCTAGCTTGAGAGATCTGAAACAGAGGGAGGGGGTTCTGGGCTCTACTGCCTACTTGCAGATTTTCCTTAAGTCAATACTGTTATTTATTTCATGTACACCAGCATTACTTCCTGAAGAAAATACTCTACTCTTCTTTTGAATTTCCAAGGATATAATCCTGGGCACATAGTAACTGCTCATTAAATGCCATGTATTATGAATAAAGGAGATGATTACTGTAACAGAATGCATAAGTCATGAAATGTGGCATCCAAATTTTTAATTAACTTCAGGCTTCTTCTCAATAACTTGTTTTTCAAAGCAAATTATTTACTGCGTCTATATTTGTTTTTCCTTCTACAGAACGTTTTGAGCAGAGCTTGAAGGAATGCATTGCTGAAGCCCTGGAATTTCTAGGGAAGTCTAATTATTCCCACAGTGCTTTGCATTTACAATATATCTCTTTTATTTGAAGGAGTATGCTTTGATGAAAAAGCACGTGGCAAGCAGAATTCTCCATCTTTTCTAAATAGATATGGTAGGTAATTCAGCAGTGAAATCTCTCTAGTTAACCACTCAACCACTTACCATTAACTGTCACATTTCACAAGCAGAGATTTGATATTTTCGTAGATGCAATTCTTTTTGTTTAATTGAAGTACAGTTGATTTACAATGTTGTGTTAGTTTCAGGTGTGTAGCAAAGTGATTCATATATATATATTTTTTTTTCTAGATTCTTTTCCATTATAGGTTGTTACAAGATACTGAATATAGTTCCATGTGCTATACAGTAGGTCCTTGTTGGTTATCTGTTTTATATACAGTAGTGTGTATCTGTTAATCCCAAACTCCTAATTTATCCCTACTCCCCTCTTTCCCCTTTAGTAACCATAAGTTCGTTTTCTATGTCTGTGACTCTGTTTCTGTTTTGTAAGTAAGTTCATTTGTATCATTTTTTTAGATTCCATATATAACTGATGCCACTTGATATCTGTCTTTCTCTGTCTGGCTTACTTCACTTAGTATGATAGTCTCTGGATCCACCCATGTTGCTTCAAATGGCATTATTTCATTCTTTTTTATGGCTGAGTAGTATTCCATTTTGCACACACACACACACACACACACACAAACACACACACACACGCACACACACCCCATTGTCGCCTTTATCCATTCATCTGTCGATGGACACTTAGGTTGCTTCGTAGATGCCATTCTTATTCTGTCTATGACCAAGTGATGAGGTTGAACAATGATCAACCTAGCCACTTTGGTTATCATGACATTTAAATCATGTTTGTAGTACAACCCAATTGGTTGTAGAGCCACTGGTTAAAAATGGATGAAGAAGGGACTTCCCTGGTGGCACAGTGGTTAAGAATCCTCCTGCCAATGCAGGGAACACAGGTTCGAGCCCTGGTCTGGGAAGATCCCACATGCCACAGAGCAACTAAGCCCGTGCACCACAACTACTGAGGCTGCGCTCTAGAGCCTTTGAGCCACAACTACTGAGCCCGCATGCCACAACTACTGAAGCCCGTGAGCCTAGAGCCCGTGCTCCGCAACAGGAGAAGCCACCGCAATGAGAAGCCCGCACACCACAACAAAGAGTAACCCCCGCTCGCCACCACTAGAGAAAGTCTGCGCACAGCAATGAAGACCCAACACAGCCAAAAAAAAATAAATTTTTAAAAAATGGATGAAGAAAATCACTTTGAAAAGTCTGTACTCTAAAGTTTGCAGTTTTGAATTACACTTCTTCATGCCTTGCCTTTTTTGAAACTATAAAGATTATATTTCCCTTTTTTAATCTGAACATTTTAGTCTAGAATAAAATATAGTGGGTAATCAAGATTTCAAGAAAAACTTGCTGGGCAAAAATCTCACCCTTCTTTAAATGAGCAAATATCTGTCGTTTGTATCTGCAGAGACTGTAAGTCTATCCTTACACAACTGAGCTGGCATTCCAATGATGCCCCCTGGACCTCATCTTTAATTAGCTGTAACCCTAAGTTTGGATGATTTATTCAAAACATTAAGCCTTAGAAAAATATAGGCAGTATTCCTAGTATCAAATGTTTTAACAACAGATTGTAACTATTTCATGGAATGTTTCATAGCTGTCAAATGTAAATGCACACGAAACAACTTTATTCTTTTCTCCAGTTGCTCAGTGGACTAAGTTTTCCTCTGAAATGAAATCTCAGAGCAGGTCCCATAATTTTTCCAGTCACTCTCATGTAATGAAAGCCCTCCAGCCATAAGAATAGTCTTATTTTAGAAATTGATATTTCCTTCCCAAACTTTTTCTCTGGCCTAGTTCAGATCTAAAAGCTTGGGGAGGGGTTGGACTAGGCTGGAACGGGTAGAGATATGGTTCGGGAGGATTCTTCCTTGATTATGCGCATCTCTTCCTCCCTGCTCCGTTGGCTGGCCTTAGTTCTGGAACCCTCCAGCATAAAGAATAGAACTAGGGGACAGGAAGAGTCCCAAATGACTGGTACTGTTGTGATCTCCTGTTTCTACACACCAGGTCTGGCAAGCGATTAAAGCTGACTTTTGGTGCACTTCAGAGTTTTTCAGAGACTTCCCACGGGAACGTCTGATACTGTGGAGTGTAGGACCTCCTCTGGCTGGCTGCTTAGGCATATTCTCCCCAAATTCTTCATCCAAAAACACATTGCCAACCTCTTTCTTTTCAGATCACTTTGGTTCATATCAAGAAGACTTCTTAGGCAATTTTCCTTTTAAAATGAAACCAATCTATTTCCCACTTTCAGAGCCTACATCTTGCCCAAAGGATGGAGAAAACGCCTTTGTCCTACAGTGGCTGCAGGTGCATAGCTCTCAACACTGTCCTCTACTCTGATGCTTCCATCAGCCTCTCCTTGTTGTGAGTCAAGTATCAGTCAGACCCTATTCCACTGTGTCCTTGATTGTCAAATGATACAGCTCTGGGGTCACCATTTACATAGATTGTAGAGTGAATACTGACCCCTGCAGTTATGCAATACATATCAAGTCTTCTGAGTAGTCCTCTTAAAGTCTGCCTCACTATGCTTGAGGCGAACTGGGAAACATCCTTCTCCTTGCCCCCAGTGTGCGAGAGGTGAGGAAAAACACCACAGGACTCCAACAATACTCTCCAAATATAATTTCCCTCTAGCTTCATTAATTCCAAACCTTTTACATCATCTGGATATGCCGAAATGCCCTCACCCCCCAGCCTGGAGTTTCCTTTTTGCACTTTTAGTAAGGGAGTGGAATAAACAAATTGTGGTAGAGTCATGTAACAGAGAAGAACAAACCTGACTCCATATTGGACCTATTCCTTTAGCTCTCACCTTTGTGCTCTGTTGCTGGTGCTTAGTTATGCTGGCCCTGAACCTTTGTAAAAGAATGTTGCCTATAGCCTGAAATATACATAATAGCCCTTTCTCAATTCTCTGTTTTCCAGGCTTGCCCTTTAAAGGTATAACACTTTTCCATTCATGTAGAGATAAAAAGTTGCAGAACAGAGAATAACAATCATCTTGTTGGAAGTTTACAGGGACATTGTGAACAGACCTATGCGGATAGCTGTAAGAACAAAGGATTCTGGGGACATCCCTGGTGGTCCAGTGGTTAAGACTCCACGCTCCCAAAGCAGGGGGCCCGGGTTGCATCCCTGGTCAGGGAACTAGATCCCACATGCATGCCACAACTAAGAGCCTGCATGCCGCAACGAAAAATCCCGCACACCGCAACGGAGATCCAGCACGACGCAATGAAGATCCTGCACACCTCAACTAAGACCTGGCGCAGTCAAATAAATAAAAAAATGAATAAATAAGTAAGTAAATAAATAAATATTAAAAAGAAAAAAAAGAACAAAGGATTCTGTCACCAAGAAGTTTGTAACAACCAGCCACACTGCCTCCCCTTTTAGTATAAAATAAGGCTGAATTCTAACTCAGGTAAGATGGTTCCTTGGGGCACTAATCCACCATCTTCTCGGTCTGCTAGCTTTCCAAATAAAGTCACTGTTCCTTGCCTCAACATCTCGGCTCTTAATTTATTAGCCTGTTGTGTGGCGAGCAGGACGAGCTTGAACTCGGTAACAGTCATACAATGGGCTACTTTTCACCAATGAAACAAAATAAAACAATACAAAAAAACCCCAGCAAAACCCTGTACAACTGATACACACACAAACATGGATGAATCTTAAAAGCATTATCTTGAGTAACAGAAGCCAGGCAAAAAGTTTAAGAATGATATTAAACCATTTATATGAAGTTCTAAGTCAGACAAAATTAAGCTTCTGTGATAGAAATCAGAACAGTGGTTGTCTCTGGTTGGGACAGAGGATTAAATGGGACGGGCATCACTGTGATGGGAATGTCTCAATTTGATACATTTATCAAAACATATCCAATTTGGTATGTGCTTACATTGTATGTAAATTATACCTCAGTAAATAATTTAAAAGAACTTAGATTTTACGGGAGACTTTGCAGAATATTGGCACAAGGAACATTGAAGCCAATTACATAAAAGACACCCTAAATTCTCCTTCACTCTCAAAAAATTACCTTGTGAATTTGGCTCACCATTTCAGCACATCAAGATGGTTTAGAAATTGTGTTCTCTCCTTGCTGTTTGTTTTCTGCTAACATTATTACTTGGTCTTCTCTGTCTTCATCCATATCATCAACATAAATGCTAAGACTCTGCCCCCTCAACTCCTTTCAGGTTGAGATCAGTTTGTTCTATCAAATGCCTGCAGTTGTGCTCCTTAATAAGCTAGGCCCCTATCTAAGCCTATTAGCCCATAATGAATATGCCTTAAGCCATCTACATGAATGTCACGAAACACTTTGTCAAATACATGGTTGACTTCAAGATACACTATATTTCCGTGATTCCTCAGACTTACCAAATTATCAACATTTTCAAGATGTATTTTCTTTATTAAACTAAAATATGTGAAATTGAGCCAACATCTTTTTCAGAACCCTTTTTGATATTTTCAGTGTCACGAATTCCATTTATGCTCCGTATCTTTTTCATCATATTTTATTTTTCTGCTTACAAGTATACAGTATAGAGGACACCTGAAAGGCTGTAGCCTCCTGCCCTTTATAGATGATATTAGATAAAACGGAAAATGCCTCAAAGCTTCCAGCAATATGGCAGTCTGAGCTGATAAGGAAAAGCAAATAGGCACAGATGCGGGACAAAATGTAACAGTCTTTTTCTACACAGCTGAACTTGAAAGAAAATAAAGAAAATCCCTTGATACTAGAAATGAAAAGGAAACTGAACACCAGAGCACTAGGCAGAAGCTGATGCAATGGAGGGTCACAGGAGTATGAGGTCCAGAGGTCTAAAGATTTTGTTTGGATGCCCACGCAGGGACAGAAGATGCATGCTTGAGCCCACACGTTTAAGGAAGCTAGAATGGAGGCCCATAAACAAAGCTACAGAGCCCCCAAAAGCCGTCTGAATAATGCAAAGTGCATAACTCTTTCTTCCCTTGAGGAAGATACAAATAATATTGCTCTCCGTCCGGGGATGTTGTAAAAATAAAAGAGCTGCCTACAAGAATCAAAACGTCAGGACTTCCCTCGTGGCACAGTGATTAAGAATCTGCCTGCCAATGCAGGGGACATGGGTTTGAGCCCTGGTCCAGGAAGATCCCACATGCTACAGAGCAACTAAGCCAGTGCATCACAACTACTGAGCCTGTGCTCTAGAGCCTGCAAGCCACAACTACTGAAGCCCACATACCTAGAGCCCGTGCTCTGCAACAAGAGAAGTTACCGCAATGAGAAGCCTGTGCACCGCAACAAAGAGTAGCCCCCGCTCGCTGCATCTAGAGAAAGCCCGTGTGCAGCAACGAAGACCCAATGCAGCCAAAAATAAATAAATTAATTAATTTTTTTAAAAAAAGAATAAAAACACCATGAAGATACTACCCAAAGCCATCTATGGAATCAGTGTAATCTCTATAAAAATCCCAATGGCATTTTTCACAGAAATAGAAAAAACAAACCTTAAATGTATATGGGACCACAAAAGACCCCAAACAGCCAAAGCAATTCTGAGAAAGGGCAACAAAGTTGGAGGTATCGTACTTCCTGAGTTCAAACTTTTATTATAAAGCTATAGTAATCAAAAGAGTATGGTACTGGCATAAAAAGTGACACATAGGCCAATGGAACAGAATTGAGAGCCCAGAGATAAACCCAAGCACATACAGTTAACTAATATCTGAAAAGGAAGCCAAGAATACACAATGGGGAAAGGAGAAGTCTCTCCAATAAATAGTGTTGGGAAAACTGTATATTCACATGAAAAAGAATGAAATTAGACCCCTATCTTAAACCACTCACAAAAATGAACTTGAAATGGATTAAAGACTTAAACATAAGATTGATACCATAAAACTCCTAGAAGACAACATAGGGAAAAAGCTCCTTGACATTGGTCGTGGCAATGATTTATTTGGATATGACATCAAAAGTACAAGCAAAAAGTAAACAAGTGGGACTGCATCAAACTAAAAAGCTTTGGCACAGCAGAAGAAACAATCAACAAAATGAAAAGGCAAT